>NC_053491.1:399618503-399955170 GCF_905171775.1 Rana temporaria
GTACCTCCCATACAGGCAGTTACTGAAGTAGGGGAAGAGAGACAATGAACTACAAGGGCGCTCACCCATGCCATCACAGTTCAATTTAAACTAAATGCCTCCTGCCGTGGTGGCAGATGATACTTGTGATTTGTTCATTCACAGAATTCTGCGATTGAATGACGCAGCTGTGTGGGTCATGGCTGTTTTTTTAATTGTAACAGCGGGTGTGGGGAGAGGATCCCTGACTGCTGTCACAAAGGGGGATTGGGGGGGGGGTGGAGGCTACAGATTAAATACATATTACACCCTAAATATGGGTGTAACATGTTACTAAAGGTGAACATATCTTTTATTACAATAAAAAGGTATGGAAATCAGTATTCAGTATGTGCTCACTGAAAATACATTTTATTTTCCATTTAAGAAACTGTGCTACTCATGAAATCTGTGCCATCTTTGTCGTTTCTCTATCATCAGTTCCGTTAGTGACATCAGATGTGGTTATTGTACATGAGTAAAGTTAAAATTACCATGAAATGAATAAAAATCAAACGTTTATAAAATGCAAGCTAGTATGCTGAAAGTACAATATTTAATGTTGGACGGATCTAGGAATGCACGTTTTAAGCCTCGTACACATGACTGGTTTTCCCACGTAGCTTTAGGTGCACACTGTACAGAGGACACAGACAGTACACTACGTGAAAGTACTTGCAGAATGATCCCCTGCCTGTGGTATTAATAAGAGAAGATCCCTGCCTCTAATATGAGAAACACCAGCTTTATGTAGCTTTAGGTGCACACTGTGCAATTATGGCTCTCCGTTTTTTGCAAGCTGTGATTGGCCAAGCATGCGGGTCATAGTGCATCCTTGGCCAATCATCAGCCAGCAATGCACTGCGATGAATTATGGGCCGTGACACGCCACTCGAATTTGGTGCGAATGGCCCATAACGTTCGTTATTCAACGAACGGTTGAACATACGATGTTCGAGTCGAACATGGGTTCGACTCGAACAGGAAGCTCATCCCTAATTATTACATGAGATAGTGATCCCCCTAGTGTAAATTATAAGACACTAAATTTCAGCACAAAGAGAGTTTATGAGCTTCACCAGGAAACGCATCAGAATTTTTTTTCCTGCAGAAATCCTCTTCATATGTTTTGCCTAGTGAATATGGGACTGAAGAAAATTTGGCTAAAACATGTGGGACTTGCTAGGTCTCGGGTAAGTCATCATTTAAAACACTTTAGCATTTTATTTATTGGTATTATTTTTATTCTGTATAACCCGTCTAGATAATTTACACAGATACAGTTTACCCCGCAAAGTGCCGCCCTAGGCCTAGGCCTTGTTGGCCTAGGCCAAGATACATCTCTGAGAAAAGCACTTGTAGTTCCTCCACTTCCTCAACGGCGTGCGTTTTACCAGTCGGAAGCTCAAGCCAGATTGCCGTATGTGACGTAGGGAGTACACGTGACCAGGCTGCGCCGCGACTTACATTTCGTAAAATTAACGTCTTCAAGCAGGCGTTCCCGGTCACAAAAAGTCATGTGATTTATTCTCAGATGGAGGGAAGGAAAGTTAGTGTGATCCAATAGAAAATTTTACTCGACTGCAACCACAGTTCAGACCTGCGCAAACCGCCGGATAGACACACACAAATGCCTTGTAAAAATCTCCTAATTGTACACATAAAAACATTTAATAAAACATTCCCTCAGCAGACGGATAATTAATTAGGCAGGCATTAATATTATACGGGCAATAATATTAGAAACAAACCATAAATGTTCATATAAAAAACCAACTCCTAAACCCACAAGAGAGAAAAAGAGAAGAAAAAATGTAAATATGTAAATATCCTCAGTACTCCCATTATTCCACTAGATGGAGACCTCTAAATGGATACTAATAGGAATACTAGAAATACACCCAATAATTTTACTAACAATGAATATGAATATTGAACCCATATTAAATCTTAAATGGGTCAAAATTAATTCCATAAGGTAACATAGAAAGTGGAGAATAATTAGTTCTCCATTTTGCTCTCCCTAATATGTGAACACCAGATATTTATATAAATTAACACAAATTAGACATATTCAGTATCACGTCTAAAAAACTGACAGAGAAACAGATTTTTATCCTTTCTTTTTTCCACAAACGAAAATGGAGTAATCATTTCATTGCACGTGGACTGTAGGCTGAATATATTGTAGTCTAACAAATGCAATAAAATACCCAAATGTTTGATAAAATTTGAAATACAAGGTTGCACCGAGTAAAAAGATACCCAACATGTCAAACAATAAATTTGAGTGGGCCCGTGAAATGGCGACAAACTTCTGTACCCTATATGTTTGATAGACAAAGCTTCAAACGCCCCCTGAAGGTATCAGTTTTGTATTATGGAAGAGGTCTCGCACTATAATTATTGCTCTCACTTAGGCGTGTGCGGCAATGTGTAACACCCCAGACGCATGCATTTACATTTGTCTAAAAGGCCCTGCATGTTTCCTCTGAGCTCCACTTAATGTTTTACAATGCAGATCACATTGCAAAACATGATCCGGCTAAGCGAGTCAGGGACACGGAGAGGCTGACCTGAAAGTGATGTCACAGTCGCTTTCTGAGTCACAATAAAAAGGGAAGGAGAGCAGACCGGATTGTGTGTGAAACCCCCCCCGCTGTCCGTGTGACGTACAGACATGGCAGCGAAAGGGTTAAAGCATACTTATTGTCAAAATGTAAAATCATATATGCATTTCCATATTTTAATTATTTGTAGACTACTCCTGTTAATCTGAACAAACTTAAAGTTTGTAAACTTACTTTGTGAACCCCCCCCAAACATTTACTTCCATGAATTCTGTAAAACTTATTTACAATGTCCCATTAAAAAGCATGGCTGTGTCACACATTTCACAGAACCTGCGTTTGGAACTACAGAGGTGCCGAGACGAGGAGTTTCAGGCAGAGGAGTCAGTCCTGGAATTACAGCATGCAGGCAGCAATGTACCATGGGAAATGTAGTCCTTAGAAATTGTAAATAAACAGCAAAGAAAAGCTGAAAAGCATGCATGGAGTCCAGGGAGTTGTGGAAAAGATGGCCAGCAGACATATAGCACTCACAACATGAAGCAAGCTTTTACTGTCAAAAATAACTATTGTTTATATTGCTATTACAATGGTGATGTTATAAATTGAGAGTGTTATATTCTGTGACTATATATATGTGTAATGGTGCCCCAGTGTCGCTGCGTGTTTAACCACTACCCGACGGCCGACTTTATACGGCCGCGGGGTGGTTCTCAATCTCTAACAGGCCGTAAAAAGACAGCCTGCGCGCGTATCCAGCGGGGCGGCGCGGGCGTGCTCGTCGCATCGCTGAGATGCCGATGCAAAAGCCTGGCGGCCGTGATGTCCGCCAGGGACTCGGGATGGCGGCTACAGGGACAAGACGTGGAGCTCTGTGTGTAAACACAGAGATCCACGTCCTGTCAGGGGAGAGAGGAGATCGATCTCTCTGTGTCCCTTGTACATAGGGACATAGATCGGTCACCTCCCCCAGTCACCCCCGCTCCACCTACAGTTAGAACACAATTTAGGGTACACATTTAACCCCTTCCTCACCCCCTAGTGTTAACCCCTTCAATACCAGTCACATTTATACAGTAATTAATGCATTTTTATAGCACTGATCGCTGTATAAATGTGAATGGCGCCAAAAATGTGTCAAAAGTGTCCGATGTGTTCGCCATAATGTCGCAGTCACGAAAAAAATGCTGATCGCCGCCATTAGTAGTAAAAAAAAAATAATAATAATAATAATAATTCTGTCCCCTATTTTGTAAGCGCAATAACTTTTGCGCAAACCAGACGCTTCTTGCGATTTTTTTAATTTTTTTTTCCCAAAAATATGTAAAAGAATACGTATCGCCTAGACTGAGAAAAAAAATGTTTTTTAAAAAAAATTGGGCTATTTATTATAGCAACAAGTAAAAAATATTGTTTTTTTTTCAAAATTGTCGCTCTATTTTTGTTTATAGCGCAAAAAATAAAAACCGCAGAGGCGATCAAATACCACCAAAAGAAAGCTCTATTTGTGGGGAAAAAAGGACGTCAATTTTGTTTGGGAGCCACGTCGCACGACCGCGCAATTGTCAGTTAAAGTGACGCAGTGCCACAAGCTGAAATTTCACCTGGTCAGGAAAGGGTATATGTGCCCAGTAAGGAAGTGGTTAAGCTCCACATATCACCCTGCTTGGTCAGACATCTATTTCAGGCACACTTTCTCCAGTCAATGAACAGTCTTTTACTTGTTTTTGGTGTTTTTATTGGGGGATTAAACTTGGATGGGAAAAAGGGGTCATGGGATGCCCAGATAATGAATCTGGATGAATTGAGCAATCATTTTGAATCTCTATTGGCAGTCTCTAAAGCTCCACACTCTTCCAGCACACTACTTGAGATTGCTTGCTTTCTCTACCACACAATCCTAGATTCCGGTCACCATTAGCACATAGTTAGGCCTCACTCTGAATTCCCAACAGTTCACTAATAGCCATTTGCTTATATTGTATAGTGAGGTGAGGGGCGCTATATCAAAATAGTGGATGCGTGTCACAATGTGCGTTTGAGTAGTACACAGTGTAACTGTGTACCCAAATCTATGTGAAAAACCAAACAGATTATAGTCTAAACTCTATAAGTACAATAGTGCCAAATGCTGTGGAAAATAAATCAAATATATAAAAAAAAAAAAAAAAATTTAAAAGAATGTCCAGCAAATAAATAGTTAAGTGCAAAATGGATCCAGTGTTGTATCAAGTCCAGGTGCAAAATGCAAATAATCCAATCCCAAATCGCAGGGAAAAGTGCAAATGCTAAAGTGCTTGTGAATCTTCAAAATAGCCAAAGTGCGAGAAAGAAGTGATCCGCCTTCACCTATAGGTCACCAGAATAATAATGGATGGCTCCTTACCACACGGTGTTGACCAGATTACTTAAAATATGGTCGATCAGGCTTGTTTTAAATGAGGATCAGCAGGGTCTCATTGGATTCCAATGTCAGCGATTGCAGCAAATGGTGTACCAAGAAAGGAGAAGAGATACCACCATAGTGTAAAACCATTTAATATACAAAAGTTAAAATTACATACGCTTCCTGAAGACGGTTTAACTGAAACGTGACGTCGAGGCGGTATCCGAGCGCACACGCATAGCCACGCACTTCCGGTCTCACTGGTTGATGGACAACTAGCGGTGGAACGCACGCTAGTAGACCAGGACGCGGCCATCTCTTATCTTGTCTTACTATCCCCACCACCTACAGCCTCAGTGCTGGGAACGGGCACCAGCAACAGTAAGAGGCCATTTGGCATTGTAATTTTAACTTTTGTATATTAAATGGTTTTACACTATGGTGGTATCTCTTCTCCTTTCTTGGTACACCATTTGCTGCAATCGCTGACATTGGAATCCAATGAGACCCTGCTGATCCTCATTTAAAACAAGCCTGATCGACCATATTTTAAGTAATCTGGTCAACACCGTGTGGTAAGGAGCCATCCATTATTATTCTGGTGACCTATAGGTGAAGGCGGATCACTTCTTTCTCGCACTTTGGCTATTTTGAAGATTCACAAGCACTTTAGCATTTGCACTTTTCCCTGCGATTTGGGATTGGATTATTTGCATTTTGCACCTGGACTTGATACAACACTGGATCCATTTTGCACTTAACTATTTATTTGCTGGACATTCTTTTAAATTTTTTTTTTTTTTTTTTTTTTATATATTTTATTTATTTTCCACAGCATTTGGCACTATTGTACTTATAGAGTTTAGACTATAATCTGTTTGGTTTTTCACATAGATTTGGGTACACAGTTACACTGTGTACTACTCAAACGCACATTGTGACACGCATCCACTATTTTGATATAGCGCCCCTCACCTCACTATACAATATATGCAAGTCAGTCACCTGATTTTATTTGGGAGCAGCTTCACTCAGTTAGTCACTTGGTTTATCAAGTATATAATTTAGTCAGGGCCGGTGCAAGGATTTCTGCCTACACAAGCGAAGCTCCATTTTGGCGCCCCCCCCCCCCCCAACGGCCACCCACCTCCCTTGCAAAAATGTTTCCCCAACTTTACCTTTTCATAAGGGGTAAAAGGAGAAAATGCCCCCAAAGTTTGTAACACTTTCTCCTGTGTACGGAGATACCCCTAATGTGGCCCTAAACTGTTACCTTGAAATACGACAGGGCTGACCACAGATAAAACAGTGATAACTCTCTGAGTACAGATAATGAAGTAGATGTGACCTGCAGTCCTATGCAACACCACAGATAACACCGTAATAACTCTCTGAGTACAGATAATGTAGTAGATGTTACCTGCAGACAGTCCTATGTAACACCACAGATAACACAGGTAGCATCTACTACATTATCTGTACTCTGAGGGTTATCACTGTTATCTGTGGTGTTACATAGGACTGCAGGTCACATCTACTACATTATATTTATTTGCGTGTGGGAGTTCTGTTGGCCGGTGGTGGAGTGTGGAAGTCGACTTATCCATCCCCCCCCCCCTTCTATTATCCATCCCCCCTGCTTCCATTATCCATCCCCCTGCTTCCATTATCCATCCCCCTGCTTCTATTATCCATCCCCCCTGCTTCCATTATCCAACCCCCTCTGCTTCCATTATCCATCCCCCTGCTTCTATTATCCATCCCCCCTGCTTCCATTATCCAACCCCCTCTGCTTCCATTATCCATCCCCCTGCTTCTATTATCCATCCCCCCTGCTTCCATTATCCAACCCCCTCTGCTTCCATTATCCATCCCCCTGCTTCTATTATCCATCCCCCCTGCTTCCATTATCCATCCCCCCTGCATCCATTATCCATCCCCCCTGCATCCATTATCCACCCCCCCTGCTTCCATTATCCACCTCCGTTTCCATTACCCCCCTGCTTCCATTATCCATTCCCCCCCTGCTCCTTCTTCCATTATCCCCCACTGCTTCCATTAACCCCCCCCCCCACTCCTTCTTCCATTATGCCCTCCTGCTTTCATTATCAACCCAGTCTCCATTAACCCCCCTTGCTCCTTCTTCCATCATCCATCCCCCCTGGGCCCTGCTCTGCTTCCACCATTCCTCCCCCCCCCCACTGTGGGGGGGAGGAATGGCGGAAGCAGAGCAGGGCCCAGGGAGGATGGATGATGGATCATGGAAGAAGGAGCAAGGGGGGTTAATGGAGACTGGGTCGGGTGGATAATTAATAAAGCAGGAGGGCATAATGGAACTGGAAGGAGTGGGGGCCCCACTCCTTCTTCCAGTTCCATTAAGCCCTCCTGCTTTATTAATTATCCACCCGGCCCCGTCTCCATTAACCCCCCTTGCTCCTTCTTCGTTCTTCCATCATCCATCCATTCTTCTTCCCCACGCCACGACCCCACCCTCACCTCCTGTGCGCTTTTCTGCCATCTCAATCTTCCGGCGGCGCGGGACTGGGCACTGTGTCACCCAGCAGCGGAGGTCCGCCCCTTCAGTGACGTCAGACGTCCTCCTGCGCGGAGGAGGACGTCGTCACTGAAGTGCCGTGCAGTTACAGGCCCGGACCCGGCGTCATCCATCACCAGGCAGTAACTGGATTGGCTGCGCCCGGCCCGGGCCACATTCAGTCAGCTACTGACAGGCGCACACCGGAGCGGGACACCGGGCGCCGGAGGGCGGCGGCAACTCCGGTCCCCGGACAAAGTATAAAAAAAAAAAAATAAAAAAAAAAAAAAAAGGTAATTTTTTCGCCCCATCCCAGGCTGCGGACCTGCCCGCCCCAAGCGGCCGCTTGGTCCGCCTGGTGGTTGCGCCGGCCCTGAATTTAGTGTAATTCATTTGGCGCGAGATTTCTTTTTCCTGAATAGCCATTTGCTGGCAGGGCTCTGCAGTCCCCTTTGGTGTATCAACCAATAGCAATTAAACATGAAAATTTGTGCTAACTGAAACTTGCTGGACTACTGCTCCCAGAAAGTCCTGTGCAAATCCTGACAATCCTCCAGGCTCCAGCAACTTGACTTCAACAACACCACAGTTATTTCCTCTGGCTTCACATCAAATCCTGGCATGTCTCTCCCAGAGTTTCTCACTGTGCTTCTCACTCACCGACCCCGGCATGGATCCCTCCTGAATGACTTGCACGGCAGTGCTCCCAACTGTCCTCCTCCTGCTCCTGTTCCAGGACACCTCTCAATAAACGTGTAGAGAGAAAGGCTCCCTCCCAGCTCCCGAGCTCCAGACCCCATAAAGGGGGTTCCCTCAAGGGCCACTACAGTCTAACACTCCATCATTAAGTTTTTCCACCCGACAACTCCCCCCACAACAGGCTATCCTTGGGTATATATAATACTGTTTCATGCAGGTATGTGTTGTCCTTTACTGTGTTTTCATGCTGAGGAAAAGGGGGGGGTGTAGGCAGGTGCAGTCTGTATTTCCCACTGTAGGTGGCGCTCGACTGAAGCAGCAATGCAAGAGGGAAAGGAAGTTGTGAGGAACGTGGTTCTATGACATCCTGTGTTTACTAGGGAGACAGATATCCAATAGGATGCTTTTAGACATGTTGCCCTACAAAGACATTTTTTGTTTTAGCAAGATAATTAGGGGATAAGGTCGCGCTAAATGATAAATGTGTGACACAAAGTGATAATTAAACGTGCATAATCAATTGAATAAATATATACTAAAATGATTATAACAAATATATATGTACATAAATGAATAAGGGTTGTACAAGTGAACCAAGTCCAAAAGACAAATACAGAACTTAAAAGTCTAACGCTGGTGAATGTTTGGCCATCAGACATGGAGATAGTGTTAAAATGAGTGAATCCACCACCAAGGTAATTGGAAGAAAACTGCTCCTCACAGGTGCACCGGAAAGGGGAATAGATATATGCCCTTACCAGAAATGTTGGAACCCCTATTAGACGGGGTCGTATGCGCCTGCAGGTGACCCTCTGCGGGGTGACAGGAAAACTCAGAGCCGTGCGTCGCTTCACTCCTATCGGTTCCCAGCAGTTGCGTGTGTCCCGTCCGTTGTCTCCCTTGGATAGGATCTCACCCTCTAATGGAAGAACGATCCGTTCCTAGACTCAGACTCAGCGTGCCCTCATTGGCCGCCATTGGAAATGAAGGTAGGTCGCCAATATTGTACTGTAATCTTGTGTAGGGTAAAGAAGGAGTTAAGTAAATGCATGAGGTCTGCGATGGGTGCTCGGGGGGAACCCATTCTGTCACTGGTAGAGAGGTGGCAGAGGTACGCTGGACTGGTGGAGAGGGCACAGGCCCAGCAGTGTCCTAAATGCAACTAAACGGAGGAAGATGTGCAGTGGCGGCCCGTCCATAGGGGGCGCCCGGGTGCCGCCCCCCCCTCCCCCAGTCAGAAAAAAAAAATTATTTAAACCTGTGCCTTTAAGAAAAAAAATCCAAAAAAGGTCCTTATGTGCACTGTGTCCGCGCGCCGGACGCCGGGCACAGTGCACAAGGAGAAGCGCCACGTCTGTGCAATCACGGGATTGCAGACGTGGCGCTACATTGGCAGCCAAAATATGCCTTTGTGGCGCTGCCCATCACGCCACATGCTTCCGGCGCGATGGACAGTAGTATTGTCATGGCCGAGCAGGTGCATGCACTTTCCATGTGCACCCGCCCGTCTCTGTGCTAGTTCCGACGTCACTGGACAAACAGGAAGTGACGTCGGCACTATTGAGCTCAGTGCGCCCGTTCGTGCAACAGGTAAGCTGAGCAATGTCTGCCATGTCTTCCCCTCACCCCAGTTTGTACTACTATTCTGTGCTTCGGCGGCAGCAGCAACAGTATCGGCGGCCGGCACACCTCCCCACCCGCTTATTGAAACTTCAAAATGCCGTCAGGAAGCACCTTCCCCTCCTGC
Organism: Rana temporaria; assembly: GCF_905171775.1. Lineage (NCBI taxonomy): Eukaryota > Metazoa > Chordata > Amphibia > Anura > Ranidae > Rana > Rana temporaria. Next base: position 399,628,457 of record NC_053491.1, read on the forward strand.
TGATTGAAATTTTTTTTAAATGTCTGCCGTCAGGAAGCACCCCCTACCCCCGTTATTGTTTTTTTTAAATGCACATTCACTGCCTGATCCCCACCCATCCACCTCTGAGCCTTTTATTGTATTTAGACTGCTGGGACTTGTAGTTCTTCATCTTCTCCTGGGGCTCATGGAGAAGATGGAGATTGGAGAACTACAAGTCCCAGCAGGTTATACATACAATAAGGCTCTGAGGTGGATGGGTGTGGATGGCATGCACCTGAGCCCAGGAGAAGATGGGGAACTACAAGTCCCAGCAGGTTATAATATTAGGCTCCTGGGTGGATGGGTGTCTTATATTATAACCTGCTGGGACTTGTAGTTCCCCATCTTCTCCTGGGCTCAGGTGCATGCCATCCACACCCATCCACCTCCGAGCCTTATTGTATGTATAACCTGCTGGGACTTGTAGTTCATCTTCTCCTGGGGCTCAGGTGCATGCAATCCACCATCTATGGACTACAAGTCCCAGCAGTGAGAAAAACTGGACAAATATGGTGGATTGCATGCACCTGAGCCCCAGGAGATGATGTAGAACTACAAGTCCCAGCAGGTTATAATATAAAGCTCCGAGGTGGATGGATGACTGGACAGTGACACAGTGGGGACAATTGGCACAGCGGCATGAATGGGCACAGTGGCGACAATTAAAGGGCACAGTGGTGACAATTGGCACAGTGGCTGTGTTTGATGGCATGGCACAGTGGCTGCGTTTGATGGCATGGCACAGTGGCTGCATTTGATGGCATGGCACAGTGGTGACAATTGATGGCACAGTGACCACAATTGATGGCATGGCACAGTGGCCGCATTTGATGGCATGGCACAGTGGCTGCGTTTGATGGCATGGTACAGTGGCTGCATTTGATGGCATGGCACAGTGGCTGCATTTGATGGCATGACACAGTGGCTGCATTTGATGGCATGGCACAGTGGTGACAATTGATGGCACAGTGACTACAATTGATGGCATGGCACAGTGGTGACAATTGATGGCACAGTGACCACAATTGATGGCATGGCACAGTGGTGACAATTGATGGCACAGTGACCACAATTGATGGCATGGCACAGTGGCTGCATTTGATGGCATGGCACAGTGGCTGCATTTGATGGCATGGTACAGTGGTGACAATTGATGGCACAGTGGCTGCATTTGATGGCATGGCACAGTGGTGACAATTGATGGCACAGTGGCTGCGTTTGATGGCATGGCACAGTGACTGCGTTTAATGGCATGGCACAGTGGCTGCGTTTGATGGCAAGGCACAGTGGCTGCATTTGATGGCATGACACAGTGGTGCGATATGATGGCACAGTGGCTGCGTTTGATGGCATGGCACAGTGACTGCGTTTAATGGCATGGCACAGTGGCTGCGTTTGATGGCAAGGCACAGTGGCTGCATTTGATGGCATGACACAGTGGTGCGATATGATGGCACAGTGACTGCGTTTGATGGCATGGCACAGTGGTGCGAATTGATGGAACAGTGGCTGCATTTGATGGGCACAGTGAGGCTGCGATTTTTTTTTTCTTTGTTTGCGCCCCCCCAAAAATTTTGAGCACCAGCCGCCACTGAAGGTGTGTAGTACCACGGCCCATGTTTTGTAGAGGGACTTTGTACATTCAACCACCACACACAGTGTACGGCCAACATAATGTTTGACTTTCACCTGAACGCGGCCCCGTCTGGTCTGAGGCATTTATAAACATGTGCTCAAGGAAGGTACCCCCCACATACAGGGGAAGTAGGCACCGCCCACATGCTGGTGCCCCACATGACCTCAGTGGCCACCTTGGGTCAGGGTAGAGTCTATTTAAGACACTGGCTCCCAGGTACAGGGACAGTGCATAACGGCAGGGAAAGGTTCCTGAGGAGTAGGGGAAGTGCAGGGACTACTCTATCTCCTCATAGGAAGCCTTCTGTATGTGTGTGAACCAGTCAAGCCGCATTCCCGCTCCTCACTGCAGAAGCTGTCTGCAACAAATTGGGAGGTCAAATATTTCTTCCTTCTGCAGAACGAGCACTCAGGATCAGAAACCATGGTGGTGAGAAAGTTTCAGACATCAGTAGACGTCATTGTTGAAACATGAGTTTTAGGAAGAGCTTCCTTTTAACTGCTGTATATCACCGTGATAGGAAATGAAAATACTTTGCTTGATGCCACATTCAATAAAAACCATGGTGTTGGAATTGGTAACAATAATAGTTCAGGTTCCAGAATTATGAAGAGCAGATTGTTGAGCTGAAGCCAGAGAACTGGTACCCTGGGAGACAGAACAACATACAAACTGTTCAATTGCTTTTGATATCCTCCTGTCCATTTAGTGCTCTATATTCAGACTAGTAACAGTTTTCCAGCATGTTCTTTGGCATTAGTTTGAGGACTTAGTAATAGCAAGCTTGTAGATGTTAGATAACATCTTTACATGCAGGATAAATGTCATACTTAAATAACAGGCTCATGGAAAGTGCTGTAACGCATGAAAACCAACCAAATAATATATTTGTCTCCCCTTTTCTGAGCTATCAGTCATTGTGATGTTTTTGGTTTTAATAAAAAAAAATGATAAAAGGTTCCATTAAAATATTTAGATTGATACTTTTAGCACTAATATTACATAGAGATAAGAGCTATGATGATGTGAAAAGTGAAGCCATATTATATAAACTATAAACTCTATATGGTGTTCCCTGTCACATTAAAGCTGAACTCTGAGATAAGCAAATATCATCCAAATACAAGAAGCCTGTGTATTCTTCCTTGTATTTTTGTGTGCTTTTGTGTATTTCTTCCAGATCTGTACAATAATCCAGTGTGAAATTTGTGCTTCTGTACAGGAGCTTTTTGTAATAAAGACCAGTTGACATGATAATGTCAAGGAAGGGAGACTGCTAGAAGCTCCATCCATAGCTGTAAAGAAAAAAAAGAAGCCCCGTTTGTCAACATTGTGTGGGGTTTATATGGAGACCTCTCAGTAAAAAAAATAACATAAGATTAAAGTACCATCATCCTAACGTAATTTTAAATAGAGATAGGGTTCAGTTGGGACCCCAGAAGCCCAATGAAGCCAGGGGGGGGGGGGTAGATGGGGGCTGGTGGACTATATCGGTACTCGGTAAATCAGTTATGCAGAAGAATATAGTAAAGGTAAAAAAGTTAATTTATTAAAAGTAACATAAGGGGAATGAGAAATACACAGTATTTTAAAATTACAACAGTAGTAGTGTAAAACAGATGGATTATACGACCAGCCAACACATCACAGAGATGGTATACAGCCCTAGTTTGAGGGCAGCGATGAAGCAGAGGGGGTCATATAGATCAGGATCTCTACTAGTTTCGCTACTTGTGGTAGCTTTGTCAGGAGATATTGGTCTGTGCACACAAATTCACTCGTTGGGGAAGCCTGGGACACGCTTGACGGTATACCTACTACAAGTGGTCTATCTTAATTTACTTTCACTGCTGGTATCTCTCAACTGATTTTCTCCAGCGTTGCTTCTGGCGGTTCCTTTACGATCCCTGCCTATTACCAGTTAGGTCCTAGGGCCTTAAATTTCTGAATATTTTACATAGTCATCACAGATCCTCACTTTGCTGGGGCATCCCTACCATCTTACACCCCGTGTGAGATCGCTTTCTCCATGTCGGGCTCAGGCTCCCCCAACAAGTGAATTTGTGTGCACAGACCAATATCTCCTGACGAAGCTACCACAAGTAGCGAAACTAGTAGAGATCCTGATCTATATGAACCCCTCCGCTTCATCGCTGCCCTCAAACTAGGGCTGTATACCATCTCTGTGATGTGTTGGCTGGTCGTATAATCCATCTGTTTACACTACTACTGTTGTAATTTTAAAATACTGTGTATTTCTCATTCCCCTTATGTTACTTTTAATAAATTTTACTTTTTTACCTTTACTATATTCTTCTGCATAACTGATTTACCGAGTACCGATATAGTCCACCAGCCCCCATCTACCCCCCCCCCCTGGCTTAATTGGGCTTCTGGGGTCCCAACTGAACCCTATCTCTATTTAACATTGTGTGGGGTTCATAAAATGTCTGGGGTTGTTCTTGTGTTATTCTTTTTGTATTTTTTATTATTATGTCAAAATGGCAACATATTTTATTTGGTTTATCAGACTGCATGCTCCTTGCTCTTCCTGATCAAGGTAGAAGAAGGATGTATTAAGGCCCGTACACACGGTCGGACTTTCGTCCAACAAACTTCAAAATCTGCACGTTTTCACATTTGTCCAACCGTGTGTACGCTCCATCGGACCAACTTTTTCGGGTTTCGTCGGACCAAAAGTTTGGTCTACAAACGGACAAACTTTACAAAAACAAAAGTCCGATGGTGCCTAGTCCGACCGTGTGTACAGCAAAGCCATCAGACTTTTGTCCGAATTACAAACACGCATGCCCAGAACCAATGTTAAAAACAACCAACAATAGCAGAAGTTAACCAAAGGGTGGTGGTAAAGAGCAGAAAAACCATGTGATGTTGAGAAATTTTTAGAAAAGTTTGCAGAAAAATCCGAGCGTGTGTATGCTATGGGTGTGACCGGACAAATCACTTTGAACAAAAATCCAAGGGAAAGTTTTCGGATGTCCGACCATGTGTACGAGACTTAAGAGTGAAAGCAGCTTTCATGTTGTTTTTAGTTAGACCTACCCCTAAAAGAATAGTGAGCGTGGTCGTGGATTAATAATATTGATATATAGCACACTCTGTTAAGGGCCGCAGATGAACTGAAATCCCCCATTTTGTTTTATTGAGGGTAATAAATTGGATAGGGATAAGGGGTATTATGGGATGCCCACTTGACTTCAGACAATCTTTAGGGACAACTTTTCCTATATACAGTCTATATACTGTACACTCTACTGCTTCCTTCAGCACTCACTTGCTTGCAGAACTCCAGAACTCCAACTCCAGCTGTGTCACCTGATTACAATTTTAGTAGCAAAAGCCCATTACAGGCAGGGACTCGCCCCTATACTTGAAGATATGGTGACACAGCTAACACTTTTCCAGCACTTCCTCTCTGTGGTCACTGATCCATTGACACCTCTTCAGGCACTGCCAACCCGCCTGGCTGCAGCTGCCTCTTTCACTAGCCCTACTGGCTAATTTCTCCATAGTCCTCCCAAACTGACACTTTCTCCACAGTCCTCCCAGACTGAACACTCACCAGTCCATCCGAATACATTTTTATCATTTTTTTTGAGACAGATAGAGCTTTCTGTTGGTTGTATTTCATCACCAGTGAGTTTTTTATTTTTTTGCTAAACAAATAGAAAAAGACTGAAAAAAAAGTCTTCTTAGTTTCTGTTACAAAATTATGTACTGTAAATAAGTACTTTTCTCCTTTGCTGATTTGCGCTGATGAGGCTGCACTGATGGTCACCGATAGGCTGCACTAATGAGGCGACTCTGATGAGGTCACAGCAGTCACATGATACAAAAGCCACACTGCTTTCAAGGCATTAAAGGAGAAATAAAGCCAAAGCTAAATTTTGTTCTACTTCTCCTATGGATCACTGGAGTGCAGTCCGTTCTGTACTACTGTTACCCATTTTTAGCAGACAGCAGGCTGAAGCCCACTGTCAGCTGATGTCACAGAGCTGGTCTAGGCTGGGGAAAGATTGCAGCCATATGGTAGGGATCCACCCAGATGCCTGGACCGGCACCCGGCTCAGCCTCTCAGGGAGCTGCTGAGAGGCAGAGCCGCCTGCTCTAAAGCCCATCACTCCAGTAAGTGCAGGGGGCCAGAGCAGAGAGACGATGACTGATAGTCACTGGCTCTCTGCTCATGAAGCACTGAGATCCGAGCCATCAGCGGTGTTTGGTTGCTCGGTTCTCATCCTTAGAGCCGGCCGGGGACAGATACAGCATCAGGTATCCATCTAGGTAAGTATGATTTCTCAAAAGAAAAAAAAAACTCAACTTAACCTTTTTTTCAAAGCCCACATAAATGGCCACTGGGAGGCAGTGCTAAGGGGTTAAAAGATGCAGGCAATGTCCAAAACATAAGCTGTTAACAGTAAGGAGAAAACAATCTATGGATTGCTACCTATATACAATGGTGGGCTATGCAATATTACAGACCTACACTGAGGCAATGAAGTTACATCATCACCACTTTTTCTTTACTAATCATTAGCTTCAGTTTGTTACAGAGATAGCAGAACACTTGCAGAGGTTCACATGATGACTGAATTGCTTTTGCAAGATTAATCTATTCTGTGTGACAGTTTTTTTTAGATAAACATTTGTGGTTTAGGCAGTGTGTCTTTTAAACCTTTTACTGCTATTTTGTGTTTGTTAGTTATGAGTACTACCCTGTACTGCTTTTACAATACTCCTGTCCCCAAATGTAAATAAGTTTACATGATGTTCCTAAAAAGTAATTACTTGCCAGTAAAAGCCTTTGGCCCCATACACACAAGAGGATTTATCCGCGGATACGGTCCAGCGGACCGTATCCGCGGATAAATCCTCTCGAGGATTTGCGCGGATTTCTATGCGATGGAGTGTACTCACCATCGAATCGAAATCCGTGCCGAAATCCTCTGGTGATGACGTGTCGCGCCGTCGCCGCGATTATGACGCGGCGACGTGCGCGACGCTGTCATATAAGGAATTCCACGCATGCGTCGAATCATTACGACGCATGCGGGGGATCCCTTCGGACAGATGGATCCGGTGAGTCTGTACAGACCAGCGGATCCATCCGTTGGGATGGATTCCAGCGGATAGATTTGATAGCATGTCATCAAATATTTATCCGCTGGAAATCCATCCCAGGGGATAAATATCCGCGGAAACAGATCCGCTGGAGTGTACACACCATAGGATCTATCCGCTGAAACCCATTCGCTGGGATTTTTCAGCGGATGGATTCTATCGTGTGTATGGGGCCTTTGTCTGGGCACTTAAAGTGGTTCTGAAGGTTCAAGGTCCATTAAGGTAAAAAAACCTTCTGTGTGCAGCTCCCCTCCCCCACCTCATACTTACCTGAACCCAATCTCGATCAAGCTACATGCATGAGAGCAGCTGCACTCCCAGGTCTCTCTCTCATTGGCTCACACAGCAGCGGGAACCGATTGCTCCTGCTGCTGCCAATCACAGCCATTGAGCCAATGAGGAGAGAGTGGGGGGGCAGAGCTGAGCCACGCTCCGTGTGTGAATGGATACACAGAGCGTGGCTTGGAAGCGAGCCTGCTCAAGTGCCCCCATAGCAAGAGGCTAGCCACTGTGGGTACTTGGCAGAGGGGGGAGCCAGGACTGCCGGCGGGGGGACCCGAAGAGAAGAGGTGTCAGGAAAGGTTCCATCTGCTGGTAATATTTATTATTTTGCTTGCAGTACTGTGGTCCACCAGCAGTTGTCTCCTGGCAGTTTGGAACTGTCAGGGGAACTTCTCTCTGCTGGTGTTATATCATCTTTGGGCCGCAGTACTGGTCTCCACCAGCGGATGGATCCTGGCAGTATGGAGTGGACTGCTCCTCCTGCGAACAGGTGTCACCTTGCCTAATCACTGGTAGATACATAAATACCCGGCAAGCCCTCACATATTTGCCTTGGCATCTCTCTCCCTGACCTTGAGCCTGCAATCCTGACTTTTAACCTGCATCTTACCTGATCTGACCTGATCCCTATCCCGAGCCCATCCTGTACCTGTCCCTCCTGTCTCCTGATTACCTTGGATACCTGTCCTCCTGTTACCTGATTACCTTGGATCCCTGCTATTCAGTCTATCCATCCATCCTCTCCTTGTTCCTGTTGGTCTCTCGTCCTTACCCATCTGCTGATATCCCCTTGTGTATGACCTCGGCCTGGCTTTTACTACGATTCTGGTATCTTCCATTATTGTACATATTGTCTATAGTTATCTTTGGGTCACTGTATGTTGGTTGATTTATTGCACTGTATCCTGTTGGAGGTAGTTGTGTGTTTGTTCACTTATCTTAAAGGGGTTGTAAAGGTAAAAGTTTTTTTACCTTAATGCATCCTATGCATTAAGGTAAAAAACATCTGACAGCACCGCCCTCCCCCCCCCCCCCCCGAGCCCCCGTTTTACTTACTTCGCCGTTTAAAAGTCCCGGGCGCGTGCGTTTCATCATGTTCGGTTCCCAGCCTGGCCGTTGATTGGCTAAGCTGGGCAGATTGATAGCAGCGCAGCCATTGGCTGGCGCTGCTGTCAATCACAGCGGATGACGCAGCGCGCCGGGGGGCGGGGCCGAGTGATACAGTCGGCGGCTATGGCCGCCGATGTATCACGGGAGCGCGCTAGCAAAAGCTTTCCACCATGCGAGGGAGCTCGCATGAACGTGGAAAGCTTTTGCGAGGAGGAGCCGAGACAGCCGCTGAGGGACCCCAGAAGACACGGATCCGGGTCACTCTGTGCAAAACGAACTGCACAGCGGAGGTAAGTATAACATGTTTGTTATGTTTTTGGTCTCCTCTGTGCAGTCACACAGTCTGGTCTACTAGCTTCCCTGAGAGGATTGGAGCTGCTCTGTGCAAAACTATTACACAGAGCAGGCACGTATCACGTTTGTTATTATTATTTTTTTTTTTTTTTTTTTTTCCTTTAGAATCACTTTAATAGAACACAAATTCCTGAAAAGAAAAGCTTCAAGGAAAGTATACTTTCTAGTTATCTGCTGCTTCAGTGGCATTGCCTGTATTCTCTTTGGTACCTGTTGTTTGTTTGACTGGCCTGGCCACTAAACTTGGACTTGTTGTCATGATTAGGAAATATACCATACACCTGCTAATTATTTTTCATAAAAGGAGACAACCTAACCATCATTCCAATTCAACCAATGAAAGGAGAGCATCGGAAGCCCAGGATTAGCTGGATCAGGTGAAAGATTACATATCGGCCCTTGTTGATCGGCTGAGCCTTCCAAGAAGGAGGCACCTAGATGCAATGTTAGTAGCATGCGGAATGATTCAGAACAGTCTTTCACAATTTTTTTACTCAACAAGAACCCTTAAAATAAATGTCAGGTCTTGAGGAACCCCCGCTAAAAGCAATTTATCAGGGGTCAGCTGGACAAAACGATTGGTATCCAGTGGGAGGAATTTCTCTTTTACAGGTAGCTAAAAAAATCCTTGGTGTTGTGCTGCTCACTCTGCCAAGTGGCCTTGGCCCAGAAACTATGCAGACAAATGGGAGTTCAATGGGTCAAAGCTCAAGGAAACTTAGCAACCTCTGGAGGAACGTTAGGGTTCCATGGAACCCTGAATGGGAGTGCATGACTTCAGATATCTGTAATGGGTTAAGTAGAATAAGGAGCTTAGTTACCAGGTAACTAATGTCAAAAGGTTTTCCAGACATGCATTGGGGGCATATTTGCTTTAGACCAGCCTTTCTCAGCCTTTTTAATAGTGAGGAACTCTTGAAATAACTTTACGCTTTCAGGAAACCCCTTCTTATAATTACTATATCTATAGCTAATGGTACATTAGCAAAGGAACGGAGAAAACAATCATTTCCAATTAACAGAATTTCTTGGGGAACCCCAGGTCACCAGAACTAATGTCCCCATTGGAAGATTTCTCCTCTAATACTTTTTTTGGGGGCCAACCCAAAATCTGGGATTTTCATTTACTTTGACTTCCAATGGGGAGACAGACAGCAATAAAAACCTGACAAGTGTTCTAATACCTTTCCACTCTATACAAAACAAAAAAAAGTTTTGCCTGTAGTAAGGCCTGACGAAGGAGCAGGCATGCTCCAAATGTGAGCTCAATCACTCATCTGACACAACCGCGAATGACATCTCACCTCCCGCCCTGCTGATCTCTCCTTCGGAAGCCACCGGAGCGGCTGGGACTGGCCACCTTCATTGCCTCCCTGCACAGACTTTGGAGACCCATGTTTACTTGGTACACTAAATGCCTTTTACTTTGTTTTACATGTGAGTTGTTCTACTACAGAAAAATTGTTTTACACTTATACTGCACTTGGATTGGCGCTGCCTTTTCCCCTTCTGCCTGTAGTAAGGTACCTTTTACACTATCGGACCAATCTGGTTCGTCTGTCTGTTATTCTGGTTCGTCTGTCTGTCTGTTATTCAGGCAGACCCGATCGGGCCACCCATTGTGCTCTATGGGTAGGCGAATGTCCGCTGACATCCAATCCGTCACAAAAAAGTAAGTTTCCACCCATCTGGGATTCACCTGGACAGTACAGGTTTTGAATCCTGTGTCCAGGTATCAGTCCGCCTGAGCCCCAGACACAGTGTTCGAACCCGGCTGAGGAGTATCCCATTATGACTCTGTAATTGGGTTCCCTGTACAGGTGTCTCCCTCCCTGGCTGCGCTGTCCAGCGCTCCGGCCTTGTCTCCCGCACTGTGTTGTGCCGTGCCATGTGATACATTGCAGGGTGGCACTGCACTGCAAGCCGAGCATGTGACAGTGACCTGTCTGGAGTGAGGCGGCATAGACACAGTGCCGGTGCACAGCCACAGAGCCTGCCATGCGAGCTAAGGGGACACCGTCCACTGCTCTACTGACACCGTCCACTGCCCTACTGACACCGTCCACTGCCCTACTGACACCGTCCACTGCCATACTGACACCGTCCACTGCCCTACAGACACCATCCACTGCCCTACAGACACCGTCCACTGCTCTACAGACACCGTCCACTGCTCTACTAACTGACAGGGTCCACTTTTAAGGTAGGCTAGGTTCATATTTTAAATGTGACATTTCTTTTATTAAAATAATCACATTCTATGGGCACACAAATGCTTCTGTTTTATTTAACCACTTAAAGACCGCCTCCTGCATATATACGTCGGCAGAATGGCACGGCTGGGCACAAGCACGTACAGGTACGTCCTCTTTAAGTGCCCAGCCGTGGGTCGCGGGCGCCGGTCCGAAACTCCGTGACCGCGTGATCCGTGGACCCGATCGCCGATGGAGTCCCGCGATCGATCCCCGGAGCTAAAGAACGGGGAGAGCTGTGTGTAAACACAGCTTCCCCGTTCTTCACTGTGGCGCCGTCATTGATCGTGTGTTCCCTTTTATAGGGAAACAAAATCAATGACGTCACACCTACAGCCACACCCCCCTACAGTTGTAAACACAAATTAGTTCACACTTAACCCCTTCAGCGCCCCCTTGTGGTTAACTCCCAAACTGCAATCGTCATTTTCACAGTAAACAATGCATTTTAATGCATTTTTTGCTGTGAAAATGACAATGGTCCCAAAAATGTGTCAAAATTGTCCGAAGTGTCCGCCATAATGTCGCAGTCACGAAAAAAATCGCTAATCGCCGCCATTAGTAGTAAAAAAAAAAAAATTCATAAAAATGCAATAAAACTATCCCCTATTTTGTAAATGCTATAAATTTTGCGCAAACCAATCGATAAACGCTTATTGCGATTTTTTTTACCAAAGATAGGTAGAAGTGTGATGGACTTGAAACTAAAATGAAAATTTTATGTTATGATTAGAACCACTAAAATGTTTCTCGGTTTATATTCTTTTAATTTATTTTTATATTTTCATATTGTTTTTTTATACGTATTATGCATATGTATGAAATTATGTATCACAATGGGTGCCTGTTTTCCTTGATAAGATTTGTCAGATATGAAGTTAAGTTTTAGAGGTTGCCATTTGGATTGGAGTGCGAGGGGACTGTTATCAAGAACAGATGTGTCCAGGGGGCTCCTTGTCTTTCAGCCCCTTCCCCCCATTCCATTCCTGGACACTTCACTCTGGAGAAGCAATTGTGGATTTTTGAGAGGAAGTTCCCATTCCCCAGTGCATTCCTAAATGAACTATGTTTGTCGTGACTTTGGAAGGAAACTCTCGCCTTCGGATGATTGAAGGAACTTTGAATCTTGTAACGAGAACTGTTTTGTACTATGAAGAAGCCCTATATGAACTGACCAATGACAGACTCACAGGGGGCGTGTAATAAGAGACTGAATGGGAGTAATCAGTGGTTGTGAAATGTATAGGTTGACCAATGAGAATGCATTTTGTGATCTTGTGCTGATAATAAAACCAACTGCCCAGACGGCAGCCATTCTCTTCTGCTGTTGAAACGTTGGAAAGGTGAGATGTGGTCTGTTTTGTCCATAGATTGCACTGTCTCACCATAGTAATTTGAATCAAACGGTGGGATGGGTTCCTCCCTGAGAAATTGTGTCAGGGAAATTAATTAATCCACATCAGAAGAATACGTATCGGCCTAAACTGAGGAAACATTTTTTTTTAGATATTTTTGGGGGATATTTATTATAGCAAAAAGTAAAAAATATTGCATTATTTACAAAATTGTCGCTCTATTTTTGTTTATAGCTCAAAAAATAAAAACCGCAGAGGTGATCAAATACCACCAAAAGAAAGCTCTATTTGTGGGAAAAAAAAGGACACCAATTTTGTTTGGGAGCCACGTCGTACGACCGCGCAATTGACAGTTAAAGCGACGCAGTGTCGAATCGCAAAAACTGGCCAGGTCCTTTAGCTGCCTAAAGGTCCGGGTCTTAAGTGGTTAACAATGCCACTTTAAGTCCCCCCCCCCCCTCCACTGTTAACACAATTTGAACACAGCCACTGTTCACTGCAGCACACTATGAGCGCCTCCTTTCTACTCTCCTAGGGTAACTCAAAGGTGTTCCAAGTCTCTGACAATTCTATAGCGTGTACTACAAAAAAAATTGCAGTGCGCAGCTAAAGTGTTCGGGTTTGGCTTGAAGAAAAACTAACAAGCGGGCACGGTCCTTGTCCTCTCTGCATAACGGAGCAGACAGGACCTGTCACCCGCCTGCTCAGCAGGAATCAGTGGAGAGATTCCCCGCTGAGCAGGCACATTTTGCTCGGACGGATCTGCCCCGTGTGAAAGGAGCCTTATACTTTACCTATCCCTGAAATAACCTTGTAAAAAAGGCTGCTTTAGACAAACCTGCAGGTTCTACATGATTAAATAAATATCAGGAATAAGTGAGGTTCTTCAATAAAAGATCTGGAATCTCTTCAAAATGTCACTACATCTTCTATTTTCCTGTTGTACAGACACTGATGTGTATAACCGTTTTCTTCTATGTGAACAGTGTAGTTGTGGTTACATTCTGCTTAAAACTCTACCCCTTTATCAACCAAAGTGACAGGAAATGGTTTTACCCATTAAGTTTCAACACTATGTGAACATTCAACAGAGACATATGACACACAACTTTGGATACTTCTAAATGTTAGCATAAACTGTAGACAATATATAGACGATATTTAAAAAACGTGTAGCTAATGTGCTATGTAATGTGGACTTCACTTGTAGATGTAAAAGCTAAACCCCACTGCTCCCAGTACAGTACAAGGCAATGTAAGCACGTTTTATGGCTTATATTTTCCACAAGGAAGGCAATAACAAGCCATGGCTATTCAATCTTTCTTGGACATCAATAACTAACAGGTTAAGTAAGGCTGGCCAAAAACCACCCTTACTTTTAGCTAAACTAAGGCTCCATGCACACTGAAGCTGATAAACTGTAGTTTAGTGGCGTTTTGGCTTTTTCTTTTTTAAAGCCCAAAAACTGAAAAAACTGAAATGTTAGCCTATGTGCCCATGCACACCTGGGCGTTTTTTAGTGTTAATGAGCTTTGGAGTTTATTGGATTTTTTCTGAACGCCCGAAATTTGCGTTCAAAGTGACGTTTTTCGGCGCCAAAAAAACGCAAAACGCCAAAAAACGCTCAAACGCTGGCACCAGCGTTTTTTTATCCATTGAAAAAAAAAAAAAGAAAATTGCTGATTAAGGCCTCATGCACACTGGAAGTTTTTGGACGTTTTTACAGCAGGTGTTTTTGGCAGTAGACGTTTTTTTCTACAGTCAATAAACTCTCCATCATGTTATCCTATGTGTCCATGCACACATAGGATGTTATCAGCAGTTTTGGGCAGTGGCGTTTTTGAGCAGTAAATAAAAAAAAACTAGTGGGTTCTGAGAGACGTTTTTCAGCTGTAAAAACGCTCCAACGCTGATAAATGCTGATAAACGTTAATAAACGCTGATAAACGCTCAAAAACTTCACTCACCAACGTTTAACGTTTTTTAACCATTGAAAAAAAAAAATCTTCAACCAAAAAACACTAAAAACGCTAACGTGGAAAAACGCAAAAAATGCTAATAAACGCTAAACGTATTGAAAAAACTGAAAAAAAGCTGGAAAAAGTTGAAAAAAGTAAAAAAACTCACTGCAAAGTTACTGGCGTTTTTATAACCTTATTTTAAAGTCCAGTGTGCATGAGGCCTTAAGCTATTGCAAAAACACTAGAAAACTTTGAAAGGCTCCCTGCAAAGCTACTGGCGTTTTTTTATAGCTTTTTTTGGCTTCAATGTGCATGGAGCCTTATGCCGCGTACACACTACCGTTTTTCGGGTTCTAAAAAATGAAGTTTTTTTATCTAAAAAATGGCCATTAAAAAATTCGAACATGCTCTATTTTTTCACTACGTTTTTAACGTTGTAGTTTTTAAGGTTGTAAAAAATGGTCGTGTGTGGGCTTTAACGACGTGAAAAAAACATGCATGCTCAGAAGCAAGTTATGAGACGGGAGAGCTCGTTCTGGTAAAATTAGCGTTCATAATGGAGTAAGCACATTCATCACGCAGTAACAGACAGAAAAGCGCGAATCGTCTTTTACTAACACGATATCAGCAAAAGCAGCCCCAAGGGTGGCGCCATCCGAATGGAACTTCCCCTTTATATTGCCGTTGTACGCCACCGCGCTTTGCTAGAGCATTTTTGTTTTCACGATCGTGTGTAGGCAAGGCCGTTTAATGATCGGGTTGAAAAAAACGTAGTTTTTTCTACACCCTTAAAAACTTCGGGCCAGATTCACAAAGGAGATACGACGGAGTATCTCAGATACTCCGTCGTATCTCTCAGAGTATCTATGCGACTGATTCATAGAATCAGTTACGCATAGATAGCCCTAAGATCCGACAGGTGTAATTGTTTTACACTGTCGGATCTTAGGATGCAGTACCGCGGCCGCCGCTGGGGGGAGTTCGAGTCGTAAACCAGCGTCGCGTATGCAAATTAGGAGTTACGGCGATCCACGACGGTTTTTCGCGTTCGCTATGTCGCTACTAGTCTAGTTTCCCGTCGCAAAGTTAGTCGTCGTTTTGGGTGCCCTAACTTTACACAGCACATGTATGTGCTGTATAAAGTATGGCCGTCGTTCCCGCGTCGAAATTAAAAAATTCACGTCGTTTGCGTAAGACGTCCGGGAATACGGAAGTACGCTACGCACGTCGCCGTTCAAAAAAATGACGTCTGTTCGCGCAAAGCACGGCGGGAATTTCGAAACGGAGCATGCGCAGTAGGTCCGGTGCGGGAGCGCGCCTAATTTAAATGGCACACGCCCCTTTAAATTACGCGGGCTTACGCCGGAGGCCGTCAGCGTAGGTTTTCATTGCAAGTGCTTTGTGAATCAGGCACTTGCGATGAAAACTTGCGGCGGTGTAACGTATCTACGATACGTTACGCCGCCGCACTTTGTTCATGTGGAGACATATATTGTATATACTCGAGTATAAGCCAAGTTTTTCAGCCCTTTTTTTAAGGCTGAAAATACCCCTCTCGGCTTATACTCAAGTCAGTGTACCTTGGGCGTCCAATTTTTAAAACTCGCGGCTTCCTCCTGGTCCCCTCCCGTTCCGTGATAGGCGTTTGACACTGTGTTAAGAATTCCGCCTATCACGGACCTTCTCTTTTCCAAGGATGAAAGAACATCCGTGATTGGCGGAACACTGAACACAGTGTCTGCTGGGAAACCGAGTTAGAGAATGAAAGAACGTCCGTGATAGGCGGAACACTGAACACAGTGTCAAACGCCTATCACGAAATGGGGCGGGACCAGGAGGAAGCCTCAAGTTTTAAAAAATGGACGCCTGCAGCGCAGCCTGTCAAGAATTTCAGGTACACTGCAATGGGCAAAGTGAGGTTGTAATGGGCACAGTGAGGATAGGCACAGTGAGGTTGTAATGGGCACAGTGAGGTTTCAATGGGCACAGTGAGGTTTCAATGGGCACAGTGAGGTTTCAATGGGCACAGTGAGGTTTCAATGGGCACAGTGAGGTTTCAATGGGCACAGTGAGGTTGCAATGGGCACAGTGAGGCATGCAAATGGGCACAGTGAGGCATGCAAATGGCCATTGTTTACCCTCTTTTCCGCTTACAGTGGCTGCTGCATTCTCAACCTGGGCTTATACTCGAGTCAATAAGTTTTCCCATTTTTTTGTGGTAAAATTAGGTGCCTCTGCTTATACTCGGGTCAGCTTATGCTCCAGTATATATGGTCGTTTTTGGGTCTATGTGTTCCCACGAAGGAGACAAAATGAAATATAAAAACATACAGTTTTCTGTGTGCCGTAATCTCCTTAGCACGACATTACAGACACATCTGAGTCATATAAAAATGGAGAAAAGCTGGTAATATTGCTCAGTCAGCCCTTCAGTCTGGGTACTAGTAAGGTAGCAATCTTCAGATTGCTCACTCAATAACTGGTTAAATGCCAACAATGCAATCATGTGGTTCTAAATTGTCCCCTGTTCTGGCCTCCTGAGCAGTCACCTTGGGGGAGCCTGTGTCTGATTGAATGCACATTCAATCAGATTTTTTATTTATTTTTTCTGAATTGTGATCAATCTTCTATTAAGGTTTGGACTTAATTAATGATCCGTTGTGTTATTTTTGATCTCTGAGGTCTCCAGTTCCAGCAGCACCCGCTACTCCTAAAGCCTTATCCAGGAAAGTGTGCGATGGGAATATCGATACTACCCTGTGTCTGATTGGACACAGTGCTTTCCCAAGATCTAGGTGGCTATATATTGGACTCAAAGGGGCTACAGCTGTGCTCAAAAGTTTGCATACCCTGGCAGAAATTGTGTAATTCCAGCATCGATAATGAAAATATGACTGATCATGCCAAAAAACTCTTTTCATTAAGGAAAGTCATCATGTGAAGACATTTATTATCACATAGAAATCACCCAAATGGCCCTGATCAAATGTTTACACACTCTGGAATGTTTGGCCTTGGTACAGACACACAAAGTGACACACAAAGGTTAAAATGGCAATTAAAAGGTCATTTTTCAAATCTATGGCTTTTTAGATTGCAATTAATGTCTGTGTATAAATAGCCAATAAGTTTGTGAGCTCTCACGTGGATGCACTGAGCAGGCTAGATACTGTCAAAAGACCAGCGTAGCAAGGTGATGGAACTTATAACGATGGAAAAGGATATAAAAAGATATCCAAAGCTTTGAATATGTCAGTCAGTATTGTTAAATAACTTGGAGTGGAAAATCCTGGGGTCTCTTGATCCCAAACCAAGGCCAGGTAGACCAAGAAAGATTGCAGCCACAGCTGCCAGAATACAAAGAAAATACAAAAGAAACACACACAAAAAAAAAATGTAATAAAAAAACCTCAGGTAACTTCAGAAGAAATACAGGCTGCTCTGGAAAAAGATGCTGTGGTTGTTACAAGGAGCACAAAACGATACTTGAACAAAAATAAGCTGCATGGTCGAATTGCCAAAAAGAAGCCTTTACTGAGTCAATGCCAACAAAAAAGCCCAGATACAATACAATATGCCTCACAACAATTTGACATGCCTCACAGCTTCTGCAACACTGTAATCTGGAGTGACAAGACCAAAACAGAGCTTTATGGTCACAACCGTAAGCGCTATGTTTGGAGAGGGGTCAACAACGACAAGAATACCACCCCCATTGTGAAGCATGGTGGTGGCTTACCATTTCCAATTACCAATTATCCAATACTAACTTTTTAGCAGAACTGTATATAATGTATAACCCCTTCTGGGGCATTTTGGCATGTCTGTAGTGTGGGGGATACATAGACAGACACTCGCTGGTCTGGAAAAGTATAGGCTTATTAGCCTAGGGACAGGATCCAAAGAAGAAGGAATATCTTAGGGTAGGCTCTGCCTACCCCAAGAACTATTCCAAGAGGGTGTATATACTGCTCCGGTGAGCATCTGATTACAGTCCAGAGTGGGTGCCTGCCCTGGCTCGCTACTACGAAACATCCAGAATAAAGAGAAAATTGGTCGCACACCACCACAGGACTGATGCAAATAAAATTGTTTATTGTCCTCACAGTCAGAGAAGCAAACAGGACAGCTGTTGTTAAAGCATGTTACACTAGCTAGCTAGTTATCATTAAGCACGTGATAGTATAGTGTGAAACGCGTGGCTTCTCTGACTGTAAGGACAATAAACTATTTTATTTGCATCAGTCCTGTGGTGGTGTGAGGACAATTTTCTCTTTACACCCCAGAACTACCTTGTGTTTGGAGAAAGTCGTTTTATGTAAAACCTCTTATTCGGATTGGCGCATTTCTGTGCACCATTCTATCAGCACAGCACCCCTTCTGAAAGGTCACAATTACAATCTTCAAGCAATTCGCTGATCGCTTACTCAATTCTCAGGCACCCGCTGTATGCAAGTCCTGCACAATTGTACTGTATGATGGCGGACGTATAAGTGCCTTGCGCTTCAGGGCAGGGATGTATTTAGGTTTTGTGCTGCCCTAGGCCTGACTAAACTCGTGCACCCCCTAATTTAAGTATGACCCACCCCTTCCTGTCAAGGCCACACCCCTTGCGGTTTAAGACCCACCCTGAATTTTCAAGTGGGGACACTAGTTCTGATGGTCTGGGGGGGGAAATGGATTCCCTTAATTTGCATAGATTTCCTCTCACTTCCTGTTTGGCTATGGGACAGGAAGTAAAGGGAAATCTCTGCAGTGGGACAGGGATGGTAAAAAAATTGAAGCGACGCCTCCCCCCCCCCCCCCCCACAGTTGCAGAATGCCAACCGCCCACATTATGGGGGCACAAAACTAATTTGCCTAACAGTGTAGCGCAAGCTGGCGGGGACACTGTCCGTGCTGCCCCCCTGCAAAGTGCTGCCCTAAGCCTGGGCCTTGTTGGCCTAGGCCAAGATACAGCATTGCTTCAGGGTACAACTTGGGAAAACAGGAACATTGCTGTAGCTGCTGATTATTCCTTATATGTGTTTGCAGCATGTAAAAGACCTGCAGCCCCAGTAAAAAAACAAAAAAAAAAACACAGGTATTAAAAATGCTGAAGAAGCTGGGACTTTGATAAGTACGTTCCTTTTTTCTCTCTCCACAGCAGGTATGATTCATATAGTGTCAACAATTTTTTTTTTTCAGTGGTCAGCAGAAGTTTCAGGTGTAGGGATGTGGTATTTTTCCAAAAGATTCCGTTTGGAATTTTGTAGCCAAGCACGCACATTTGGGAGGGTGGGGGGGTCTTCTGCTCCAAGCTGGGAAAGTCATTAAGTATCCTGGGCTTCTCCCTACAGAGGAGGCAACTTTAACAATAATTGTTCCCCCAGGTTTCACGACACGTGGCCCGGATTCAGAAAGAAGATACGCCGTCGTATCTCTGAGTCCGGCCGTCGTATCTATGCGCCTGATTCATAGAGTCAGGTTCCGCATAGATCTCCCTAAGATCCGACAGGTGTAAGTGACTTACACCGTCGGATCTTAGGCTGCAATCTCACGCTGGCCGCTAGGTGGCGCTTCCGTTTGTATACGCGAGGAATATGCAAATGAGGAGTTACGCTGATTCAGAAACGAACGACCACCCAATGCTTTTTTTTACGTCGTTTGCGTTCGGCTTTTTCCGGCGTATAGTTACCCCTGCTATATGCGGCGTATCCTATGTCAAGTATGGCCGTCGTTCCCGGGTCGAATTTAGATTTTTTTACGTCGTTTGCGTAAGTCGTTCGCGAATACGGATGGACGTAATTTACGTTCACGTCGAAACCAATGACGTCCTAGCGAGGTCATTTGGAGCAATGCACGCTGGGAAATTTAGCGGATGGCGCATGCGCAGTTCGTTCGGCGCGGGGACGCGCCTGATTTAAATGTTACACACCCCCTAGCCGCGGAATTTGAATTCCGCCGGGGGATTTACGATACGCCGCCGCAACTTTAGAGGCAAGTCTTTTCTGAATAAAGCACTTGCCTCAAAAACTTGCGGCGGCGTAACGTAAATCAGATAGGTCAGCAAGTCCTTAGATCTGCGTAACCTATCTGAATCTGGCCCATGGTCTGTAGTGCTGCAGGGATCTCCTCTTCTGGGAGGACACCTCGAAGATGCTGGCTGCCGGGGACGTTCTATATGGGGCTAGAAGAAGTGATGAGCGATTGACTGAGTGGAAAGTCCGCCTAGGAACCTTTGTGTGCTGTTCTGCCTTTAATTTTAATATTAATACTAAGATGCCACTAGAACATCAATTGTCAAGGAACCACGTTAAGTTTAAGTGTTGGGGGACCTAGAAAGTTCAGAAGTTGGGCAGAAGATCAGAAACTTTGTTCTATGTAGATACCTTCAGATATTTTGTGATGCCTCCACCCTCCTTCCAATTTTTTGTGCCTTTCTGCATAAATAAAATAATTACCATAAACCCCAACTAAAGTGACTGATGTCCATCATTCTGTACATCCAGAGACAAGAACCACTCTCTGACTCCCTGAGATGAATGTGCCTGGGACCTTATCACCAAGTAAGTGGACAGCCCTCAAAATTTCCAATCGCTTGCCCACATTTGATGGGTGGAAATTAGCTGAGGGTGAGGCCTCATGGAAGGGGGGGTTAAAGGGAGCCGATCCTCCGCCCAGTGATCGGCCAGGAAACTGTGAGGAGGGAGAGTAGAGGAAGAGGAGAGCCGGCCGGGTCATACAGAGAGGGGAACTCCTTATCTGACACAGCTTGGAGCTGAAATGCCAGCCACTGTCAAACAAAGTCCCGCCTCCGGAACCGGCTCCTATGATGGACAGCACACTTGTGCAATGCCGGGAAATTGAAGTATTGTCCCATCTATCATAGGAGCTGGTACAGGAGGTGGGACTTTGTTTTACAGCAGCGTTTCAGATCCAATCTGTGTCCTCTCTGTGATCCGGCCGTCTCTCCTCCCTGTGATCTCTGTGCAGAGATGTGCTCCATTTATGGGCACTAAAAGGCTGCACTGATAGGCTGCACTGATGGGCACTGAGAGGCTGCATTGATGGATACTGATAAGGCTACACTGGTAGGTATTATTGAGGCAGCACTGATAGGCTGCATTGGTGGGCACTGATAAGGCTGCATTGATGGGCAATAATAGGCTGCATTGATGGGCACTGATGAGGCTACATTGATGGGCACTGATAAGGCTGCACTGATGAGGCGGCACTGACAGTCACTGATAGGCTGCAATGATATACCGCACTGATGGGCACTGATAAGCTGCATTGATGGGCACTGACGAGGCTGCACTGTTGGGCACTGATAAAGTTGTTTACAAGGGCGTGTTTAGGGGCAGGGCAGGGTAGGGGCTGGGTGGGGCAACTGGTGGCAAGTAACTCTTAAGGCCTGGCTAATAGCTCAGGACATGAAATTTTGAGCCCTAGCCTAGGACATTTGCAGTGTAGCTGTTGGTCAGCCGAAAATCAATATTGATTTCCATCTATTGCAGATCAGTACCAGTAATTGTACAAATGTAACAAAGAGAATATTAGCGGTCTGATCTGATGACCAATAAAGTGATTACTGATTAATCACAAAGAGAAACAATCTCCAAACAATCTGTGCTCCAGCCATCCCCTTCATCAGAGTGCACATGACCCTATGACATTGGGGTCCTACAGGTAGTTTGCTGCATTTACTTTAAGACTGGCATCTTTGGTCGCTTTACAACCTTGTTTTTTTTCTGGTTTTTATTTTGCTATACACACATTTTTGTACAGTTTTGTAGGCACTTTCATTGAAGTATATTGGAGCCAAAAACACTTGAAGTTTGTATTTCAAAAGAAGCTGGTGTACTTTTAAACTGCAAGCTTTAAAGTGTTACTAAACCCAAAACAGTAAAATCAGTCTGTATATGCAGTAAAGCGTGCTTGTTCTACTCACCATGAAACCTAAGGGGTTAATTCTCTGCATTGTGTAAAAAGGCTGTTTGATCCTGTCTTCTCTGATCCTCCCCTTCTTTTACTGTCCCCAATCCATCTACCTATAACACAGAGCTCTAGGAGGCACTCTGCATGTGCTCAGTTTGGTGTGTATTACTAGAGTTTTTAGTTTTGTTTTGGGAGGGTGCATGTGATCAGCACAGGGCCAATCAGCACTGTCCAGACAGAGGGTCAGGGGTCATACAGCCTCATAGGACAATCAGAGGAGAATAAAAACTCCTCCTACAAGCTTTACCAGTGCTCTGCCGAACACTGATAGATGTCACGAGACTGCTATATACTGCTGATGGGAAAAGGTATTTAGCCGTTTATATTTACTAAAATAATTGCATTTCCATGTTCTGTGTACTGTGGGAGACCAGATATAGTGAATGCAGGGTCCTGGGTTTAGTAACACAATAGGATTTTGGATGACGAGTGTTTTGGAGCTTTGAGCTTAAATCTTTTAGATGTGAATGGGATCTTAGAGGTGAGCAGAGTTTTGACTGTCCTCTGTGACACATCAAGTAACCTTTTTCCTTTTTAGACACTAGAGGGAGACATTTTCCAGGTATTTAAGGAACAGTTTAAACTACTATCCCTGTACTCTGTTTTATGACAGGTGTTGAAGTCAATTTTTTTTTAAATTTTACAATTTTTTTTTATCTCTTTTCAAAAAATTATAAGAAGGCACAAGTTTAAATATGTTTAAAGCCCAACTCTGGGAACCGATTCAATTATCCCTTGTAGTGGGGTTGCGCCTGCACTGCAATGGTTAAGTGCCTGTTTTGCTTAGGGGAGAGACGAAGAGACTTCACTTACCTTCCTTATCCTCTGCTCATCCAGCAGATGGTGCTCAAGTGAGGGGGCTGTTCTTCGATATTAAGCTTTGGACCCTGCATAATAGCGGAGTGGAGCGGAGGATTGGGTAAGTAAATCTGCTTTTTTTTTATCCCGTGCAGTGAGCACAGCCCCTCTGCAAGGAATAATTGTATAGTTTCTTTGAGTTGGGCTTTCATTTTGTATACTGATGGTGATCTTTATTATTTTGTATCATGCTGAATATACAATGAAAATAAAGCTAAAAGTGGATGCAAGGAAGCCAAAAAAAAAAATATTTTTATTCACTTTTTGACTTAAAAAAAGTGTGTAGGTGAATGACGTGCACTGTCCTCCCTTTGCCTCCTGGGATATACAAAAGAGGGGGGGGGGGGGGACTTTGAATGAGGCATGTGTGGCATGGATGAAAAATGTGTCCATGGTAAAAAAAACATGGGGCCAGATTCAGGTAGAAGTGCGGCGGCGTAACGCATCGTAGATACGTTACACCGCCGCAAGTTTTCATCGCAAGTGCCTGATTCACAAAGCACTTGCGTTGAAAACTACACCGGCGGCCTCCGGCGTAAGCCCGCGTAATTCAAAGGGGCGTGTGCCATTTAAATTAGGCGCGCTCCCGCGCCGGACCTACTGCACATGGACCCTTTTGAATTACCCGCCGTGCTTTGCGCGAAGTGACGTCATTTTTTCGAACGGCAACGTGCGTAGCGTATTTTCGGATTCCCGGACGTCTTACGAAAATGACGTGAATTTTTAAATTTTGACGCGGGAACGACGGCCATACTTTATGCAGCACATACGTGTGCTGTGTAAAGTTAGGGCACCCAAAACGACGACTAAATTTGCAACGGGAAACTAGACTAGCGGCGACGTAGCGAACGCGAAAAACCGTCGTGGATCGCCATAACTCCTAATTTGCATACCCGACGCTGGTTTACGACGCAAACTCCCCCCAGCGGCGGCCGCGGTACTGCATCCTAAGATCCGACAGTGTAAAACAATTACACCTGTCAGATCTAAGGGATATCTATGCGTAACTGATTCTATGAATCAGTCGCATAGATACTCTGAGAGATACGACGGAGTATCGGAGATACTCCGTCGTATCTCCTTTGTGAATCTGGGCCATGTTGTTTATTCTCTTAAACAATGAGTAACATAGCATAATACAATTGGTACATACATGAGTTTATAAACATACTAATAACACGTTGCAAACCATATATACAGTATCTCACAAAAGTGAGTACACCCCTCACATTTTTGTAAATATTTTATTATATCTTTTCATGTGACAACACTGAAGAAATTACACTTTGTTACAATGTAAAGTAGTGAGTGTACAGCTTGTATAACAGTGTACATTTTCTGTCCCCTCAAAATAACTCAACACACAGCCATTAATATCTAAACCGCTGGCAACAAAAGTGAGTACACCCCTAAGTGAAAATGTCCAAATTGGGCCCAATTAGCCATTTTCCCTCCGGTGTCATGTGACTCGTTAGTGTTACAAGGTCACAGGTGTGAATGAGGAGCAGGTGTGTTAAATTTGGTGTTATTGCTCTCACTCGCTCATACTGGTCACTGGAAGTTCAACATGGTACCTCATGGCAAAGAACTCTCTGAGGATATAAAAAAAAAAATTGTTGCTCTACATAAAGATACATAAAGATGGCCTAGGCTATAAGAAGATTGCCAAGACCCTGAAACTGAGCTGCAGCATGGTGGCCAAGTCCATACAGCGGTTTAATAGGACAGGTTCTACACAGAACAGGCCTCATCATGGTTGACCAAAGAAGTTGAGTGCACTTGCTCAGCGTCATTTCCAGAGGTTGTGTTTGGGGAAATAGACGTATGAGTGCTGCCAGCATTGCTGAGAGGTTGAAGGGGTGGGGGGTGGTCAGCCTGTCAGTGCTCAGACCATATGCTGCACACTGCAACAAATTGGTCTGCATGGCTGTCATCCCAGAAAAAAGCCTCTTCTAAAGATGATGCACAAGAAAGCCTGCAAACAGTTTGCTGAAGACAAGCAGACTAAAGACATGGATTACTGGAACCATGTCCTGTGGTCTGATGAGACCAAGATAAACTTATTTCGTTCAGATGGTGTCAAGCGTGTGTGGCGGCAAACAGGTGTGGAGTAGAAGAGGGGGGCTGGCCTACAGTCAAGCAAGGTGTTGGTCATAGTCTGGGGCTGCATGAGTGCTGCCGGCACTGGGAAGCTACAGTTCATTGAGGGAACCATGAATGCCAATATGTACTGTGACATACTGAAGCTGAGCATGATCCCCTCCCTTCAGAGAATGGGCCGCAAGGCAGTATTCCAACATAATGACCCCAAACACACCTCCAAGATGACCACTGCCTTGCTAAAGAAGCTGAAGGTAAAGGAGATGGACTGGCCAACCATGTCTCCAGACCTAAACCCTATTGAGCATCTGTGGGGCATCCTCAAACAGAAGTTGGAGGAACGCAAGGTTTCTAACATCCACCAGCTCCATGATGACATCATGGAGGAGTGGAAGAGGACTCCAGTGGCAACATGTGAAGCTCTGGTGAACTCCATGCCCAAGAGGGTTAAGGCAGTGCTGGAAAAAAATGGTGGCCACACAAAATATTGATACTTTGGCCCCAAGAAATTATGACAACATCATAGCACATTGCATTGCGTGGTGTGAGACACTGCCCTCCATGTCCATGTTGGGCTGGCTGTCACCCAGGAGTTGCAATGTGCTTTGGGCGTCCCTCCCCTCCTCTCATGCGGGATGCAGGGGATGGGGGGTGGGCATGTCCCTATGCGCCACGCCTTTTCTTTGTGCACGTGTCGTCCTATTGGACGTCTCGGCAATTGTTGTGTTTATTTTTGCCATCATGGCGGACTTGTGGGGAGCTGTGTTCGTCCTCTTTTGTCATGCCAGCGTTAACACCCTCAATCGGTCTCTCCTTGGCAGGACATCCTGTGCACTCTGCACACTTGATTTTGGACCGTGGCTTTTTGCAGAACTATTAGGTAACCACTTGGCAGTCCTTAACTCCTTGGGCTCTTCAGCACTAGCCTCGACTTCTCATTTCCTCTGGTGTTTTATATAGTTGTTTCCCTACTTTTCAGTACACACTCGTCCCCTGCTCTTTTTTGTCTTTTTCCCCAGTCATATGTGTGCCATCTCACACCCAGCTGATCATGGGGGCAAATGCAGAGAGACTCCAAAGTCTCCAAAGCAAAGAACAAGGAAAGATTGAGTATCTCTGTACCCTGGACAAATTTCACATTAAGGCTCCATGCACACTGGACTTAAAAAAACGTTGATTCTACAGGCGTTTGACGTTTTTTTCTCCTGCCTCTAGAAGCACTTCTATTGTGCTCTATGTGTCTTTGCACATTATTGACTGCTACAGGCGTTTTCTGTCAGGGACGTTCAGAGGCAGGAAAAAAAAAACCTTCTCTATCGCGTTTCCTGGAGGAGTTTAGGAGCTGTAAAAACGTCAGTCTCTCCTAAACTCCTCTTATCTCTTCTGAACGTCAAGTGCCAACGTTTTTTTTAGGTGTGTTGTGGGAGTAAAAACTTTTGCAGAGGGGAGTGTAGTGCAAAAAACGCCTAAAAACGAAACTCTCATAGACTCGCCTAAACTCTCATAGACTCGCCTAAACTTTGTACAATATGCTTTCATTTTGCGTCTTTTATGCCACGTTTTTCAAGCTAAAAACGTTGACGTTTTTTCTGCTCCTAGTGTGCATGGAGCCTAAATAAAAAATTACATTGTATTGATACAAAAATGTAATTAAAAACAAGGTATCCAGATACAGATTACAACAAAAAATTGAAATAAAAACGACAATACATGTTACACTGGTGCTAGAACCCCTGGCAAAAAGTATGGAATCACCACTCTTGGAAAATAATCATTCAATTGAAAAAAAAAACTAATCACAGACATGACTCCAAACTATTTTTATTTAACATTCCAACCTTCTGGCTTTAAGAAATACAAGAAATACAAAAAAAAGAAAGAAAACTGTAGTCAGTTACAACTGTTTTAGTAGATCAAGCAGAGGAAAAAATCTGCATCAGATTACATCATGAAAAATTATTTCATCGTCACCAAACAACCTTTTAATTGTTGAAATAAGAAAAAAGTGTCCAAAATCTCAAAATGAATTTGTGCATTTATGAAAATTTAAAGAGGAACTGCAGTCTGCTTACATTATTTGTAATAAAAACATCTTTGCCATTCTAAAGCTTTCATTCCACGACTTTGAATATTATTTTATATATACTGTGATTCTGTACTTGCCAAATTTGCTGCAGAAATCTCCCTCCTGGCTGCAACCATTTTAACTGTGGGCAGCTGAAGCTGTTGCCTGTTCACTTCCTGGATATACACAGAGGCACACCTCCAGCTCTGCAGCTCTCATTGGCCCCCTTATGACTTACCCTCCCTTCCTGGAAAACTCTCACGAAAGTGAGAGAGAGAGCTGTGCATGATGTCATAAGCCTAGACTTTTTACCAGACAAGAAACAGGAAGTGGGCTGTATACGGTATTTACTGGCAAAAAAAAAATTCTATCCAAAGTTAAAACAACAAGGGCAGAAGATTTAATAGATGGGAAGATGAAGAGATGAAAAATAAGTTTGTTTAATGACTGTCGTCTCCCCTATACCGGACATGCAACCCCATATCATCAATGATTGTGGAAATTTTCATGTTTTCTTCAGGCAGTCATCTTCATACATTTCATTGGAACGGCACCAAACCATCACCCTGCCCAATGCAGATTCATGATTCATCATTGAATATCACTTTCATCCAGTCATTCACAGTCCATGATTGCTTTTCTTTGGGCAACTGTAACCTTTTTTTTTTCTATTTAGGCGTTAATAGTGGTTTTCGAAATGTGAGAAATGCGTAATCTTTTGCAGCTTTATTTTATCACTCATCAATTACTATTTATTATATCCAGACATACCTTGTTGGCAATCATAGGAAGTCATTAAGGCCCCGTACACACGGTCGGACAAAACCGATGATTTCATCGGTTCACCTCTGAAGTGGCCGTACGGCCTGATATGTGTACACACCGTCAGTCCAAAATCCGATCGGGGTAAAAACACGGTGACGTCAAACACACAACGTGCTGAATAAAACGAAGTTCAATGCTTCCAAGCATGCGTCGACTTGATTCTGAGAATGCGCGGGTTTTGAACCGATGCTTTTCTGTACTAACCATCGGTTTGGTCCGATGGGGCAGCGGTCCATCGGTTCGGTTTTGAAGCATGTTTTAAAATTTTGGACCGAAGGAAAACCGATGGGCTATACACACACGGTCGGTTTGGTCCGATGAAAATTAACTTCGGTTCATTCTCTTTGGACCAAACCGACCGTGTGTACGGGGCCTAAGGGGTGAGCAGTCAGCTCCAGAGCTGCAAATAAAAATACATTTGGGTAAAGTCTGCTGTCTCAGTTTTTATGATAGAATTTGCATATACTCCAAAATGTTATGAAGAGTGATCAGATAAATTACTATGAATTGGAAAGTCCCTCGTTGCCATGAAAATTAACTTAATCCCATAACAAACATCTCCACTACATTTGTGAAGAAGGCTTCAGGTCATAGCTTGCTCAGGAATGGCAGCAGGCAGATGTGAGTGCATCTGAACGCACAGTGAGGAGAAGACTTTTAAAGGATAGCCTTGTGTCAAGAAGGGCAGCAAAGAAGCCACTTCCCACCAGGAAAAACTGCAAAAGGTGCAGGGATTAGACTGCTGAGGACTGGGGGTAAAGTCATTTTCTTTGATGAATTTCCTTTCTGATTGTTTGGGGCATCCGATAAAAACCTTGTCCGGAGAAAAAAAGGTGAGCACTACCTTCAGTCCTGTGTCATGCCAACAGTAAAGCATCCTGAGACCATTCATGTGTGGAGTTGCTTCTCAGCCAAGAGAGTGGGCTCACTCACAATTTTGCCTAAGAACACCGCTATGAATAAAGAATGGTACAAAAACATCCTTCGAGAGGAACTTCTCCCAACCATCCAAGAATACTTTGGTGATGAAAAATGCATTTTCCAGCATGATGGAGAACCTTGCCATAAGCTAAAAGTGATAACTAAGTGACTTGCGGAACAAAACATTGACATTTGGGTTAATGGCCAGTAAACTCCCCAGATCTTAATCCAATTGAGAACTTGTGGTCAATCCAGGTTTTTACTAGGCTGCGGGAATGAAGCAGTGCAAGTTCAGCTGAACTCTCATGATTTCACTCCCGCTTGTCAGTCCCAATTTCGGTCGTGATTTCAGAGACATTTGTGCAGGGTCCCGAAATCGCAAAAATTTGTACAGAAACTACTTTTTGAAAAATCGGTGCAGTAGCGCACCAATTAGGATGGTGCCATTTCTGGAAATTGACGACAAATGCCGCCAATTTAACATGTGATTTGACATGTGAAATTGTACCAATGTGAACCAGGGCTCAATCCTCAAAAAAATCAGAAAAACTCAATGCATTGATTATGCAAGAATGGGCTGCCACCAGTCAGGATTTGACCCAGAAGATGATTGACAGCATGCCAGGGCGAGTTGCAGAGGTCTTGATAAAGAGAGGTCAACACTGAAAATGAATTGCATAAACTTAATGTAATTGTCAATGAAAATCTTTGACACTTATAAAATGCTTATACATCAACATCTGACAAAAAGATTAAAAACACTGAAGCAGCAGACTTTGTGAAAATTAATAATTGTGTCATTCTCAAAACCTTTGGCCATGGCAGTACATACCATGCATTGGTGTGCTCTGCACATGCATAAGGGGTGTCAGGACCTGGGCTTGAACCTGGGACCTCTTCTGTGTCTGGCATTGACTCTTCCCAATGAGCTATCTGGAATGCTGGACAGTTCCCTGCCTGATCTGCTGGATAAACCTATCTGATCCAACCTTGAACCCCTTGCTCCTCCCATGAACTTCTTATAAAAGCCTTGTCTCAGCACTTCCTCTTTGTCTGGCATTGACTCTTCCCACTGAGCTATCTGGGATGCTGGACAGTTCCCTGCCTGATCTGCTGGATAAACCTATCTGATCCAACCTTGAACCCCTTGCTCCTCCCATGAACTTCTTATAAAAGCCTTGTCTCAGCACTTCCTCTTTGTCTGGCATTGACTCTTCCCACTGAGCTATCTGGGATGCTGGACAGTTCCCTGCCTGATCTGCTGGATAAACCTATCTGATCCAACCTTGAACCCCTTGCTCCTCCCATGAACTTCCTATAAAAGCCTTGTTTTAGCATTTCCTCTTTGCCAGGTTATTGCGCCTTCCCTAGAACAAATCAAATGGAAAGGTTGTTAAAGGGAAGCGTACTGGTACACCAAGTAAGACATCAAAGCGTCAAGTTAGAAAACTTTAATCAACTTGCCTTGAAAACAGGAAATATACAACAAAACAAATGAGGAACAAATGGTCAGAAACTCTATTTGTTCTCTTTAGTTATCAAAACTAAGCATGATCCACTGCAGACCTATGCAAGATCCACCACTAAGTTATCGGAATCAGTAAGATACAGAGCCAAGGTTCCGTTGTTCATTGTGAAAGAATGGGAAAGCAACCGCGCTAATATATTAAGTGGTAAAAGTAAATACTACTATGTGACAATCAAATGTGATAAAGTGAAGCTGCACCTTACTGGATATATACAAACAGTGAAAACATAGAGAAAAAACAAGAAGCGCTACACATAATATAAAAATGTAAACATGTGTCCAAAAACAAATGAAATAAATCATCCGTGAATAATATGGGGAATATAAATGAACAGCAAATTATCAGAAAAAAGTCCTTAATGGAAACAAAAAAGTCCGGGCGGTATTTATCAATCCCGACAAACACATTGTCGGGATTGATAAATACCGCCCGCACTGGAGGGGTAGCAACCTTGTACGTGAAATATCTAGGCAGGAAATGGCGTGGATCCATAGGGTTAAAACCTATACGCCATTTGGGCTGAATATCGACACAGATATTAATGCCTTTATAAATAACTCTTAGATCCATTCACCTAGTTCATATTATGCTACCATGCGTCTTTTTATTTGGTTCTTATTATGATATCATGTATTATTTAAATGTATATGGTTCCTTCGAATAGTGTCTGAATAATGTTCTTAATAAGGTTATTATGGTTTGTACCATGGAGTTGTTTGCCCTTTCTAACACGTGGTTCTGTACACTTGAATGTCTTCATCAATAGAGCCCTCACTGCTGTTTAATTACAATATGTTAGTCACCAATACGCTGTGATGAAGATTTGTTTCCCAGTCTAACACCTACATTGGGACGCAGCCTTTATATACTTTTTTCAGGTTCCAATTTATTTGGGGGTTATTGTCATTTTTAAATTGTATTTTTTAGTGTATTGTCATGCTGACCCTGTCGTTTTATTTTATTTTATCTCATTTTTTTAATGAGTATACTCATGCCGGTTGCAGTGGACGAACACGGCTACTAGTTCATGCTGTAGCTTTCAGTTCTCCTGTTGTATCCGGTCTCTGGAGCGCTTGTCCAGCCTTTTCCCAACGGAGCTGCTTGATTGGTTGTGATATGACCAGTTGATCAGCTCCCTTGGTTTTCACCAAAACGAGGCTTGGCTGGCATACTCCATGCAGAGTGTCTGTTTTTAATTTGCATTGGCACGCAGGGCTCCTCCGTTAGTCACGTCATCACGCCGCCGACGTGTCACGTGGTCGCGAGTGACCACGTGACGCGGATATGATCCTTGCGTCCCAATGATGATTTTTTAGATTATGTTTCCCGCAGCTGTTTGATGTCACGCTGCGGGATTCTATTTGTTTTGTATATACGCCGCGATGTGTGCATTATAGGAGCCTATTAACGCCATTACAAGCGTTTTTGACATACGTCCCGCCAGCGCATGCGCACTAGTACTGGTTTGTCCCAGAATGAGGCTTGGATCATCCAGTCATGCGCAGGTGCGGCTGGTGACGTCAGCTCCTCCCACACTGGCGTTTTTTGCTATTTTAAGGGGGGTGATTCGGTGTGTTGCCTGTGCCCCAGAGGAAGCGATTTGTCGCGAAACCAGGTCGGGCGGAACGTGCATCTACATCGGTATCACCCCCCGTTGACTGCATTTTTCCACACCATTGATGGGCTGTTTGGTCTGCTTCCGGCCGGAGCTTTAACTTGATAAGCCTGTCAAACACTGCTAAATTGTAAGTGTGCTTTTGTTATAAGTTTTTAAATAAATTAATTTTTTACGGATTTACACTATTGTGGCCTCCTATGTTTTCTATGTGGTATGGTCACCGTATCCTCTAAACACGGGAGTGCAACCGAGATCGTTGTCCTGATTGTCCTACAAGCCTTGACTCTGCAGAGTTTAAAATCTTCATGCTACCTGGGGTCTTCTTTTAATTAAGAGACCACCGGGAATCTGGTAAGCAGATTCAATACTCGTTTGGTGGAGGTCTCTTCTTTTTGGATTGTCACTTACCAATACGGACTTTTCTTTTCATATTCACAGGTGAAAGGACTTTTTTGTTTCCATTAAGGACTTTTTTCTGATAATTTGCTGTTCATTTATATTCCCCATATTATTCACGGATGATTTATTTCATTTGTTTTTGGACACATGTTTACATCCGTTGTTCATTATTTGTGGTAACCTTTTGGCCGGCCCAGTCTACTGTCTCCACTACAGGTGGGAGTTAAGTGGAACATGGTTCCTCTATTGTTTCCTATGTCACAGGGGAAGCTATCCGATTGGTTGCTGCCACCCAATGTGACCCTGGCCGTCATATTGGGTAAGGCAGAGCCTGTTTAGGCCCACGACTCCAAGGCTTGGCGCACATTTCATGTGTGGGTATTGTAGGGACAGGTCACCCGTCTGACAGTGACAGTGATTCGAGGCAGGGAGAGGTTCCAGATGAGTAGGTAAAGGACAGGGACACGCCATCCTTCCTGAGCACCTCCCCATTAGGGTACGAACTGGCAAGACTGACGCATTCTGCTCCTCAAGACCAAAGCTGTCGGCATCCCGAGATCTGCTCCAATACACATCCCTGTTGTATTCTGTGGCCTTGTACACACGAGAGGATTTACGCTGGAAACGGTCCGCCAGACCGTTTCCAGCGGATAAATCCTCTGGCGGATTTTGATCTGATGGCTGTACACACCATCAGATCAAAATCCCCGCAGAATACATCTGCGGTGACGTGGCCGCGCCGTGGCCGCGACGATGACGCGGCGACCCTGGAAGGAAAATACTTCCACGCATGCGTCGAATCATTACGACGCTTGCGAGGGATGGGATCGGACGGACTTATCCGGTGAGTCTGTACAGACGACCGGATAAGTCCGGCGGACAGGATTCCAGCGGATAGATTTCTTAGCATGCTAAGAAATTTTTATCCACTGAAAATCCGTCGGCTGGATTTTTATCCGCCTGAAAATGTCCGCTAGGCCGTACACACGACCGGATCTATCTGCTGGAACTGATCCGCGGATCAATCCCAGCGGATCAATTCGGTCGTGTGTACGGGGCCTAAGAGTGTTCCTGAGTGTTCCTAAGAGTGTTCCACCACACCACGCGGCATCTCCCCACAACCTAGCCTTAATATTTATACACTTCGTGTTATAGCTGCTCTCTAACCAATAGACCCAGATCTTGTTTATGTTGATTGTATTTCTGTGTGTTCCCTAGGTCAAGCAGCAAGTATGCTAAGAAAAAAGAATCTCAGGCACATCGTATCTGCTGAACTTATCACCAACATAGTGTTTGTAATGTACAAAGTCTCATATTGTAACATTTCCTGTATTTATAGTGAAACTTGCTGTCTGGGCGGATAGGCTGCCGAAATAAGGAAACTTTGAGAGGATCCTTCTTGCTTCAGTTATTGCCTGCACAAAAGATCTTCAGTGACAAGGTCAAGCATAGGGCTTAAAATAAACCTGAGGACTAACTATACTGTATGTACAGTATACGTTGCACCTCAAGGTGTCTGCCTGTAGTTTTTAATTCCCCCAGGAAACAGGGCTCATCTAATAAGGTAAAAGTGACCACTTTTTGTTGTCACAAGCTCTAGCTAGCCCAGTCCTGTGTACCTGTGTAACACAATTGGTTAATGAAGATACCCAAAGTGACTGATCAATAAGAAGACAGGGGAGAGTTAAAGTAATTGTAAACCTCAGACATGAAATATGAACAAAGCATATCCCTCTATAGTGTGTCTCAAAAGTGTAATTTCTGTCTGCTGCTTTGATCCTCTGCTATCAGCATGAATCACTTCTGACAAGTTTTCCTGACACCAAGAGAAAAATGGTGACAGGGGAGAGACCTCCAGCAGATTGACAGACTCAGCTCTATTTCCTCTCAGAGCCCTCCTCAACTTCAGCTCTCCACCCCCTTTTTTCTGAACTCTCAGACAAGTTTATCAATTCAGCCCTTTAAATAGATGTGGAGAACTTATGTAGGAGGATTTGTTTCATCTCCCTGTATCACCTGAGAATAGTCCCTTCAGTGGGTTTATGTAAGGGTTTAGAACAACTTTAAGGCCAGACTCGTTACACCCCAAGGCATATCCTGTATGAGAAGAGGTAAATCCGGAAGTGGCCAAAATTCCAGGCTACTGAGGCAAGCAAAGCTGTGTCAGTTCCTGTCTCTGTCAAAGCTTGCCAGCCCATTTCTTCTGAACGTTTCTATTGGGCAGTCAAGTGACCCTTCATCATAGGTGCTTAACCTGTGACCCTCCAGTTGTTACGGAACTCCAAGTCCCATAAAGCATTGCAAGGCTGACAGTTACAAGTGTAGCCCTACCCCTGAAGGAGCTGCTGGTTTGTTTTGGGTGGCATGTTACCTCTATATCCCCGCCGTCTAGGGTACTTGATGAGAGCTGCAGTAAAGTCAATGTCCACACGACAGGTTTCCTTTCTGTGATTTTATTACCCAGCCGGGCAAGAATGATAAAACAGTGGAAAAGTGAAGGGATAGCAAAATAGAATACAGCAGATTCAGGTGTAACTGGATATGGAAAACAGTCCTGCTTCCAACGACAAATTTTACTTCGCCACTCCAGTCAGAGTGGGTATAGTGCATCTGGACAGGGCTCTCTCACCAGCCTGGCAGCCAGAATGTCACTCGAATGGATAAGATTAAGTTTCTGCCACAGACTATCCTGAAGATTGGAGACAAATTCGGTCCAAACTCCCTCTTGACTGGATTTAGCACCCGGTTCTCCTTCACACAGCTTTGGTTAGATCAGCAACTGATAGGCGACCTGTGTCCAGCCTCTCAGAACCCAAGTGTCCTCTGATGAAGGACAGGCCTCTCCTGAAACACCAGCCTCTTGCTAGGTATCCCCCGGACAGACTCCTCATCAGGCGGCTTCCTCCAATTGGACGGATAGCCCAGGACCATCTGGAAAATTAGGAACTCGGTCGACACACTGGATCCACAATCTGGATGAATGTGCTCCGGGCCAACGTGGTCCCGGAGCCAGAAACACTGCGACACACACTCGCACACACCCCGGCCAGGAGGGCCACACACGGGGGTGGTGGGACGACTGACCAGCTCAAGGAACACAGCGACCCCGAACCAATGCCGTTTAAATACCCCTTCCCAGCATGCACAGCGAGACGACCAACCCTCCTGATTGTTGGAGAAGAGGGGGAATGAAAATTGGGACTTTGTGTGATGCAATGAGGGGTAGACTCATGTGCCTCCATCCCTGGCATATTGGGTTAGAGGTTGGAATGTTGGAATATATGTGTACTTATAAGAACCATTAACCATTAACCTGTTATCTATTGTTTCTGTCACTACAGGTATTACCATTATATTATCATGTACCAGGAATCAATAAACATAAATGCAATTTTATTTTTATTTAGCAGTTTGCTTCATTTAAAGTCCCAAAATCCCCCTCTAACCCAACCCTCCTGATTGGCTGCCAGGAAGAGATATCCAACTACACTTGACCCCACTGCTGCTACCTGTCGGCCTGGGGTGGAACTTAGTATCCCAGACAACGACAGTATGCACAAACAGTACAGCCAACTAAAACAAAGGCCCACAATTTAACCAAATAACCGGTTCAGAGCCAACTACCTCTATGAACCCCCTCTAAATTTACAATAGCACCAGCTCTGAAAATAGCCAGGCGCTACACAAGCATGGCTCCCAAAGGCAGAGGCATGATGGGACTTGTAGTTCTGCAACTGCTGGTAGGCCACAGGTTGAGCACCCATTCCTTTCAAGATGGGCTAATAGAATTGGGTTGAAGAAGGGAACTGGAAAGCTTCAACAATACCAGGAAGAGTCAGAGATTTGAGAGAATTGCTCATAATTCATGTAAGCCAGTAGGGAAACGGAGGCTACTACAAACATATGCAGGCTTTTCTAGGTGCCACCCAAGAGAAACTTTAAAAACAAAACCACCCCCAATAGTAATTTCAATATGCAAATACCGGCAATGAGCAGCTGACAATGGTGTGAAGTATAAAAACAATAAGGTTGCGCTAATCAAATAAACGTGAATGAACCACAAAATATAACATATGAACCACAATGTGTAAATAAATATAAACATATACAACACATAAAAAATGTGAAGGAATTTTGATAAAAAGAAAAAGTCTCTCTGGGACTTGCACCACCACCAGGGGAAAAGAAGTGAAGATCTCAATGTGGTAATCCCTTTCTTCAGATCCCAATCCTCAGAGGTCGCACAGAGCGTGAAAGGAATCAAGGTTCCAATAGTGTGTTATCTTTAAAACTGGTTTATTACTAAAAATAAACCCTGGTTTGATGTACATACATCATAAAAGCACTTGCCGGCGATAAAATTCAAACACCCTCACATCACATCACATCACGTGGTCCTCCGCTGATGAAATAACACCACAACGCTTTTCTCTGCTTTCTTGAAACATAGGGTGCATTGTGTGTCTGATCTGCAAGTAAACATTTCAAAAACTGCAGGTGAAGGATTTTGCAAAGTTGTGGCTTTACTGGCAGTGGTACCCTGCCCTCAGCCATGCACTGTTTTAAGAAATGTGGCAGCATTGATACAAATATGGTCAATAGAATCAAGTACAAAGCTACAGTACATAAGCGGTATCAAAGTGGAAGTGTGGGCAGACGTAGCACACAGAATAAAGGTGGACAATTCTAGGGAACCTTTTAATGACGGGTTTTCTTAAAGTGGAGCTCCACCCAAAAGGGGTAGCTCCGCTTTTTTGCACCCTCTTCCCATCCACTGCCACAATTGGTACTTTTTGGAGGGAGGGGGATACCGGGCTTTGACAGGTACCCGCTCCCACTTCTATCAAGATCGTCAATCTTCGACATTTATATAGGCATGGGGCGTGGTCACTGGGTGATGTCACCCGGTGACCCTGCCTCTTATGACATCACAGTCCCGGGGCATGGTGGGACTGTGACGTCATAAGAGGCGCGGTCACCAGGTGACATCACCCAGTGACCACGCCTATATAAATCATTGCACACCCCGCACGTGGCATGAAAGCGGGCGAGAGAGTGTCGTGTCAACGTCGGGACAAGAGAAGAGGGAAGAAGACGAAGGGGAAGACCGGGCGACCGCTAGTAAAAGATCTGAAAAATAGATAGCGGAGGAGCCTGGCAGAATTCAGAAAGCACCGGAGAGCACGGAGAAGGCACTGGAGAGTGGGAGAAGAGCCTGGAGAGTCGGAAGAGACCCCCGAAGCCGGAAGAAGACCACCCGGAGCTGCCTAATAAATGACTTTAAAAACCTGTGTAGTGTGTTTTTTTTTCTTGACATTTTTCCTCCAGGTGAATGGGTAGGGGTACCATGTACCCCATACTTAATCACATAGACTGGGGGGGCCAGGATCTGGGGGCCCCCTTATTAAAGGGGGCTCCCAGATTCTGATAAGCCCCCTGCCCGCAGACCCCGACAACCAACGGCCAGGGTTGTCGGGAAGAGGCCCTTGTCCTCATCAACATGGGGACAGGGTGCTTTGGGGTGGAGGGGCGCCCCCTGTCTTAAAGCACCCACCCCCGCATGTTGAGGGAATGCGGCCTGGTACGGTTCAGGGGGGGCGCTCACTCGTCCCCACCCCCTTTCCTGACCGGCTGGGCTGCTTGCTCGGATAAGGGTCTGGTATGGACTCTGGGGGGACCCCCACGCCGTTTTTTGGCATAAGGGTTCCCCTTTAAATCCATACCAGACCCAAGGGCCCGGTATGCTCCTGGAGGGGGAACCCATGCTGTTTTTTTATTTAAAATTTGGTGTGGAGTTCCCCCTCCAGATCAGCAGAGCACAAGTTGCATGCCAAAGTCAGAGCATGCAAGACGGCGTTCAGACTTTGATCCAACTTCATTGATATTCAATGGGCTGAAGTAGGATCAAAGTCGGACCAAAGTAGTACAGGGAGCATTTTCAAAGTCGGTCTGACATGTGTCGGACCAGTTAAGACGGCTCCCATAGGGAAACATTGATTTTCACAGGTAATGCAACATGAGCTCCCAATGTCGGAGCATTTGTCGGACCAGTGTGAACCCGGCCTTATTGACAAAGCTTAATTGAACAAGCTGGAGTTAGAAGCTAATTGACTACTATGCACAGCTGCACCAGATTCTGAGTGCATCAGTTTTAGTAGATCTACCCCTTAGCCTAGGTTCACACTGATGCGGGTTTGAAATCATGCAAGTTCAGTTGAACTCACACGATTTCAAACTGGCAATGCAGTCCGACTTTGGGGGCGATTTGACAGACATCTGTGCGGGTTAATGCACAGTTGTCTATTTAAATCTCCCCCAAAGTCACCAAAGATAGTACAGGAACTACTTTTGGGAATCTGGACATTGCCATTGCTGGAAATAGCCGCCGATTTGGTAGTCGATTTGACATGTCAAATCACATGCCAAATCGGCCCAATGTGAACGTGGGCTTAGTGTCTGATCTTATTGAATCTAGTGAAAAAATACTGTCAAACTGACCCAATCTGATCCCAAATAACAATAATGTAATGTGCAAATGCAAAAGTAAATTTATTGTGTCAAGTATACTAAGTCATAGCAATCATTTGAAAATGATCTCCAGCTCTGACTACAGTAAAGTCCAATCTGGTTAATTAAATATACACTTGGCACTGCCATAATGAATAATGCCTACAATTGTTAACCCCAACAAGCATATTAGTCATGTATCAGACTGCAGACTGCCTGTGACACTGTTAGAAAGAATACCACCCAGGCAGGAAATTCAGTTGCTTTCATTGATGATTCGCCATTTCCTTGCCCCAGTTTTGCAGACCTTATTAACCTCATCACAGTATTTCAGGTAGTTTCTCTTCTAAAGCAGTACAGCTGTGTTATCCAATAATGAAATATGGTATGGCGCTCACCGCTCTCTTGTTTCAATGAAGTAACAAATTCTTGGCAAGTTCTTATTATTGCATCTAATTCATTATGCAAGTATAAGTATTACATATCCTGTTCTTTCTGAGATTAAAGGATGCAGAAAAGGGAATAGATTTCTGTAAAGACCAGCTTACATCTATCATGTGTCCCACTCTACCATGGGTATCACAGACAGCAAACTTACCACTTCCTGGCAGGGGACAGGCTTTTCTACTCAGATTCTGTACTTGCCAAATATTCTGCATAAATCTCCCTCCACTGAGTCTGGCTGCATCCATTTTAAAGCGGAGGTTCACCCAAATAAAATGTATATCAGACCAACTTCTTTATACTTCTAACATTTTTGTTTTCTTTTTTACGCTGTACATACCGTATAATCTATATTTGCAATCTGGCTTCCGGGTACTTCTCCCTGCGGGAGTAGGCGTTTCCAAGCTGAGGAGGAATGTCCTCTGGGAGGTCGCCCAGATGATTGACGTCCTTTCAGAAAAAGTTCACCCCGGCGGATAAGGCCCCGCCCCCCGTATTGAATAGGCGCGTCACAGCGTTTCCGAAAGAAGCCGAACATGAAGAAGCTCTATACGGCGCCTGCGCAGTCAGCTCTACACGATGCCGACTCGCAGCTCTGCATGTTCAGCTTCTTTCTGAAACGCCGTGACTCGCCTACGCAATACGGGGGGCGGGGCCTTATCCGCCGGGGGGAACTTTTTTGTGAAAGGACGTCAATCATCTGGGCGACCTCCCAGAGGACATTCCTCCTCAGCTTGGAAACGCCTACTCCCGCGGGGAGAAGTACCCGGAAGCCAGATTGCAAATAAAGATTATATGGTATGTACAGCGTAAAAAAAAAATAAAAAAAAATGCGGACTGTACATGTTAGAAGTATAAAGAAGTTGGTCTGATATAGATGTTATTTGGGTGAACCTCCGCTTTAACTGTAGACAGTTGAAGCTGCTGCCTGTTTACTTCCTGGATTTACACAGACACACAGAGGCACACCTCCAGCTCTGCAACTCTCATTGGTCCTCTTGTGACTCACCCCACCTTTCTTCCTGGCAAACTCTCACGAGAGTGAGAGAGAGAGAGAGCTGTGCATGATGTCATAAGCCTAGGCTATTTACCAGACAAGAAACAGGAAGTGGGCTGTGTAAGGTATTTACTGGCTGAAAAAATAAATGTTTTATTATCCAAAGTTAAAACAACAAGGGTAGAAGATTTAATACATGGAAAGTTGAAAAAAATTACTGAAGGTCCGCTTTAAGACACGCCTCCCAAGTGTTATTGATTGATTGCAGCTTGTAAGAACCACCCATGTGCAATGGCACTATAAATTATGAGACATGTAGTCTCAAGGAGGGGAATTAAATCAGTGTGCACTGCCAGATCTGAAGTTTGGGGAAGCTGCACACAAGATCCTGAGGCTGACAGTTTTAGTACTAAATACTGTGTCTTTTAGGTACAGATAATCTAAGGTGGTCCTATGCATCAACAAGATCTCGTATGTGCAAAAATATTAAAGCTGAGTTCCAGTCTCCTTGGCAATTTTTCCCAAAAAGCACCACCGTGATTCTTGCTAGTTGTACATTACAATGAGGAGACTCTTCTAAGCTTAATCCTTCTTCTTCTTAATTATTAATTACTCACAGGATCCCGGTAGGCCGGCAGCAACCATTGACGATGTGGGCATCTGAAGCCCGTTCCTATTTGCTTCCGAGATTCCGGGCAGCTGTCTCATGCCTACGCAGTGATGACACATCACGGCACACTGTGTTGTTTACAGGTTCACATAACAATGGCAGCATCGGCGGAATTTCCCGCCCCGTTGTTACAGCAACCTGTCAATCAACACATAACTTCCTGTCTCTAAATACCGCCAGATTTCATAATTAGGCATCCCTAGGACTTCAGGGATAGATGATGCCAGTATCCCAAGAGGCCTAGGAAATCGCCTAATGACGAAATCGCCTTGGCGGTTAGGACAGGAAGTATGGACTGCACAGACAAAAAAAAAAAAAGGTATTTAGAAATAAAAATTGAAAAAAAAATGCCATTACAGACTGTTCTGGGGGTGGGCATTATCTTGCAATAAACATGAAAAAATGTATGTAACTCCGCTTTAAGGAAGACAGATGCGTTATTCAAGTTCTTCTGCAGAAGTACAAAGAAACATGGTGGAAAACCATGCAGGCACAGGGAGAACATGCAAACTCCTGGCAGGTAGTGTTGTAGTTGGGATTTGAACCGGCAACCCAATGCTGCTAGGTGGAATTGTTAACCACTACACCACTGAGCTGCACCATCATCTTAGACATAGGAGAAACCAATATGCTTCTGGATTACCGATCTACAGCCTGGTTCAGTCTACAGTATTGGCAGAGCAGTCTTCATGGAAGTATTGCTGAAACAAAAATAGATGTACCTCTGAAGAGGAAACAATACCAAGCAAGTTGCCTATGCATGAAAATGCAAGAACTGATATGCAGAAAAGGGGCAGCAGATGCTCTGGACCGATATTTTTACATCTTAAATATTTGGCTGTAACTTAGGGAAGTTTGTTCACAAAAAACCCAGAGTAGTGCCAGGATGAGTGTCTGCAGGTAGCAGCAAGCATAGTAAAAGATTACTTGCAAGTTGGGGCTGCATTTCTGCTCATGAGTTGACCAGGATTAATGGTCTTCTCCAAGCTGAAAAGTACAAGCAGATACTTTACCATCGTGGACGTATCAGGAAGACAAATTTAAAGTGTTACTAAACCCAGAACCCTGAATTCACTATATCTGATCTCCCACAGTACACAGAAAATGAAAATGCAATTAGTGTAGTAAATATAAACTGCCAAATACCTTTTCTCATCTGCAGTATATAGCAGTATTTTGACTTGTATCAGTTCCTAGTAAAGCTTGTAGGAGGAGCTTTCATCCTCCTCTGAGCCTCTGTCTGGACAGTGCTTATTGGCCCTGTGCTCATCACATGCACTCTCCCAAGAAAAAAAAACTCCCCCAAATTGAGCATGTGCAGCCTGTCCCCAGGCTCTGTAA
This sequence comes from Rana temporaria, assembly GCF_905171775.1. Lineage (NCBI taxonomy): Eukaryota > Metazoa > Chordata > Amphibia > Anura > Ranidae > Rana > Rana temporaria. The sequence goes on from NC_053491.1 coordinate 399,670,822, forward strand.
ATATCAGGTAATATTTTGGAGACAGTGAAAGAAAAGGATCAGAGAGACCTGATCAAACAGCCTTTATACACAATGCAAAGGATTAACCCCTTAGGTTAGTAAGTATAACAAGCATGTTTTTCTGCATATACAGACTGATTTTACTGTTGGGGGTTTAGTAACACTTTAACTTTAATGCAGGAACCTCCAACTGAAGTAAATCGAGATGGGCTTTTGCTAGGCTGCTAATTATTTAGAATGAAACAGATTAAAGAAGAGCTTACTTTCTTTATCACAATAGGAGGCTAGGAGCAGATGCAAGGGAGATATTCATTTGCTAAGCTGAAAGCTTTACACAAATCCATACATGATATACAAAAAAAAAAAAGCCAAATACCTAAAGAGAGGTTTCATAATCGTCTATGGGACATTTGAACATTGGGACCTCTGCAGAGTATGGGCCAGATTCTCGTAGGAGTGCGTATCTTTGCGGCGGCGTAACGTATCAGATTTACGTTACGCCTCCGCAACTTAGATGGGCAAGTGCTGTATTCTCAAAGCACTTGCACCGTAAGTTGCGGTGGCGTAGCGTAAATCGGCCGGCGTAAGCCCGCCTAATTCAAATTTGGATCAGGGGGGCGTGTTTCATGTAAATGTACTGTGACCCGACGTGATTGAAGTTTTTCCCGAACTGCGCATGCGCCGTCTGTGGAATTTCCCAGTGTGCATTGCTCCAAAGTACGCCGCAAGGACGTCATTGGTTTCGACGTTAATGTAAATGACGTCCAGCCCCATTAACGGACGACTTACGCAAACAACGTAACTTTTTCAAATTTCGACGCGGGAACGACGGCCATACTTAACATTGGTACGCCGCATTTACGCCACCATATAGGGGTAACTATACGCCGGGAAAAGCCTAACGTAAATGGCGTAACTTTACTGCGTCGGCCAGGCCTACGTTCGGGAATTTGCGTATTTGCATACTCGACGCGGAATTCGAAGGAAGCGCCACCTAGCGGCCAGCGTAAATATGCATTTACGATGCGCCGGTGCAACACAGTTACGCCAGTCGGATCTACGGGAAATCTATGCGTAACTGATTCTAAGAATCAGGCGCATAGATACGACCGCGCAACTTAGAGAGACAACGGCGTATCTGGAGATACGCTGTCATATCTCGTTTAAGAATCTGGGCCTATGTATATATCTAATTTTAAAAACTGGAAATGTTAAAAGTGTGTATGCCCAGGCACCAGACTCTAAAACAGACAAGTGTTTCCAAAAAATAGCATGCAAGCACTGACGCTCTTTTAAGGAAAATAGCTTTTGACACAGGTATACAAGGAGTTTATGTTGCATTTTTGCTGGTTTATATAATGGAATTAAAATCAGTTAAAAAAAAAAAAAGAAAAGAAGAACAGGATACACTGCATTTATAAAAACCCCACACAATGTGATGTTTAGCAGGCACATCAGTAAAACATAAAAGAACACTGCTTACAGCAATTCAAAGGTTCAAACAATGCATTCCATATCCTTCAAAACTATTGTGTACACAAATTGCTACAATTTGAATATAAAGGTTTCTATGTTCTCTTAGTAGCCTTGACTCGTTGATGACACAGATATAAGACTGTTCCACCATATTAAAAACAATAGGAAGAAATTTTAGTGCTGTGAAAGTCAGTAAGAAAAACGAGTAAGCATTGTGCGGGACACGGTTGATTGACACTGCAAAAAGTGGTAATTTCCCGGAAGAATTTAGGGAATGTTTCCTCTGCAACAGACCAGCGTTCAACAGCACATGTAGGTAGGGAATGCAGCGGAATAACACAATCAGTCTCAGTGCAGTGATCGAACTTGTATTGAAATAATGCAGAGGCAGTTCACAAATAACCCATTGGGAAGCCAGCCCAACTCTCATAGTTCCAACAGCTTAAAGCGGATGTCCGCTGAAAAAAAAATATTAAAAGCCAGCAGCTACAAATACTGCAGCTGCTGACTTTTAATATTAGGACACTTACCTGTCCTGGAGTCCAGTGCCGTCTGCAGCAGAGGACGAGCAATCTCTCGTCACTCTGCTGCCCCCACCGCCATCCTCGGTGAGGGAACCAGAAAGTGAAGCGCTCCTGCTTCACTTCTTGGTTCCCTATGGCGCATGCGCGAGTCGCACTACGCCTGCTGATTGGCTCCCGCTGTGTACTGGGAGCCGAGTGTTCCCAGAACACAATGGGGGGGGGGGGGAGGTGACGTCATGCCCGCAGTCTGCCCGAGACTGTGTGGCCGGAAGTGGGTGCAAATACCTGTCTTTAGACAGGTACCTGTACCCCCCTCCCCCTGAAAGGTGTCAAATGGGACACCGGAGGGGGTGAGGGTTCCGATCAGCGGGAGTTCCACTTTAGGGTGGAGCTCCGCTTTAAGCAGAAAGCGTAATGTAGCTGTCAGAGTCTGTATGCGGCCTGGCTGTCTTGTGCCAAACAGGTTGGTGTCAAGAAAAGTTGCAAGCCCTATACTTTCCTTCCTCATATGGAACCTTTTAGTGCTGCTAGTGCTGTCCCAAACAGGTGGAGTACCTGTCCCTACTCTACCAACTCGCAAATGCACACCAGACTTGGGAGCCAACGGCTTAAATATGCTCTACCTGACCAAAGATGGCTGCAAGAGTCACATGGGGCAGCAACATCCAATTCGAAGCATCCCCAGTGACCCAAGAAACCATAGAGGAATTTTGTTGCTCTTGACTTCCTCTCCTACTGCAGTGATGCTGTGGAGAGCACCACCTGCAATGGAGAAAGTAGACTGCATTTGCCTACACACAGGCAGCAGGAGAGGTAAGTATACTGGGCCATATTCAGGCCCGGACTGGGATAAAAAATAGGCCCGGGCATTTTGGATTGAGCAGCCCCTGACGGAATCCCGGAAGAGGTGTGTGTGTGTGTGGTGGAGGGTAGGCGAGGGGGGACCAGGAAAGAGCATAGGGGGGTGGAGAGCACAGGGAATAACCTTGAGAACATGGGGTGGGGTGAGAGCACAAGTGAGGCAGGGAACACAGGGAGGAAGAGGAGAGCACAGGGGGGCAGCGAGAGCATGGGGGAGGTGGAGAGCACAGGGAGGTGGCGGAGAGCACGGGGGGGGGAAAGGTGGAGATTACAGGGGGGGCGGGGAGAGCATGGGGGGATGTGGAGAGCACGGGGGATGTAGAGAGTGGGGAGCACAGGGGGGGGGGGATGTGGAGAGCACAGGGGGGATGTGGAGTGTGGAGAGCACAGGGGGGATGTGGAGTGTGGAGAGCACAGGGGGGGGGGATGTGGAGAGCACAGGGGGGAGATGTGGAGCAAAGGGGGGAGATGTGGAGAGCTCAGGGGGGAGATGTGGAGAGCTCAGGGGGGAGATGTGGAGAGCTCAGGGGGGAGATGTGGAGAGCACAGGAGGGAGATGTGGAGAGCTCAGGGGGGAGATGTGGAGAGCTCAGGGGGGAGATGTGGAGAGCTCAGGGGGGATGTGGAGAGCACAGGGGGGATGTGGAGAGAACAGGGGGGGGGTGTGGAGAGAACAGGGGAGGTGTGGAGAGCACAGGGGGGATGTGGAGTGTGGAGAGCACAGGGGGGATGTGGAGAGCACAGGGGGATGTGGAGTGTGGAGAGCACAGGGGGATGTGGAGTGTGTAGAGCAGCCAGGGGGGATGTGGAGAGCACAGGGGGGGATGTGGAGAGCACAGGGGGATATGGAGTGTGGCGAACACAGGGGGGATATGGAGAGCACAGGGGGGATGTGGAGAGAACAGGGGGGATGTGGAGTGTGGAGAGCAGCCAGGGGGGATGTGAAGTGTGGAGAGCACAGGGGGGATGTGGAGTGTGTAGAGCAGCCAGGGGGGATGTGGAGAGCACAGGGGGGATGTGGAGAGAACAGGGGGGATGGGGGGATGTGGAGAGCACAGGGGGGATGTGGAGAGAACAGGGGGGATGTGGAGAGAACAGGGGGGATGTGGAGAGAACAGGGGGGATGGGGGATGTGGAGAGCTCAGGGGGGATGTGGAGAGCTCAGGGGGGATGTGGAGAGCACAGGGGGTATGTGGAGAGCACAGGGGGGATGTGGAGAGCACAGGGGGGGATGTGGAGAGCTCAGGGGGGGATGTGGAGAGCTCAGGGGGGGATGTGGAGAGCACAGGGGGGGATGTGGAGAGCACAGGGGGGGATGTGGAGAGCACAGGGGGGATGTGGAGAGCACAGGGGGGATGTGGAGTGTGGCGAGCACAGGGGAGATGTGGAGAGAACAGGGGGGATGTGGAGTGGGGAGAGCACAGGGGGATGTGGAGTGTGTAGAGCAGCCAGGGGGGATGTGGAGAGCACAGGGGGGGATGTGGAGAGCACAGGGGGGGATGTGGAGTGTGGCGAGCACAGGGGGGATATGGAGAGAACAGGGGGGATGTGGAGTGGGGAGAGCACAGGGGGATGTGGAGTGTGTAGAGCAGCCAGGGGGGATGTGGAGAGCACAGGGGGGGATGTGGAGAGCACAGGGGGGGATGTGGAGTGTGGCGAGCACAGGGGGGATATGGAAAGAACAGGGGGGATGTGGAGTGGGGAGAGCACAGGGGGATGTGGAGTGTGTAGAGCAGCCAGGGGGGATGTGGAGAGCACAGGGGGGATGTGGAGAGCACAGGGGGGATGTGGAGTGTGGCGAGCACAGGGGGGATATGGAGAGAACAGGGGGGATGTGGAGAGAACAGGGGGGATGTGGAGAGAACAGGGGGGATGGGGGATGTGGAGAGCACAGGGGGGATGTGGAGAGCTCAGGGGGGATGTGGAGAGCACAGGGGTGATGTGAAGTGTGGAGAGCACAGGGGTGGATGTGGAGAGCACAGGGGGGATGTGGAGTGTGGAGAGCACAGGGGGGATGTGGAGTGTGGAGAACACATGGGAGGGGGGAGAGCTTGGGGGGATGTGGAAAGCACAGGAGGGAGGAGGAAAGCACAGGGGGGGATGTGGAGAACACATGGGAGGGGGGAGAGCTTGGGGGGGGATGTGGAAAGCACAGGGGGGAGAAGGAGAGCACAGGGGGGGATGTGGAGAGCACATGGGGGATGTGGAGTGTGGAGAGCACAGGGGGGATGTGGAGTGTGGAGAGCACAGGGGGGATGTGGAGAGCACGGAGGGGGTGGACAGCAAAGAGGGGGATGTGGACAGCACAGGGGGGGTGTGGACAACACAGGGGGGGGTGTGGACAACACAGGGGGGGGGTGTGGACAGCACAGGTAGGGGGTGTGGACAGCACAGGTAAGGGGGTGTGGACAGCGCAGGTAGGGGGGTGTGGACAGCGCAGGTAGGGGGGTGTGGGCAGCGCAGGTAGGGGGGTGTGGACAGCGCAGGTAGGGGGGGTGTGGACAGCACAGGTAGGGGGTGTGGACAGCACAGGGGGGTGTGGACAGCGCAGGTAGGGGGGTGTGGACAGCGCAGGTAGGGGGGTGTGGACAGCGCAGGTAGGGGGGTGTGGACAGCGCAGGTAGGGGGTGTGGACAGCGCAGGTAAGGGGGTGTGGGCAGCGCAGGTAGGGGGGTGTGGACAGCGCAGGTAGGGGGGTGTGGGCAGCGCAGGTAGGGGGGTGTGGGCAGCGCAGGTAGGGGGGTGTGGGCAGCGCAGGTAGGGGGGTGTGAGCAGCGCAGGTAGGGGGGTGTGGGCAGCGCAGGTAGGGGGTGTGGGCAGCGCAGGTAGGGGGGTGTGGGCAGCGCAGGTAGGGGGTGTGAGCAGCGCAGGTAGGGGGGTGTGGGCAGCGCAGGTAGGGGGGTGTGGGCAGCGCAGGTAGGGGGGTGTGGACAGCGCAGGTAGGGGGGTGTGGGCAGCGCAGGTAGGGGGGTGTGGACAGCGCAGGTAGGGGGTGTGGGCAGCGCAGGTAGGGGGTGTGGGCAGCGCAGGTAGGGGGTGTGGGCAGCGCAGGTAGGGGGATGTGGGCAGCACAGGTAGGGGGTGTGGACAGCACAGGGGGGACCTTTCCGAGACCTGCAGGAGGAAGATGAAGAGAATGATTGTTCTATATGCAGCAGCCCCCACTGCTCCTTTTATCCAGGTTACAGGAGGGGGGGGGCTGCTGTACTCACGGTTTCTGTCATCAAGGCGGGCATTATCCTCCGGGCATCGTGGGACCTTTCTCGGCAGGAGACAGCAGCTCTAGCTCCTCCCCATTCTTAGTCACACCCCCGGCACCGACGGCTGACCAATACAGGCGGCCGAATCGTAGCTGTGTCATCTAGCTCCTCCTTCTTTGGTTCCGTCCTCCCAGCGCCGATGGCTGAGTTTAGCTGATAGCCGTGCGGCCGCGGAGAGGCTAGCTGAGTGGCGCGGGCTTAAAGAGCAGCCCAGCTCTCTTGGGCCCTGCGAGGACTTGCGGCCTGGTGGCCCTAGCGGCCGCGGCCCACCGGGAATTTGCCCGGTTTGCCCTATGGCCAATCCGGGCCTGGCCATATTCTCAAACAAGTTACGCCGGTGTATCTACTGATACACCGGCGTAAATCGAATTTCCCGCCGGCGTATCATTATTTTGTATTCACAAAACAAGATACGCCGGATTTAGGCTAGGATTCGACTAGTGTAAGTCACTGTCGGATCCTAAATGTAATTTGCCGCCGGCCGCTAGGTGGCGTTTACGTTCAGGTCTCATTTGTTTATGCAAATGAGCCTGATACGCCGATTCCCGAACAAAATCGCGTTATGTAACCGTCGCTAACGTCGTTTGCATAAGCGTAAGGTTACCCCTGCTATATGAGGGGTAACCTTACGCCAGTCCCACGTATGCCATGTTAAGTATGGCGTCGGGTCCGCGTCGTCTTTTCCCGTCGGGTACGTCATTTTACTAAGTCATTCTTGAATACGACTTTACGTCAATGACGCACACGTCGGCGTCATTGACGTTTTCCGCCGAGAACTGGAGCATGCGCACTGGGCTATTTTTAGCCCGGCGCATGCGCAGTTCGATCGAAACGGGGGCGCACTTAATTTAAATATAAGCCGCCCCCTTTAAAAATAGGCGGGGATACGCCGGGCCAATTACACTACGCCGCCCCAAACTACGGAGCAAGTGTTTAGGGAATACAGCACTTGCTCCTGTAGGTTGGGGCGGCGTAGTGTAAATGGCTTACGCGACGCCCGCCGGAAATCTACGGGAATATGGCCCTCTGTTTCTTCTTTACGTGTATTTGTTTGTTAAGACTTTCCTTTGCATTGACATAACACAGCAAAGTATACAGGCCCTAACTGACCACAGCCCAAATCAGAATATTTGTGATGGTGGTAGGGATATTACATTGTGAGCTTCAGTGAGGAAAATACACATTAATAATTTTACTTGTTTCCATTGATGTCTATTATAATATTTGTGATCTTGATTACATTTTGGTACATTATATACAGTATATGCAGTATATACACTCACCGGCCACTTTATTATGTACACCTGTTCAATCGCTTGGTAGCACAAACTGCTAATCAGCCAATCACAATGCATTTAGGCATCTAGACATGGTGAAGACGATTTGCTGAGGTTCAAACCGAGCATCAGAATGAAGAAGAAAGGGGATTTGAGTGACTTGGAACGTAACATTGTTGGTGCCAGGCGAACTGGTCTGAGTATTTCGAAAAACTGCTGATCTACTGGGATTTTCACACACAACTATCTCGAGTTTACAAAGAATGGTCCAAAAAAGAGAAACTATCCAGTGAGCAACAGTTGTGTAAATGGAAATGCCTTGTTAATGTCAGAGGTCAGAGGAGAATGGGCAGATTAGTTTGATGATAGAAGGGCACCTGTAACTCAAATGACCACTCGTTACAACCAAGGTCTGCAGAATACCTTCTCTTACTACACAACCCATTGAACCTTGAAGCTGATGGGTTACAGCAGCAGACCATCACACTGGGTGTCATTCCTGTCAGCTAACAGGTTACAATTCGCATAGGCTCACCAAAATTGGACAATAGAAGATTGGAAAAATGTTGCCTGGTCCGATGAGTCTCGATTTCAGCTGCGACATTCAGATGGTAGGGTCAGAATTTGGCATAAACAACATGAAAGCACGGATCCATCCTGCCTTGTATCAACGATTCAGGCTGGCGGTGGTGGTGGTGTAATGGTGGGGGGGATATTTTCTCGGAACACTCTGTGCCCCTTAGTACCAATTGGGCATCATGCAAACCCCACAGCCTACCTGAGCTTATACTCACCATGTCTATCCCTTTATGACTACAGTGTACCCATCTTCTGATGGCTACTTCCAGCAGGATAATGCACCATGTCACAAAGCTCAAATCATCTCAAACTGGTTTCCTGAACATAACGATGAGTTCATTGTTCTCAAATGGCCTCCACAATCACCAGATCTCAATCATATAGATCACTTTTGGGATGTGGTGGAGGGGGAGATTGACATCATGGATGTGCAGCCAACAAATCTGCAGCACCTTTGTGATGCTATCATGTTAATATGGACCAAAATCTCTGAGGAATGTTTCCAACACCTTGTTGAATCAATTCCCCCGAAAAATGAAGGCAGTTCTGAAGGCAAAAAGGTATCCAACCCGGTACTAGCAAGGTGTACCTAATAAAGTGGCTGGGGAGTGTATGGTATATATATATGTACAGTTGAGTATATATTATCTTACAAAAGTGAGTGCACCCCTCACATTTTTGTAAATATTTTATTATATCTTTTCATGTGCCAACACTGAAGAAATTAATTGTTTTTACAATGTAAAGTAGTGAGTGTATAGCTTGTATAACAGTGTAAATTTGCTGTCCCCTGTTAGTGTTACAAGGTCTCAGGTGTGAACGGGGAGCATGTGTGTTAAATTTGGTGTTATCGCTCTCAATCTCTCATACTGGTCACTGGAAGTTCAACATAACAAAATATTACAACGTACACATGCAATATGGAGACTGGAGCACCCCACTCCCTCATTGCCTCTTATTAGAGTCCAACCAGAGGCGTTGCTAGGGGGGTGCGGGGGGTGCGGTCCGCACCGGGTGACACCCACTAAAGGGGTGACACCATCCCGTTTTTTTTTTTTTTTTCTTTTTTTAGCTGACATGCCCAGCCTGCCCTGTGCAATCCCAGCCTGTCCTGTACCACCCCAGCCTGCTCTGTGCCACCCCAGCCTGCCCTGTACCACCCCAGCCTGCCCTGTACCACCCCAAACAGCCCTATACCACCCCAGCCTGCCCTGTACCCCCCCAAACAGCCCTGTACCACCCCAGCCTGCCCTGTACCACCCAGCCTGCCCTGTACCACCCAGCCTGCCCTGTGCCACCACAAACTTTCCCATGCCACCCCAACTTGCCCTGTGCCACCCTAACTTGCCCTGTACCACCCCAATCTGCCCTATGCCACCATAACTTGCACTATACCACCCCAACCTGCCCAATGTCACCCTAACTTGCCCTGTACCACCCCAACCTTTCCCATGCCATCCCAACTTGCCCTATGCCACCCTAACTTGCACTATACCACCCCAACCTGCCCTGTACCACCCTAACTTGCCCTATACCACCCCAACCTTCCCTATGCAACCCTAACTTGCCCTATACCACCCCAAACTACCCTATATCACCCAACATGCCCTATACCACCTTAACCTGTCCTATACCACCCCACTACACCAACCTGCCACTATACCACTCTATACTACCCTAACCTGCCACTATACTGCCCTATACTATCATTTACAGGGGCTGGTTTTGGGTGCGCCCCGTGCCCGTGCACTGCCTGCTTGGTGCTGGGCAGCCTAGACAGAGGGGGGGTGACACCATGTTTTACTGCACCGGGTGACACCAACCCTAGTGACGCCACTGAGTCCACCTGTGTTATAGGAGGAGTCCTTTAGTTCTCCCATATAGAGGATTGTATTTCTCCCATGGTCCATTCTATGGATAGCGTAGGACCCACTGATAATGGCGTACTTTGTCGCAGTATATATAGTGTGACCAAATCCCATATTTTTTTTAAATGTTCAGGTGTTTTAAATAGCCTTGTATGAGTTAAATGTCATTTTTTGCATATGTGCGCTGTAATATTTTGTTCTGTTTTTTTGTCTTATGGCTGCACCATCTTTAATGCATCTTTTAGGGTGTGCCCCCCAAATCTTTGCTAGTTCAACATGGCACTTCATGGCAAAGAACTCTCTGAGGATCTTAAAAAAAACAAAAAATTATTTCTCTATATAAAAGGTAGCCTAGGCTATAAGAAGATTGCCAAAACCCTGAAACTGAGCTGCAGCACGGTCGACAAGACCATACAGCGGTTTAACAGGACAGGTTCCACCCAGAACATGCCTCGTCATGGTCGACCAAAGAGGTTGAGTGCATGTGCTCAGCGTCATATCCAGAGGTTGTCTTTGGGAAATAGACATATGAGTGCTGCCAGCATTGCTGCAGAAGTTGAATAGGTGGAGGGTCAGCCTGTCAGTGCTCAGACAGTACGCCACACACTGCATCAAATTGGTTTGCATGGCTTTTGCCCCAGAAGGAAGCCTTGTCTAAAGACGATGCACAAGAAAGCCTGCAAGCAGTTTGCTGAAGACAAGCAGACCAAGGACATGGATTACTGGAACCATGTCCTGTGGTCTGATGAGACCAAGATAAACTTTTTTGGTTCAAATGGCATCAAACGTGTGTGGCGGTAATCAGGTGAGTACAGAGACAAGTGTGTCTTGCCTACAGTCAAGCATAGTGGTGGGAGTGTCGTGGTCTGGGGCTACATGAGTGCTGTCGGCACTGGAGAGCTACAGTTCATTGAGGGAACCATGAATGCCATTATGTACTGTGACATACTGAAGCAGAGCATGATCCCCTCCCTTCAGAAACTGGGCCGCAGGGCAGTATTCCAACATGATAACGACCCCAAACACACCTCCAAGATGACCACTGCCTTGCTAAAGAAGCTGAGGGTAAATGTGATGGACTGGCCAAGCATGTCTCTATTCATGAAAAGTAAATGAGGGGTATCAGCCTTTGTTCAGACTCCTTGCCTGCTACAGTACAAAATTGTGACAAGGATGGTCTAGCCAACCAACCAAGCAAATAAGAACGGTCAAAACATGAAGCCAAGACAAATGATCAACTACCCTTTACCCAAGTATGAATGCTAACCATAAGGCAAGAAAATGAGTTGTAGCCAGTTCAGATAAAGTTCCCTTAGGCAACAGAAAAACAGAAGGCACGCTATCAGAAGAAACACACTCTAGAACCAAACTGTATTTTTCGAAGGGCTAATAGACTCTGTAGTCTGGAACCCTTGAAAAGGCTAAGGCCCCGTACACACGAGAGGATCGATCCGCTGAAATTGATCCGCGGATCGGTTTCAGCGGATAGATCTGCTGGTGTGTACGATCCAGCGGATATTTATCCGCGGATATATTTCGGGCCGACCGATTTCCAGCGGATAAAAATTTCTTAGCATGCTAAGAAATCTATCCGCTGGAATCGGCTCCAGCGGATCGATCCGGTGGTCTGTACAGACTCACCGGATCGATCCGTCCGAACCCATCCCTCGCATACGTTGTAATGATTTGACGCATGCGTGGAATTCCTTATATGACAGCGTCGCGCACGTCGCCGCGTCATCATCGCGGCGACGGCGCGACACGTCATCGCGATGGGAATTCGGCGCGGATTTCGATCCGATGGTGTGTACACTCCATCGGATCAAAATCCTCAGAGGATCTATCCGCGGAAAAACGGTCCGGAGGACCGTATCCGCGGATAAATCCTATCGTGTGTTAATCACCCCTCCGGCGTATGTTAGGCTTAAAAAATGCCGCGTTTTGTCGCGGCAAATCAGGGGACAAACCGCTGCAATTTGTCGCGGCAAATCGCAGTAAAATACGCAGTGTTCAGGTGTGAATGCAGCCTAACTGTCCAATAAGTGCGGAGGTCTGGGAATGCACAAGCAGCAACTAGATATCAGAGTCTCAACCGCCCACTGACTAGCTGATGAGGGCCAAACCAAAGATGAGTGACCACAAGACAACCCACCAGGCATTCACCAGGTGAGTTCTTCACAGAAACACAATAAAAGCTTATTGGATCAGGTAATGCTAAGTGCAATTGCATTTCATATTACTGCTATATGAGCTCTGATCATTGTATTACTTCACTATATACACACACATTAAGTAAGCCACAAAGTTAAATTACTTTATGCAAGAATGGATTTTCTTCCTGATAAAATACAACACCCACATCATACATACAAATATAAAAAAAAAATGTCTTTACCTCTACGTGCAAGGTCGGATTTCAAGGAAAAATCCCATTTTCCTGGAAGTTTCAGAGACATAGCGATGAAGCCAGGCGTTTGAGAATTCAATTGTCAGGCCCAATGCAAATCCACCATGTTAACATTACAGCTGCATGTTAATTCACCAGTAGTCTTCCTCTTTCCGCTGCTTAGCTCAGCAGGTAAAGTCCGGTACGATTCAATTACTGAACCTTACACATTGCTTCGAAAAGGTTTCATATTCTTGGGTACTTCCTTCAGGACGTCCGAAGTATCCAACCTCACACCAAGAGCAGCTCAGGATCTTGTTAATCTGAAAATGCTAAAAAAAAAAAACTCGACTCTCCAGTCAGTCAGCTACATTGTACGCATTTGAGGAAGTTGTGGGCATTTCATAAACACATTCGAAAAAAAATGTATTCAGAGGAGCAGAGGCTGTGTAATTTCTGCCTGACAGCTTGTAAATGAATGTACAGGACACAATATCTACAAGCAACGAAAATCCCCCTTCAGATACCGTGCAGGATGTATTATGCACATTCATTAAAATATAAAACTGAATGTATTTATAGTAGCCTAATTGCTCATACTTACAGGCAGATATAAAAAAAAATACATATAACTTAGTTGTGTGTTCATTTACATAAATCCTAAAAAGAGGAACACAAAGCCCTCAACACCACTGTGATGCAGTAACAATGTACCGTATTTGCCGGCGTATAAGACGACCCCCTAATTTTCCAGCAAAAATGTTGGTTTTGGGATATACTCACCTTATAAGACGACCCCCTTCCTACTAGTCATGCCTCGCCTCACTGTGCCATTACATGCCTCACTGTGCCATTACATGCCTCACTGTGCCACCATTACATGCCTCACTGTGCCATTACATGCCTCACTGTGTCACCATTACATGCCAGACTGTGCCACCATTACATGCCTCACTGTGTCACCATTACATGCCAGACTGTGCCACCATTACATGCCTCACTGTGCCACCATTACATGCCTCACTGTGCCACCATTACATGCCTCACTGTGCCATTACATGCCTCACTGTGCCCCCATTACATGCCTCACTGTGCCACCATTACATGCCTCACTGTGCCCCATTACATGCCTCACTGTGCCACCATTACATGCCTCACTGTGCCATTACATGCCTCACTGTGCCCCCATTACATGCCTCACTGTGCCCCATTACATGCCTCACAGTGCCACCATTACATGCCTCACTGTGCCACCATTACATGCCAGACTGTGCCACCATTACATGCCAGACTGTGCCACCATTACATGCCTCATTGTGCCACCATTACATGCCTCACTGTGCCACCATTACATGCCTCGACGATCCCTTACCTTATCCCTAACATGCAGAATCTCAGTCAGACCGCAGGCATCAACTTTTCAAAAGCCACACCTCCTCTTCGTGCTGTTCTGTGATAGGCGGAACACTGGGCTTCCCAGCAGACACTGTGTTCAGTGTTCCGCCTATCACGGATGCCCTCTCGTCCGAGACCGAGGACGAGAGGGCATCCGTAATAGGTGGAATACTGAACAGAGGCTCTGCTGGGAAGCTGAGTGTTCCGCCTATCACAGAACAGAATAAGGAAGAGTCTGCATGTTAGGTACCGGCGTATAAGACAACCCCCGACTTTTAAGAAGAATTTCTTGTGTTAAAAAGTAATCTTATAAGCCGGAAAATACGGCATTTATATAGGTTATTGTCATTCCAAATCTCAAAAATGAGGTCAATCAATTTATTTCATCAATTTAGAATCATAAAATCCTCTCTTTTATGTTTCTGATTCAACTATACATTAAAATTAACCCAAAAGGCAGCGACTGGCCACTGAAATGCTTTCTTTTTCATTTGGAATCTACTTCTGCTTCTGATTGTCCATCTTGCAAAGTCTCTATTACTGGTAGCGTCAAAATCTTTTTAAAGTGAAAATGCACACACCTTCCGGTACCCAGAGCCGTCTTTAATGTTGATTGGACCCTGGGCAAAAAAATTCTTGGGGGCCCCCCCATGCAATTTTGCTCTCCACCTACTCTGAGACATACAATAAATATCAGCTAGACTTAAAATCAGTTTACTGTATCAGATCAGGCAGTGATTGCGATTGGTTGCCAGAGGTTATAGCATATCATTACTACTTACTGACTGGATGCTAGAGGTCACAGCACACATTACGGCTCACTGATTAGTTGCTAGAGGTTACAGCACATGATTTCTGGTTGCTAGAGATTACTGTACAGCAATACTGCTCACTGATTGGTTGCTAGAGGTTACAGCACATCATCTCTTCAGTGCAGAGGGGCATCATATACATATGAATGCCACCTTTATTTACATATGAATGCCGCTGGCCTATGCTATTTACATATGAATGCCATCGCTATTTACATATGAATGCTCCCATTATTTACATGTAAACACAGGCCCAGATTCTTAAAGGACTTACGACGGTGCAGCGCCATGTATGCCGTCGTAAGTCCTAATCTGGCCCGTCGTATCTATGTGACCGATTCTTAGAATCAGTTACGCATCGATATCCATTAGATCCGACAGGTGTAGGTCTCTTACGCCGTCGGATCGTAACTGCAATTTTTTTTTTGCCCGCTAGGTGGCGCTTCCGTCGATTTCCGTCGATTTGTGAATAAAGCACTTGCCTGAAAAACTTCCGGCGGCATAACATAAATCGGATACGTTACGCCGCCGCATAGATACGCCATTCTACGAGAATCTGGCCCACAGTGTCTGCAGGGGATTCATCTGTACACAACAATAGGGCAGAGCTGGGCGGCATTAGTAGCAGCACTTCACACTGAGATATCAGGACAGAGCAAATGACTAAAGCTTCAAGTTTAAGGGGAATTTAAACTGGGATAGTTATCAAGTATGAGGCAGCTGCTTTGGACCCCACAACGACAGGGCCCAGGGCAGCTTCCCCTTTTGCCCTGCCTTAAAGATGGCCCTGCCCGTACCACCTTTTCTTTGCCCCCTGTAGCCTCAGTAACACTCATTGGAACATGGAGTGGGAGTGTGCACAGAATCATGTTGTAAGTAATTGTATTCCCACCCTGAAACCCTAAAAGATGCATTCTAAATCTGGCTGCATTGGATTTTTTTTAAACTTTAAGAATTCATTTTGACTTGTTGTCCATGATTGGAAGGGGGGTGGGGAAAGGGGAAAGCAGTCGTGGTGCAACATTTATAGGGTTATAACAGCCAATGACGAGGCAACATATAGCCTCTACACCTCCTATCAAGCTCAGCAATGGCTGCCACTAGGGTAAAACTTGCCTAATAAAATTAATAGGTCCTCCAAAATAAACAAATTTACAATAATGATAAAGTGCAGACATTTCATGATGCCTGAAAATACCCACATTTATTTTTAAAGGGGACTCTAGATCTTAGACCAGTGATGGCGAACCTTGGCACCCCAGATGTTTTGGAACTACATTTCCCATGATGCTCATGCACTCTTCAGAGTAGCTGAGCATCATGGGAAATGTAGTTCCAAAACATCTGGGGTGCCAAGGTTCGCCATCACTGTCCTAGACCCAGGTTGCATGCAGAACATCAGCTTTTTTAACTAACTAAAGGCAACACTTTTTCATTTTTTTTGGATAGAGTCAGGATAGATTAGAACACACGATCATTTTTCGGCTTAGAAAAAACAACGTTTTTCAGCCTCTAAAAAAATATATATATTTTTCCAACTTCATCATTAAAACGATGTTGCCTACACACGATCGTTAAAAAAAATACTCTAGCAAAGCACGGTGACGTATGACGGCACAATAAAGGGAAAGTTCCATGCGGATGGCGCCACCCTTTGGGTTGCTTTAGCTGATTTCGTTTTAGTAAAAGACGATTCACGCTTTTCTGTCTGTTACAGCGTGATGAATGTGCTTACTCCATTACGAACGCTAGTTTTACCAGAATGAGCTCTCCCGTCTCATAACTTGCTTCTGAGCATGTGTGGGTTTTTCACGTCGTTTAAGCCCACACACGATCATTTTTTACAACCCGAAAAACAACATTGTTTAAAATGTCGTTAAAAAACGGAGCATGTTGGAATTTTTTTTGTCGTTTTTCAGAACCCGAAAAATTATGTGAAGCCCACACACGATCGTTTTAAATTACATTTTTTTTAAAAACTTTATTTTTTACAACCTGAAAAATTATCGTGTGTATGCGGCATAACTCTTTATTAGTCCTGTTTACCATTATAAAAGTAAAAAAAAGTAAAAGAAAATCTCAAATTTTGGGTTGTCCTCAGAAAAGTAATAGAGGGGAAATCTTCCAATGGGGACACAAGGAATTCACTATATTTGCAGGAATTTCTGCTCACTTCCTGTTTAGCTATAAGACAGGAAGTGAAGGGAAAACAGATGGCAAAAACAAACCTTACAAGGGTTATAACCCTCCCTTACTCTATACAAAATAAAATAAAAGTTTTGCCCATAGTTCTACTTTAACCACTTAATACCCGCACGCCGTCATATGACAGCCAAAATGGGGACCTGTTATCCTGGGTGGACGTCATATGACGTTCTGGGCTTTGCGGGGGGATATCTCAATGATTCCTGCACCCAGAGGCATCATTGAGATATCATTTTTTAACGGCGGCGATCCTGCGCACCGTAAGAACGATCATAGTGGCGGTTCCGCCGCTAGATCGTTCTTACAAGCGGCAGGAGGGGACATCCCCCCCTCCCGCCACCATCCGGTGCTTCTCCGGGCTCTCCCGTCCCATCGGGGGCCCGGAGAGATGATCGCCGTCCGCCGGATGTTTGCCATAGAGAAGACTGGTGACCAGATGGTCACCAGTCATCTCTATGACCGTCGGAGGCCCGGGCGCGATGTGATGACGTCACGCCCGGGTCCCCGTAAGTAAACAAACCGCAATTGCGGCTAGTTTGAATGAGATCTGTGAATTTTTTTTCACAATCTCATTCTTTCCAGCCTGGAGGAGAGATGTGGGGTCTTATTGACCCCGCATCTCTCCTTAAAGAGGACCTGTCACACACATTTACTATTGCAAGGGATGTTTACATTCCTTGTAATAGGAATAAAAGTGATTGAAAAAAAAAATTAAAGTAAAATTAAAAAGTAAAATAAAAAATAAATAATAATAATAAAAAAATTAAAATGCCCCTGTCCCTAGTAGCTCGCGCTCAGAAGTGTACGCACACGTCCCGCCCACGTATGTAAACGTCGTTCAAACCACACATGTGAGGTGTCGCCGCGTGCGTTAGAGCGTGTGCAACAATTCTAGCATTAGACCTCCTCTGTAACTCTAAACTGGTAACCTGTAAAAATGTTAAAGTGTCTCCTATGGAGATTTTTAAGTAACGAAGTTTGGCCCCATTCCATGAGTGTACGCAATTTTAAAGCATGACATGACTATTTACTCGGCGTAACCTCATCTTTCATATTTTCCCAAAAAATTGGGCTAACGTTACTGTTTTGTTATTTTTTAATTTATGAAACCATTTTTTTTACCAAAAAAAGGCGTTTGAAAAATTATTGCGCAAATACGGTGCAAGATAAAAAGACCGCCAGACTGCAATGACCGCCATTTTATTCCCTAGGGTGTCTGCTAAATAAACATATATAATGTTTGGGGGTTCTGAGTAATTTTCTAGCAAAAGAATGATGATTTGTACATGTAGGAAAGAAGTGCCAGAATAGGCCCGGGAAGGAGGTGGGTTTTAAAGCCCGGTATTGAAGTGGTTAAGCTTTGTGCACATCTGGCGAAAACCCTGCATCCTTAAAATGCCAAAGCTTCATTGGTCTATTAAAGTTTCGAAGAATTTCATAGGTAAAATATTAGATGTTCTCTAGGTCACTGGCATTTGCTTGCCAAACTTTCAGGACATAGTGGGGGAGATTTACTAAAACTGGTGCACCCAGAAACTGTTGCAACTGTGAATAGTAACCAATCAGCTTCTAGGTTTTAGCCCTCATTCACACTGAAGGTGGGTTTGAAATCATGCGAGTTCAGCTGAACTAGCACCATTTCAAGCCCGCATGTCGGTGAGAGTTTGGGGGTGGTTTGAAAGACATCTGTGTGGGTTCATACACAGATGTCTATTGAAATCACCCCCAAAGTCGCCAAAAGTAGGACTACTTTGCAGCGCTGCACCAATTGGGACAGTGCTGTTGCCGGCAATAGGCTTCGATTTGGCATGCCCCAATGTGCGCATATTGTCAAAGCTTAATTGAACAAGCTGAATTTAAAAGCGGATTGGTTACTATGCACAGCTGTAGCAGATTCTGGTGCAAACTTTTTATTAAATCCCCCCCCCCAGTGGGTCTGTCCCAAAATAGTACTGCCATTAGCCAATCAAACACTAGCATTCATTTTCTAACACCACTGGAAAATTGAGAGCAAAACAAAATAGAGCTGTCCTGCCCTATCTTCCTTGTGCATGGGTCCTTTCTAAAGGCCCGTACACACGATACGAAAATCTATATATATAAAACTCAACGTGTGTATGTATGTTCCAGCATCACGTCCAAACGGCTAAAGATATTGGGCCAGATTCACAAAGGTTAGCGGATCTTTAGATCCGTGTAACCTATGTGAATTAAGATCCGCCCTCGCAAGTTTGTGAGGAAAGTGTCAAATTCACAACACACTTACCTCCAAACTTGCGACGGCGGATCCTAACTCCCCCAGCGGAATTCAAATTCCGCGGCTAGGGGAGTGTCATATTTAAATCAGGCGCGCTCCCGCGCCGATTTAAATACGCATGCGTCGTCCGGGGAATTTCCCGGCGTGCATTGCTCCCACTGACGTCAATAGGACGTCAGTGGTTGCGACGTGAGCGGGACTTGCGACGCGCGTGTTCGTGAATGGGCGTACGCAATCGACGTAGGAAATTTCAAAATCGACGCGGGAACGACGGCCATACTTAACAATACTTACCCCTGCTTTTAGAAAGGGTAAGTATACGACGGAAAACCGCTACGGAAACGACGTAAGAACACAGCGTCGGGTCCGCGTACGTTCGTGAATTTCGCGTATCTCGCTGATTTACATATTATTCAGTGTAAATCAGCGGGAACGCCCCCGGCGCCATTTTTAAATCAAAAAAAAGATCCGACAGTGTAACACAGTGTGACACTGTCGGATCTCAGCCCTATCTATGCGTAACTGATTCTATGAATCAGGTGCATAGATAGGACCAGAAAAAATCCGAGATACGATGGTGTATCTGAGATACTCCATCGTATCGCTTTTGTGAATCTGGCCCATTAACATGAAACTTGGCACACATGTTACTTATATGTCAGCAACAAACATAGGATAGGTGGTTTAACCCTTACCCACCCCAATTTGTTATGGTCGGGGTTTTTCTTTAAAGTCCAATTCAACTCTATAGGAAATACATGTTACTTCATAACTTCCAAACGGCTGTAGATATTTCGATAACACTTGGTCACATGTTACTTATATGTCCACTTAAACTATAGGATAGTTAATTTATCCCTTAACTACCCCCATTTGTGAGGGTCAGGGTTTTTGTTTAAAGTCCCATGCAAATCAATGGGAAATGTATGTTCCCACATAACTTCTGTACGCCTGGAGATATTTCAATAATACCTGGTACACATATTACTTATATGCCAAATAAAAATATATGACAGTTAAATTAACCCTTACCTACACCCTTATATAAAAGATGGGTATATTTATATTACTATGAGTTTCCTCCACAAAAGGTTAAGATAGGAAGACCGGGCAACGCCGGGTATTCAGCTAGTCGGAAATAAAATTTAGTCCGACGAATGTTCTGTAGATTTTCAGATCGTTAGTATGGTGCTTTTCCAGCTGATTCCAGTGTAGTTTTTTTTATATGGGAGTGCAGCCATCGTTCTATGTTTACATGGTGTAGACACAATGATCTACTTAAAAAGCATGCAACCCTGCTAAAGGATTTCTGGAAACAGCCTTTTTTCCCCCAAACTGAAGTTACAGTGCCTTCATACCCCCTAAAATATTCCACATTTTGTCATGTTACAACCAAAAACATAAATGTATTTTATTGGGATTTTACGTTATAGATCAACGAAAATTATAAATGGTTTTCAATTTTTTTACTAATAAATATTTTAAAAAAAATGTGTGGCGTCTATTTGTATTCAGCCCCCTAAATCAATACTTTGTAGAAGCACCTTTAACTGCAATTACAGCTGCAAGTCTTTTTGGGGATGTCTCTACCTGCTTTGCACATCTAGAGAGTGAGATTTTTTCCCAATTCTTCTTTGCAAAATAGCTTAAGCTCTGTCAGATTGGATGGAGAGTGTCTGTGAAAAGCAATTGTCAAGTCTTGCCACAGATTCTCAATTGGATTTAGGTCTGGACTTTGGCTTTGGCCTTTTTCAAGGCACTGTAATTAGATTCGGAAATAATTTTGCCGTATGTAAGCCAAGCTTATTGTAAAAAAAAATGTATTCCACAGCCAAATATACGGTGTAAGGGCTCTTTCACACGTCCGTTCAGTTTTTCAGATCAGTTTTTTTTTCATCAGTTGATCCGTTTTTCCATCAGTTTTTCGTCAGTTTTTCGTCAGTTTTTCATCAGTTTTTGCATCCGTTTTTGCATCAGTTTTTCCATCCGTTTTTTCATCCGTTTTTTTTTTTTTTTTGGGGGGCTTTTTACATAGAAAAACAGATGTTAGCGGAACGGATGATAAACGGATCATCCGTTAACGTCCATTTTTCGTCCGTTCCGTTTTTTAGACGGAAGAAAAATAGGGTTTTCTTCCGTCCAAAAAAACGGAACTGAACGCAGACGGATGCTAACGGACGTTAGCGGATGCTCATCCGCTAACGGACGCTAGCCCATAGGGTAGCATTGCGGTCCGTTAACGGACGTCCAAAAAACGGACGAACGGAACGGACGTGTGAAAGAGCCCTTACTGTTGCCAATACACACAGACTTCAGTGGGCTTCACCAAGTTCAGACAATAAGTTTTGAAAAAGAGTGAACCCTGGGCAAACTCTATATGGGCATACCGGTATCTATCACTACTTACCATAGTTTGCACATCACTGCAGTTCTATCACTCCTTAGCCCTGCCTTATACATTATGTTGTACACTTAATACATCTTGCCACTTCTTTCCATATGCTGTGTTTCATATGAGATACTCCTGAACACTGCACTCTGCATACGTTATATACTTCTACGTTCTTATTAAAAGTTAGTGTGCAGAAAAGTATATGTAATGGAAGAGTTTCACCTCAAAACTGAGTGTGCTGAGGTTTGTATGTGTCTGTTAGACTGATCTTGGGGAATTGTACTGGGTGACAGACTGACCTGGGGGGGGGGGGGATGTTCAGACTGACCACATCACTCCTCTACTTGAGGTGCCCAAAAAGTACCCCATGACTTTTAAAACCCTAGCAACACCTGGCACAATGAAGACCATGCCCACCGATTCACTCCTATTTTTTGGTTTGGATTGGTTCATTATGTAGATTAGGCATTCAATAAATGCGTTTAGATTTTTTATTACTTGAAAATCCCAGACCTAGTAGATTTAAGCTATTTGTCATGTAAACATGTGATTGGAAAGTTTCTAAGAGTGATATTTAGTTTTATCTCACAGATGGGTATGTTGTGTGACCATTTGTCCTCCTTTTATCAGTGCCTTGAGCATTCAGAAGATCGATGGTGCTATATGATAGCATAAGACCCAACTGCAAATGTTTTTCTATGGCTAATAATGCTTTTAATCTGAGTAACTACAGCTATGTGCCCTCTACGATTAAGCCCGTATTAACCAGACTGAAGCCATTCGATCAATTTGAGATTGTGGTGCACATCAATAGAGTGCAGGGAAGCACCATTTTGTTGTAGTCATGCCCACTCTTTGCCACAGCGCACAAAGCACACCACCTATTTTTTAATGAAGCAATGGGGTTCAACTTTTAATGTTGCACACAGACTCACTGGTTTCATAAAATGCCCCTACTCTCACTTGTGGCTCAGTTATTAAAGCATATTTTTGGAGTTAAAGGATTGTGGCATACTTTAGTTGTGTGCCACGTATACAGTGAGTAGGCTCGGTTTTATTTTACCACGCCCCTTTAAGCCCCTGCTGGACCACACCCACTATTCAGAAAGTCATGCTACACAATCCCTAAATCTCTAGGCAATACAGTAACGGTGGGATGAACATGAATAAGAAAATTACAGGTAAAAACATGCGATTGACCACCTTGGTGAAACAACGCCACAAGGAATTCATGCTATACTGAGAACACATCAGATCCCACCCAGATAGGTATGTTTAAAGCTAAACTGCAGACATCTAGAAATAATGCACAAGTTAATGCAGTTATGTGTTCATGAATCATTTGAAGACCAGCTTGTTAAACCTCTTAAGGTCATTTCTGTATTCGGCGATGTAATACGTTGACTGACAATTACTCCGTCATGCAACACTGTAGTAAAATTAATTATATATTTTGTGTGACATACAGAGCTTTTGTTTGGTGGTATTTATTCACCTCTGGGGGGGGGGGGGGTTAAAGAAAAAAATTGACCATTTTGAAAGAAAACTGCCTCCCTTAGTTTCTGTTGCAAATAATCTTTCTTCATAAATTTAGACCAAAATGTATTCTGCTAAACAAGTTCAGTTCTTTGGACGTACTACATACATCCAAAGAGTGAACTTTTTTCTTTTGCCACCTCCTGGCTTGAAAGGGATACAGTGGATCCCTACTGTATCCCACTGATCACTTTCACAGAGCCAGCAGCATGGCATGAATGTCAAAGCGAGATCAATAGTTTTAGCAGAGATCCTGATTAACTCCAAACCGATGAGCTGTAAAAGCTTTTAAAGCGTCAACTATGGCGATTTTTGGGCATCATAGTTTTTTGCTATATCACTGGTGAATCTTCCTAATGGGGACACAGACATCGATAACAACTGACAGGTGATCTAATCCCTCTCCACTCCATCCAAAACAAAAATAAATGTTTTGCCTTTAGTTTTACTTTAAGGCATTTGTGTATTTTCAATGCAGTTCTCGAAGCTGCATGAAAAGACCTCAGCACTGTATGAATGAATGAATGAATGAATGAATGAATGAATGAATGAAAAACTTATAAAGCGCGGCGCATGCGAACTGAATCGCTTCTGGGCGCTAGTTGTTCGTGTCTCATGACATCAAAAGAGCAGAGTTTTGATTCGTCTTCTGAAAGTCAGGTGGTTTTCCTCCAACCGAATGCTGGTTGGTAAAGCGTTCCATAGTCTAGGACCCTGAAAAGCAAACCTTCTTTCTCCTTTGGACTTGTATTTGGTTTTTGGTACCCTGACCAGATTTTGGTCGGTGGATCGCAGAACGCGATTCGAATTGTGAGGTTCTATCTTGTCGCAAAGATATTGCGGA
Source organism: Rana temporaria (assembly GCF_905171775.1). Lineage (NCBI taxonomy): Eukaryota > Metazoa > Chordata > Amphibia > Anura > Ranidae > Rana > Rana temporaria. The sequence goes on from NC_053491.1 coordinate 399,694,494, forward strand.
GCCTTCCCATGGATGCACTTATGTGTCAGGCAGAGTGCTTTAAATGCAATTCTGTCTTTTACTGGCAGCCAGTGAAGGGTTCTCAACGAAGGTGAGATTGATTCCCATTTTTTTTTCCCAGTCACAAGTCTGGCGGCCGTATTCTGTACGACTTGCAGACGAGAGATTTGGTACTTTGGGAGTCCGAGGTAAAGGGCATTTGCATAGTCCAGTCTGGAATTCACGATTGTTCCCACCACGACTGCTACGTCTTCTTTGGGGATAAATGGAATAAGTCTGCGTAGTAGGCGCAACAGATGGTGCGCTCCGCTGACTACTGACCCTATTTGTGCGTCCATTGTCATGAAGGTGTCGAAGATGACCCCGAGACTTTTGACTTTGGAGCTAGGGGTGATGATTTGGCCCAGAATGGGCGGGGGTGTCCAGGTTGTTGCCAGTTGACTCTTTCGGCTGGCGTGAAACATAAGGAGTTCTGTTTTTGAACTGTTGAGTTTAAGATAACTCTTAGTCATCCAGTTTTCTATCAAAGAGAGACATTTCTCTAAACTGAGATGATGATCCTTTTTGTTGCAGATGCGAAAATACAGTTGCGTATCGTCTGCATAAGAGTGATAGAGTAGTTCTTGGCTACTGATAATATCAAAGAGAGGGCGAAGATAGATGTTGAAAAGCACCGGTGACAGGGGGGATCCTTGGGGGACTCCACATGACACCGTGCGCTTTTCCGACGTGAAACAACCCAATTTAACTGTTTGTGATCGGTTTTCAAGAAAGGAAGAAAACCATGGTAAATCACCTTCTGCGACTTCTGCTACCTTGGCTAGTCGCATCAGTAACAGTTTGTGGTCTACCGTGTCAAAGGCTGCGCTTAGGTCCAGCAGAATCAGGAGACAAGATTCTCCTTCGTCTGCGGCCTCGAGGGCATCGTCCCATATTTTGAGTAAGGCCGTTTCTGTCCCGTGTCCGGGACGGAAGCCTGATTGTAATGGATCCAGTAGATTGTGGGTATCTAGATGCTGTTGCAGCTGTTGTACCACTACTTTCTCCATTATCTTGGAGAGAACATTTAGGCCTGTTATGGGACGGCGGTGAGTTGGGTCCTTGGGATCCAGGTTAGGTTTTTTCAAGATGGGCTGGATTGTGCCCTCTTTCAACAGGGATGGCACTGTGCCTTCCTTAAATGACTGGTTTATAAGCTGTGTGATGGGTGGTGCCAGGATGTCGGCACATTCCTTCAGCAGTTTGGTGGGGATGATATCATTGGGCGATGTGCTGTTCCGCAAAGCACCAATGATATTTTTTGTGGTATCGATGGAGATTGGTTCCAGAGTGAACTTTGTTGATTGTAGAGCGTTTCTGTGGGTGTTTTGTGGTTGATTGATGGTGGGGTTGAGGGGGGTATTGTTTTGCATGATGCTTTCCCGGATTCTTTCAATTTTGTTGATGAAGAAATCCGATAGTTCATTGCAGAACTCTTGGGTGTCTGAGTTGGGGACTTCAAGACATCCTGGGTTCATGGTCTGGGTGACCATCTTGAAGAGTTCGCGGGGGCGGTTTAGGGCGCTGTTAATCGCCAAAGAAAAATGATGTTTCTTGGCTTTGAAGATTTCTTTATGATATCGTGTTGTTATTGCCTTGTAGATGATGAGGTTATCCTCTGCAGGACTTCTTTTCCAGGCGGCTTCCGCCCTTCTGCGCTCTTGCTTCAGAAGCGACAGCTGGTTGTTGAACCAGCCGGACTTTCTTTTTCGGATGCAGGCTTTGCGTTTCGGTGCTACTAAATCGGCTGACTGTAGCAGGGCTGCGTTTATGGCATCCAGTGTATCTGCGGCTGTTTGATGTGGATGGATTGTTTTGATTCTGTTTCCCAAGGTAGATTTGAAGAGTTCCGAATGGAGCTTCTTCTGAGATCTAGCCCAGTGTATTGTCACCGGCTTGGGTGCTTTTATCACTGGGGGAATTTTGGAGATTATGAAATTAATTGCATGGTGGTCTGTCCATGGCAATGGTTCATTTTCTAAAATGCTTATTTTCAGATTTTGTCTGAAAATTAGGTCGAGTGTGTGACCTGAAGCATGTGTGGGTCCGCATATAAGTTGCTGTAGCCCTAATCCCTCCAGGTGATCAATGCAGGCGTCCGCAATGGGATCCTGTGCGGAGTTGGCCCACAGATTAAAGTCCCCGAGCAGCAAAAGGTGTTTGCTGTTAAGGGTATAAGTGGATATAAACTCCGTTAATGATGGCAAAAACTGCGATTTTGGCCCAGGTGGCCTATAGCAGAGGAGAATGTGAACAGTCTCCTGGGGGGAAGTTTGAAGTTGAAGAGTAAGGGTTTCCATGAATGGAAGAGGATTTTGAAGGGCTGGCTTAGTGATTGTAATGCGATTCTTGTGGATCACCGCCAGGCCTCCTCCTCTTTGCCCTATTCTGTTTTCCGTTATAATGCGATAGTTTTCTGGCACCAATTCTCCGAGAATGGTGTTGCAGTCGTCTGAGAGCCAGCTTTCTGTAATAAAGAGGCAGTCTAGATCGTTTTGTAGTAAGAAATCGTGGATTTCTAATCGGTGTTTTACTGCCGATCTTGTGTTGATCAAAGCACATGATATGTGCTCGAGCTGGGTTAAATAGTTAAAATTTTTGATGGTCGATCGTCGATCGAATCTCAAAAGTTGCTCTATTTTTAAGGCCTTTTTGGTGACGGCTGGTAATGCTGTTGCGAATTGTCTCAGACCCCGAATAGAGTGCGCAGAGTATCGCAGATTAGCCATTGTCGCTAGTCACATTGTCATCAGTCTTTCCTAATTGCGGCGGCCGCGAATGAGGCCTGGTCTGGCGCGGATGCGGGAAGAGCCGCGAGACGCCGGACGTGATGGGTGGAAGACTGTCCAAGTGAGCCGTCACTCGTTGAGTCTTCTCTCCCCGATTGGTCCAGAGGAAGGCGAAAAACCCCAGGCGTGCTGTGCCAATCTGCAGCGATCGGGGGAAAAAAAATTCCTTCCTGACCCCTTAACGGCGATCGGTGCAACCCTGGATCAATTGGCTAGGGGGGTGTGGTGGACCCTGCCTGGCTGCACTATCCCTGGGGAGAGCCGACTCGTTTGAGAGCGTCCTGCTCTCACTATCCCTGGGGTGAGCAGACTAAGATGAGAGCGTCTGCTGCACCGCTGAATCTATATAGCAAGAGTTCCAACTTTATTAGCTGCAAGCTTGTTCTGGATCAGTGATTGAAAAAAATAATGAAGACTCCTGTCTTACCTCCTGTTTCAAACTCCTGGTTTTTAACTCGCACTTTTGATCAAAGAATGCACTTCTGATCAGAGAGTCCACATGTGAAGCCACCATCAACTGGGAGTATATATATATTTTTTTGCATTGATTAGTGTGGTCATTACTAATTTGCCTATTAGCCCTAAAAATGCCCAGAATTTAAACAAGATTTGCCACTCACAAACTTTAGTTGGATTTGTCTGTACATCACCACATATCTGGCCACTATTTTATTGAATACAATTGCATTGGTTCTATTTAATCACTTGAACTAATTAAATTACTGAAAAATAAGAAAAGAAGACAATGTTATTGTAAAGGTAACATACACATGACCATTTGCCTTCATACACAGTATAATAAGAATAATCATGCATAGTAATATTACACTTTGGCTTGATAATGACGATTTTATATTTTGTAAGCTAAAAAAAAAAGTCAAAAACCTGTAGGCTGTATTATGTGCTATAAAAAACTGGACATGTACTAATTAAATGAAACTGTATGGCAGTCAGATTATACTTTGCCTCCCACTTCCAACCAAAAGATTTTTTTACAAGCTATAAATAACAGAATGAATCACCCATCCATAATTCTAGAGGCACAGACAAAATTTAGATATAGCTTTGAGATATTCCATAGTAAGAATGTAACATGGTATATGGAACGTTACAGGGACATTGTCATTAAAATAAGGGGAAGTGAAGCGACCATGTACATCTTGCTAATGTAGGAATAACAAAAGGACTATTTTGGAACTCATATTACTGGATGGTATCCAATTTTTTATTCTATCTAGTTGTAGATGTGCTTTAACCACTTCAGCCCCAGAAGAATTTACCCCCTTCCTGACCAGAGCGTTTTTTTTGCGATTCTGTACTGCGGCGCTTTAACTGACAATTGCGCGGTGGTGCGATGTTGCACCCAAACAAAATTGACGTCCCTTTTTTCCCACAAATAGAACTTTTTTTGTGGTATTTGACCACCTCTACAGTTTTTATTTTTTGCGCTATAAACAAAAAAAGAGCAACAATTTTGAAAAAAAATCTATATTTTTTACTTTTTGATATAATAAATATCCCCCAAAAATATATATAAAAAAAAGAATTTCTTAGTTTAGGCCGATATGTATTCTTCTACATATTTTTGGTAAAAAAAAATTGCAATTAGCGTATATTGATTGGTTTGTGCAAAAGTTATAGCGTCTACAAAATAGGGGATAGATTTATGGCATTTTTTTTAATGATTTTTTTTTTGTAGTAATGGTGGCGATCTGCGATTTTTATCGTGACTGCGAAATTATGGTCAACACATTGGACACTTTTGACACTATTTTGGGACCATTTTCATTAATACAGCAATCAGTGCTATAAAAATGCACCGATTACTGTGTAAATGGCACTGGCAGGGAAGGGGTTAAACACTAGGGGGTGATCAAGGGGTTAAGTGTGTCCTAGGGAGTGATTCTAACTATGGGGGGGTGGACTACCACTGACATGACAGCGATCACTGCTCCCGATGACAGAGAGCAGTAGATCCCTGTCATGTCACTAGGCAGAACAGGGAAATGGAAATGTTTACATAGGCATCTCCCCGTTCTGCCTCTTGGTCTCACGATCCAGGCCCGCCAGGGAACATCGAGCGCCGGACCTGCTGGCACGCTTCCGTGGCGTGCACGCGTGCACACAAGGTGGCAAAATTAAAGGGACGTACCTGTACGCCCATCTGCCTGCCTGTGCCATTCTACTGACGTATATGTGTGTGCGGCGGTCGGCAAGTGGTTAATACGATAGTTGACTATGACTGCTTTGACTTCTACCTCCAATTTCTTTTATTTGTTCCCCTGGAATAGTTGCATTTCTGTGCTCCTGTTACAACCCCACAGTTTCAGCATATTGTATGGGTGAGAACGCAAACAGAGCACACCATCATTTGAGGCTCCCTGCACTGACAATTATTACAATTGATAATAGCTTTGAAAATTTACGAGAAGCACTGGCTCAGGAATGTAGTCATGTCCAATCTCTGTCAAAGCTGGCCTTTGGGGATCCATAACCACCACCAAAGATCTGACCCCTTGATGTCCTCACAAAGATACCACCATCATCTAACATGCTATGGTTCTTTTGAACTTTTTTCTTGGAGTTAAATCTTTGGAGATTACTTCAATAAAAATGAAAGAGCAGAGATTTATAGTGGATCACTATAAGGTTGATATGATGCCTATAGAAAAAGTAGCCGGATTGGGCTGTCTCTTAGATTGATTGGACCGTCTCTTAGCTGAATATATGGGTCATGTCTCTTAGCTGGATTATAAGGATGTCTCTTTGCTGAAAATATAGGGGAAGGCTCTTTGCTAGACTGGGCCATCTCTTTTCTGGGGCTGTCTGTTTGCTGCATGGGCCCGTCTCTTTGCTGGATATGGGGGATGTCTCTTTGCTGAATGTGGACCTGTCTCTTTGCTGAATGTGGACATGACTCTTTGCTGGATGTGGACCTGTCTCTTTGCTGGATGTGGACCTGACTCTTTGCCGGATGTGGACATGACTCTTTGCCGGATGTGGACCCGACTCTTTGCCGGATGTGGACCCGACTCTTTGCTGGATGTGGACCCGACTCTTTGCTGGATGTGGACCCGACTCTTTGCTGGATGTGGACCCGACTCTTTGCTGGATGTGGACCCGACTCTTTGCTGGATGTGGGCCTGTCTCTTTGCTGGATGTGGAGATGTCTCTTTGCTGGATGTGGAGCTGTCTCTTTGCTGGATGTGGACCTGTCTCTTTGCTGAATGTGGACCTGTCTCTTTGCTGGATGTGGACCTGTCTCTTTGCCGGATGTGGGCCTGTCTCTTTGCCGGATGTGGGCCTGTCTCTTTACCGGATGTGGACCTGTCTCTTTGCCGGATGTGGACCTGTCTCTTTGCCGGATGTGGACCTGTCTCTTTGCCGGATGTGGACCTGTCTCTGTGCCGGATGTGGACCTGTCTCTTTGCCGGATGTGGACCTGTCTCTTTGCCGGATGTGGACCTGTCTCTTTGCCGAATGTGGACCTGTCTCTTTTCCGGATGTGGAGCTGTCTCTTTGCTGGATGTGGAGCTGTCTCTTTGCTGAATGTGAACCTGTCTCTTTGCTGGATGTGGACCTGTCTCTTTGCTGGATATGAGCCTATTCCTTTGCTGGATATGGGCCTGTTGAAATCATCTGGAAGCGCCTCTGAGCTTACTTTGGTAATCATTACAGCCATTTTGTGGTTCTGCCACACTTCACTGCTGTCCACAGTAAATCCTGTGGGTGAGCTATGTACATTGCAAGGATTTTAATAAACTTGAGGATTCCTACCTTTTTGTTATTCCGAAGGAAGAGCTAGCTGTTCGTTTTAGCTGTGTGTCCATGTTCAGAGTGAATCAGTATGGGAGTGGTTTTTATAATTAGTGGGAATGCTTTAACCACTTAAGCCCCGGACCAATACGCTGTCTAAAGACCCAAGGTGTTTTTACAATTTGGCAATGCGCTGCTTTAACTGGTAATTGCGCGGTCATGCAATGTTGTACCGAAACGAAACTTGCGTCCTTTTCTTCCCACAAATAGAGCTTTATTTTGATGGTATTTGATCGCCTCTGCGATTTTTATTTTTTGCGATATAAACGCAAAAAGACCGTAAATTTTGAAAAAAAATGATTTTTCTTATAACAAAAAGTAAAAAAAATCGAATAAACTAAATTTTAGTCAAACATTTAGGCCAAAATGTATTCAGCCACATGTCTTTAGTAAAAAAAATCGCAATAAGCGTATATTTATTGGTTTTCGCAAAAGTTATAGCGTCTACAAACTAGGGTACATTTTCTGGAATTTACACAGCTTTTATTTTATGACTGCCTATCTCATTTCTTGAGGTGCTAAAATGGCAGGGCAGTACAAAACCCCCCCAAATGACCCCATTTTGGAAAGTAGACACCCCAAGGAAACTGCTGAGAGGCATGTTGAGTCCATTGAATATTTAATTTTTTTGTCCCAAGTGATTGAATAATGACGAAAAAAAAAAAAAAAAAATGTTTACAAAAAGTTGTCACTAAATGATATATTTCTCACACATGCCATGGTTATATGTGGAATTGCACCCCAAAATACATTCTGCTGCTTCTCCTGAGTACGGGGATACCACATGTGTGGGACTTTTTGGGAGCCTAGCCGCATACGGGGCCCCAAAACCCAAGCACCGCCTTCAGCATTTCTAAGGGCACAAATTTTTGATTTCACTCCTCACTACCTATCAAGGTTTCGAAGGCCATAAAATGCCAAAATAGCAAAAAAAAAAACCAAATGACCCCATTTTGGAAAGTAGACACCCTAAGCTATTTGCTGAGAGGCATGTCGAGTCCATGGAATATTTTATATTTTGACACAAGTTGCGGGAATATGACAAACTGATTTTTTTTTGCACAAAGTTGTCACTAAATGATATATTGCTCACACATGCCATAGTTATATGTGGAATTCATCCCCAAAGAAGACGTAGCAGTCGTGGTGGGAACAATCGTGAATTCCAGACTGGACTATGCAAATGCCCTTTACCTCGGGCTCCCCAAGTACCAAATCGCTCGTCTTCAAGTCGTACAGAATACGGCCGCTAGACTTGTGACTGGGAAAAAATCTTGGGAATCAATCTCACCTTCACTGAGATCCCTTCACTGGTTGCCAGTGAAAGACAGAATTGCATTCAAAGCACTCTGCCTGACACATAAGTGCATCCATGGGAAGGCTCCTAGATACCTATGCGACAAGATCAAACCGCACAATTGCAACCGCATTCTGCGTTCCACCGACCAAAAATTGGTCATGGTTCCTAAAACCAAATACAAATCTAAAGGAGAAAGAAGGTTTGCTTTCCAGGGCCCCAGGCTTTGGAATGCTTTACCAACCAGCATTCGGTTGGAGCAAAACCACCTGTCGTTCAGAAGGCAGATCAAGACCCTGCTTTTCTGATGACATGAGACACAAACAACCAGCGCCCAGAGGCGATTCAGTTCGCATGTGCCGCGCTATATAAATTTTTCATTCATTCATTCATTCAATTGCACCCCAAAATACATTCTGCTGCTTCTCCCGAGTACGGGGATACCACATATGTGGGACTTTTTGTGAGCCTAGCCGCATACGGGGCCCCGAAAACAAAGCACCGCCTTCAAGATTTCTAAGGGCATACATTTTTGATTTCACTCCTCACTACCTATCACTACCTATCACAGTTTTGAAGGCCATAAAATGCCAAGATGTCACACAACCCCCCCAAATGACCCCATTTTGGAAAGAAGACACCCCAAGCTATTTGCTGAGAGGCATGTTGAGTCCATGGAATATTTAATTTTATGGCCCCAAGTGATTGAATAATGACCAAAAAAAAAAAAAAAATTTTACAAAACGTTGTCACTAAATGATATATTTCTCACATATGCCATGGGCATATGTGGAATTGCACCCCAAAATACATTCTGCTGCTTCTCCTGAGTACGGGGATACCACATGTGTGGGACTTTTTGGGAGCCTAGCCGCGTACGGGACCCCGAAAACCAATCACCGCCTTCAGGATTTCTAAGGGCATAAATTTTTGATTTCACTCCTCACTAGTGTTGAGCAGAATATGCCATATTCGATTTCGCGATATATCTCGAATATATATTCGAATATTCGAGATATATTCGCTAAATTCGAATATTCGTGATATTTTATCGAAATTAATTGAATGCGATTTTTCGCTATTGCGAATGCGAAAATAATTGCGATTTTTTTAATAACTGCGGTAGGAGCGCTCTGATTGGCTTAGAATATTCGTGATATTTTATCGAAATATCGCAACATGCGAATGCGATATTTATTGCGCAATTTCGAGATATGCTGGAGGAGCGCTCTGATTGGCTCAGAATATTCGTGATATTTTATCGAAATATCGCAACATGCGAATGCGATATTTATTGCGCAATTTCGAGATATGCTGGAGGAGCGCTCTGATTGGCTCAGAATATTCGTGATATTTTATCGAAATATCGCAACATGCGAATGCGATATTTATTGCGCAATTTCGAGATATGCTGGAGGAGCGCTCTGATTGGCTCAGAATATTCCTGATATTTTATCGAAATATCGCAACATGCGAATGCGATATTTATTGCGCAATTTCGAGATATGCTGGAGGAGCGCTCTGATTGGCTCAGAATATTCCTGATATTTTATCGAAATATCGCAACATGCGAATGCGAAATTTATTGCAGATATTTCGAAAACTGCTGTAGCAGCACTCTGAAATCGAATATGTATGATATTTTAACCAAAATACATATTGCGATTGCGATTTTTCGATCGCGCATGCGCAATTGCGCGAACAACACGCGACCATTTCCTGGAGCCTTGCCAGTTTCCAACTTATGATCGCAGCGCAATCACACAGCAACATGGTTGGAAGCAATTTCACTAAGTCTGAGGAAAAGTTGCTGATTTGTGTAAGTATTTTGACCACTGTTATTTCATCATCTTCAACTGCATTTTAGTCTAGTTTAAAAGTTAGTATATATGATCATATATTAGTATTTCACAAAAAATGTGTCTCCTGCTTTTACAAAACTACAAGTCCCAGCATGCCTGGACAGCTGCAGACACCCTGGTTGGCAAATGTGTATTTAGGCACTTTTCCTTGTTATTTAGCATAATGAATTTAACATTTTATTGGACATAGGACGTATGCGAACGTCCTGACTTCAGTGTCCTCAAGGCCCAAGGACGTTCGAATACATATTGCCCTTTAGATGTTGCAGAACTACAACTTCCAGCATGCCTGGGAATGCTGGCACTTCTAGTATTGTAAGTTCTGCAGGCCCACATTTTTCAGGCCTTTATGCACGGGTCTCTAAACTGTGGCACCCTAGATGCAGCAAAAGTAAAATTCTTAGCATGCACTGACAGACCGTGGCTGATGGGAGTAGTAGTTTTGCAACAGCTGGAGGTGGACTGGTCTTGAAACCCAGAGTTAGGTAACAAACCCGTAGTGTTTTGCAACCATTCTGCCTCCAGCTGGTTATTTTCTGTTGAAAAGCCTGTGGCGTGCAAAACACAACCCAAAAACTCCACCCGGTGCAAGGAAAAATTTGCACACACCTAAAGAGTGACATCACAAAAAACTGCGACGGTTGCATACGTCAGTGGTCCTCCGAAAAGGTCCCGTCTCTGACCCCCCGGGGCGTTAGGCTCCTAGGCTCCTGACAGGGAAAAGAGTTACTGTGGTCCATACAGCCGAAGCCATATGGACCCATCTCGGTCCAAGCAGCGCAATCAACACGCGAACAACACGCGACCATTTCCTGGAGCCTTGCCAGTTTCCAACTTATGATCGCAGCGCAATCACACAGCAACATGGTTGGAAGCAATTTCACTAAGTCTGAGGAAAAGTTGCTGATTTGTGTAAGTATTTTGACCACTGTTATTTCATCATCTTCAACTGCATTTAAGTCTAGTTTAAAAGTTAGTATATATGATCAGATATTAGTATTTAACCAAAAATGTGTCTCCTGCTTTTACAAAACTACAAGTCCCAGCCCAGCCCAGCATTTTAGTCTAGTTTAAAAGTTAGTATATATGATCATATATTAGTATTTCACAAAAAATGTGTCTCCTGCTTTTACAAAACTACAAGTCCCAGCATGCCTGGACAGCTGCAGACACCCTGGTTGGCAAATGTGTATTTAGGCACTTTTCCTTGTTATTTAGCATAATGAATTTAAAAAATTTTTGGACATAGGACGTATGCGAACGTCCTGACTTCAGTGTCCTCAAGGCCCAAGGACGTTCGAATACATATTGCCCTTTAGATGTTGCAGAACTACAACTTCCAGCATGCCTGGGAATGCTGGCACTTCTAGTATTGTAAGTTCTGCAGGCCCCCATTTTTCAGGCCTTTATGCACGGGTCTCTAAACTGTGGCACCCTAGATGCAGCAAAAGTAAAATTCTTAGCATGCACTGACAGACCGTGGCTGATGGGAGTAGTAGTTTTGCAACAGCTGGAGGTGGACTGTTCTTGAAACCCAGAGTTAAGTAACAAACACGTAGTGTTTTGCAACCATTCTGCCTCCAGCTGTTTTTTTCCTGTTGAAAAGCCTGTGGCGTGCAAAACACAACCCAAAAACTCCACCCGGATGCAGTGAAAAATGTGCACACACCTAAAGAGTGACATCACAAAAAACTGCGACGGGTACATACGTCAGTGGTCCTCCGAAAAAGGTCCCGTCTCTGACCCCCCGGGGCGTTAGGCTCCTGACAGGGAAAAGAGTTAGCAACGCATATCTCCCCTATACGTGTATCCTGTGTTGTTAATAATATATTCATAATTATGCAAATGATAATGGCTGCTATATTTATGCAAAAAAGGTGGCGACCGAAATGGCAGGATATAAAATCTTTCATGTTACCCCTGTCATTGATTAATAAGGCGAGAATGCTTCCAATTGTTGAATAGCATACATTTACGTCATATATCCATAAGGCTGTCAACAGAAGTATTACAATATACTTTGTTCTTCATCTTGCAGAAGTTCCTGGAAACAGGATACGATGAGCTGCGGAGGCAGCCAGAGAAAAGGGCTGTGGTCAGCGCCCTAATCGCTGACTTTGGCGGCCAACATGACCACAAGGCCATTGTTAAGAAGTGGTCTGACCTGAAGAGGCGCCAAATGGTTCATGTCAGACGTCTTCGGGCTAAATATCATCCAGGTAAGTTATTGTTGACAGTTATGTTTTTTTTAAAAAAAGTGTATTTTGTGCGTGAACTCGAAAGAGAGAGGAGCCGGCCTGCAGGAGTTGGGAGGCCTCCCCCAGAGGCAATCTGCCACCTTTCTCCATGCCCCGGTTGGCAATGGCGGGTGTGAGGGGGTCCTCCCAACCCAACCTCGCATAGCACACCCACCAGGGGCGGGGCTGAGACCACCAAACTCAATTCACAGGTAGCCGAGAGCGGGATCCGAACCCCTAGCTGCAGAGGTGAATCAGTTGTCAGTGCAGTGGCAATCGCGTGGAGCCACCGCAGCTCCTTTGGTGACAGTTATGTAAGGTCATATGTAATTCATGTAAGGTCAGATGTTGTTAACCAAGATGCCATGTTGTGCTAACATATATCACCACCGGCCAAGGTATTCATAGTACTGTTGAAAAAAGACATGGGGCAGCAGACAGGAACACAGAAGTTATGTGGGAACATAATTTTCCCATTGCTTTGCATGGGACTTTAAAGAAAAACCCCGACCATGGCAAGTGGGGGTGGGTAAGGTTTAAACCACCTATCCTATGTTTGTGGCTGACATATAAGTAACCTGTGTGCCAAGTTTCATATAAATATCTTTAGCCGTTTGTACGTGATGCTGGAACATACATACATACATACATACATACATACATTTATGCACACACACACGTTGAGTTTTATATATATAGATTACCACTAAATTCCTGTGTTAGGAGTGGGGTTGTTATAGTAATCCCGTGTGCTCCATCAGGCCCTTTTTTTAACATGAGATGGTCTGAACAAAACAAAGGAGACAAAAACAGCTCATTTTAACATGGTTGCATCCCAGCTCACGCTCAGTCCCCTGTAGTGCCCACAAGACCCTTTAATATAACATTGTCCCATTGGTTAACTGTCTATATAAATCAATTTGTATTCATATACAATACAGCAGAGTACACAGAATTTGCATACGTCATTAGAAAACATTTTTATAATATATGAACATTGTGTTATTATAGGAGCTCCAATGCCAGTTATCCGCGCCAAGCGCAGAAGGCGCCAGGCCGATGAGGAGGAGGAGGAGGATGCGGCAGAGGAGGATGCGGCAGAGGAGGAGATGGATGAAGAGGAGCAGCCAGGGCCCTCCCACTCCCCAACCCCAGCTCCTGCTGAGGAGCAAGCTGAGGAGATTCCCCCCCCCACCACCCCAACTTCTCAAGCAGAAGAGCAGGAGGAAGAGAGCGGTCCTGTGAGCCTCGCTCAGGAAGGTAAATATGTGCACAATGATTAATAACATTTCAACAACAAAATGTAGATATAAAAATGGACAACATATAAAGCGCACCTGTCAGATTGTAGAACCATAATATGGTATTGATGCTAGAAGTATACAGGTAGTGCATAATTATTAGGCAAGTTGTATTTTTTGAGGATTCATTTTATTATTGAACAACAACCATGTTCTCAATGAACCCCAAAAACTCATTAATATCAAAGCTGAATTTTTTTGGAAGTAGTTTTTAGTTTGTTTTTAGTGTTAGTTATTTTCGGGGGATATCTGTGTGTGCAGGTGACTACTATTACTGTGCAGAATTATTAGGCAACTTAACCAAAAAATAAATAGATACCCATTTCAATGATTTATTTTTAACAGTGAAACCAATATAACATCTCAACATTCACAAATACACATTTCTGACATTTAAAAACAAAACAAAAACAAATCAGTGACCAATATAGCCACCTTTATTTGCAAGGACACTCAAAAGCCTGACATCCATGGATTCTGTCAGTGTTTTGATCTGTTCACCATCAACATTGCGTGCAGCAGCAACCACAGCCTCCCAGACACTGTTCAGAGAGGTGTACTGTTTTCCCTCCTTGTAAATCCCACATTTGATGATGGACCACAGGTTCTCAATGGGGTTCAGATCAGGTGAACAAGGAGGCCATGTCATTACTTTTTTTTATTTAATACCCTTTCTTGCCAGCCACGCTGTGGAGTACTTTGACACGTGTGATGGAGCATTGTCCTGCATGAAAATCATGTTTTTCTTGAAGGATGGTGACTTCTTCCTGTACCACTGCTTAAAGAAGGTCTCTTCCATAATCTGGCAGTAGGACTGGGAGTTGAGCTTGACTCCATCCTCAATCCGAAAAGGCCCCACAAGCTCATCTTTGATGATACCAGCCCAAACCAGTACTCCACCACCACCTTGCTGGCGTCTGAGTCGGACTGGAGCTCCCTGCACTTTACCAATCCAGCCACGGGCTCTTCCATCTGGCCCATCAAGACTCACTCTCATTTCAGCAGTCCATAAAACCTTAGAAAAATCTTTCTTGAGATATTTATTGGCACAGTCTTGACGTTGCAGCTTGTGTGTCTTGTTCAGTGGTCATCGTCTTTCAGCCTTTCTTACCTTGGCCATGTCTCTGGGTATTGCACACCTTGTGCTTTTGGGCACCCCAGTGATGTTGCAGCTCTGAAATATGGCCAATCTTGTGGCAAGTGGCATCTTGGCAGCTGCACGCTTAACTTTTCTCAGTTCATGGGCAGTTATTTTGCACCTTTGTTTTTCCACACGCTTCTTTTGTTTGATGATCACGCTTCAGAAGCTTTGCAACTTTAAGAGTGCTGCATCCCTCTGCTAGATATCTCTCTATTTTGGACTTTTCAGAGTCTGTCAAATCCTTCTTTTGGCCCATTTTGACAAAGAAAAGGAAATTGACTAATAATTATGCACACCTGATATAGAGTGTTGATGTCATTAGACCACACACCTTCTCATTACAGAGTTGTACATTACCTAATATGCCTAATCTGTAGTAGGCTTTCGAGCCTATACAACTTGGAGTAAGACAACATGCATAAAGAGGATGATGTGGTCCAAATACTCATTTGCCTAATAATTCTGCACTCCCGGGATGTGTTAGACACATAACAAGTGTATACACATGATAATGATTGATTAATAAGCAAAAAAAAAATTTTATTTATTTGGTAACGTTATTTTAAATCCAATTTTTTTTTTTATTATATCCTAACAGTATCAGGAAAGATGAGGAGGCAGACCGCGCTCATAAAGACAACCCACCAGAGGATCCAGGCAAATCAGCGCCAGATCCGCTACCTTATTCAGCAAAATGTGCTGCTGGAGCAGCAGCAATTAAAAAATATTGAGAAGCTGGAGCGCCTTCAGAAGCTCAATCAGAGTTATATCTGAAATTATGTTTTTATTAATAAATATTATTTTTTGGAAATGTTTCATTTCTTTTTGAGATAGATTTGTAGGTTTTTCAACACATCTAACTTAACATCAAACAAATCAACATCAACACATTTAACTTCATAATAAGCAAAAACATTTTATACTATTATTTTATTTAACAGTAACCTAGGACAAACTAAAGCACACGACACAGACACGACGAACACAAAATAAACAGTTGAAAAATGAACATAACAAAAGCAACAATATATATATATATATACAAAGAGAGAGAGAGGGAGAGCAAGAAAGAGAGAGAATGCAGATGAGCTCTTGCAGACAGCCCAATGGTTGCAGTATAAATGCCGCAAAACAGTGTTTAACATAAGGTTCATTGTTATAGTTACACTTGCTGTTTAGATCCGGTCTGGTAGCTTGTAGCGGAGGCTGTTGGTGGATCCGCTGTGCCAGAGAGGTCATGAAGCTTTACTCAGCATGGAGGCAGCAGCAGGAGTATTAAAATATAATATAACTAGACAATGCATTTCCTGAGGAAAATGCGAGTGGGAATGCTGAATAGCTTAATTGGTGAGCCCCTTGCCAAAGACATTCACCATAACCACTACACTATCTTTAGGACACACAGCTTCTTTCTCTATCTGCAAAGTATAGCGTATGCTGACTTCCTGGTCGCCCCTCCCCCCTCAATAGGTTTCCCCTCCCCCCCAGGTCAGTGAGGAGGAATATTGCACTGAGGTCAGGAAAGTGATTTATAGAAAGAAATAACATTACAAACGCTTTTAATTCACAGATCTAATACATGATTTAAGCCTCCAAACAAAGCTTAATAAATCCTCAAACGTACATGCAATTGATACAACGACTACACCGTTTGAAATACACGGCCCTTGTAAACGCATCGATATGAAATTTATGTAGATAAACTTAAAAATGTGGCCATGTCTGCGATTTAGAAAAGAGCGTCTTTGTGAGTTCTGCAGCAACATTTTTTAGATAATTTAACATGAGAGTCTATGAGACATAATTTCTGGCTGTTGCTCCAATAACTAAAACTAAAATACGTATCGCAGACTTGATCACATTGCCATAAACCAGACAAGCATAGCTACGTTTTGATATAAAAATTGTGTATGAAAAGTAGATCTTGTGGGCGTGAGACCAATTTGTTTCCCCTTTTTGTAAAGATATTTTTAATTACAAAGATCTAGAATGTTAAGGTCACATGACAGACTCTAAATCCCCTCCATAGGATTACATTATAACCTATCGCATTTTTGTGAAAAATTCGCAAAACGTAAATTGCGTTTTCACCAAAAAATTGTAAACGCTAACTATCTGAAAAGTCATAGCCGGATAGCTAAATATTTTGTGACCGCTTTACAGTTTTTTCAGTGTCTGTAAGTGAAAGTATGAAGTAGCTGAAACTTTTGGCAGGGCATGTGAATTCAAAGGGGAAAAGGATGTTCTCATTGACTTCAATGTTAAAAAAAGGGTCTTAAAAGCTAAAAATTTATAAAAGTGTAAAAAGTAGGAAAAAACTTGAACAAGTCCCATCATTTGCTGAAAGAGACGAACATTTTTACAGTTGAATGGTCTCAATAGCTGAAAGTATGCCGAAGTTACGCAGAACCAAAAAACGTAAGGAATAATAAGATTACTAAATTTACGGATATCAATACTGGAAATGTTTATTAAAGCATTCACACTAATTAAGATTAATACATTTACGGGTATCCATACTAGGAATGCTTATTAAAGCATTCCCACTAAGTATCACACAGGCACGATTTACAAGCAGTAGTGGTAATAGTAATACATAGCATAAAAACACTTGGGGAATACTTTACAGCATTAGTAGTGGTCATAATAGTCAATAGTGTACCAAAAAATTGGGACACAGGTGTCTTGACTGAGCTGTAATAGTAGTAGTAGACATTGACAATACAGTGTCAAATCACTCGGGCAAGAGGTGCCATGATGAACAGCAGTCTTAATAAGAGTATATAGGGTGTGAAATAACTGCTGACATAGGTGTCTTGACTGGGCAGCAGAAGCAGCAGTAGTAGTATTAACAGTAGTAGTTGATACAGAGTCATATCACATGGGCAGGAGGTGCCATGATGTACAGCAGTCTTAATAAGAGTATATAGGGTGTGAAATAACTGCTGACATAGGTGTCTTGACTGGGCAGCAGAAGCAGCAGTAGCAGTATTAACAGTAGTAGTTGATACAGAGTCATATCACATGGGCAGGAGGTGCCATGATGTACAGCAGTCTTAATAAGAGTATATAGGGTGTGAAATAACTGCTGACATAGGTGTCTTGACTGGGCAGCAGAAGCAGCAGCAGTAGTATTAACAGTAGTACTTGATACAGAGTCATATCACATGGGCAGGAGGTGCCATGATGTACAGCAGTCTTAATAAGAGTATATAGGGTGTGAAATAACTGCTGACATAGGTGTCTTGACTGGGCAGCAGAAGCAGTAGTAGTAGTATTAACAGTAGTAGTTGATACAGAGTCATATCACATGGGCAGGAGTTGCCATGATGTACAGCAGTCTTAATAAGAGTATATAGAGTGTGAAACAACTGCTGACATAGGTGTATTGACTGGGCGGCAGCAGCAGCAGAAGCAGTAGTAGTAGTATTAACAGTAGTAGTTGATACAGAGTCATATCACATGGGCAGGAGGTGCCATGATGAACAGCAGTAGGAATAAGAGTATATAGAGTGTTAAACAACTGCTGACATAGGTGTATTGACTGGGCGGCAGCAGCAACAGCAGAAGCAGCAGTAGTAGTATTAACAGTAGTAGTTGATACAGAGTCATATCACATGGGCAGGAGTTGCCATGATGTACAGCAGTCTTAATAAGAGTATATAGAGTGTGAAACAACTGCTGACATAGGTGTATTGACTGGACGGCAGCAGCAGCAGAAGCAGCAGTAGTAGTATTAACAGTAGTAGTTGATACAGAGTCATATCACATGGGCAGGAGGTGCCATGATGAACAGCAGTAGGAATAAGAGTATATAGAGTGTTAAACAACTGCTGACATAGGTGTATTGACTGGGCGGCAGCAGCAGCAGAAGCAGTAGTAGTAGTATTAACAGTAGTAGTTGATACAGAGTCATATCACATGGGCAGGAGGTGCCATGATGAACAGCAGTAGGAATAAGAGTATATAGAGTGTTAAACAACTGCTGACATAGGTGTATTGACTGGGCGGCAGCAGCAGCTGAAGCAGCAGTAGTAGTATTAACAGTAGTAGTTGATACAGAGTCATATCACATGGGCAGGAGTTGCCATGATGTACAGCAGTCTTAATAAGAGTATATAGAGTGTGAAACAACTGCTGACATAGGTGTATTGACTGGGCGGCAGCAGCAGCAGAAGCAGTAGTAGTAGTATTAACAGTAGTAGTTGATACAGAGTCATATCACATGGGCAGGAGGTGCCATGATGAACAGCAGTAGGAATAAGAGTATATAGAGTGTTAAACAACTGCTGACATAGGTGTATTGACTGGGCGGCAGCAGCAGCTGAAGCAGCAGTAGTAGTATTAACAGTAGTAGTTGATACAGAGTCATATCACATGGGCAGGAGGTGCCATGATGTACAGCAGTCTTAATAAGAGTATATAGGGTGTGAAATAACTGCTGACATAGGTGTCTTGACTGGGCAGCAGAAGCAGCAGTAGCAGTATTAACAGTAGTAGTTGATACAGAGTCATATCACATGGGCAGGAGTTGCCATGATGTACAGCAGTCTTAATAAGAGTATATAGGGTGTGAAATAACTGCTGACATAATTGTCTTGACTGATCCAAAGGAGTCATGGGAGAAAATCATGTGGTCAGATGAGACTATAATATAATTTTTTGATCATAATTTCACTAACCGTGTTCGGAGGAAGAATAATGATGAGTACCATGCCAAGAACGCCATCCCTAATGTGAAGCATGGGGGTGGTAGCATCATGCTTTGGTGGTGTTTTTCTGCACATGGGACAGGGTGACTGCACTGTATTAAGGAGAGGATGACCGGGGCCATGTATTGCAAGATTTTGGGCAACAACCTCCTTCCCTGAGTTAGAGCTTTGAAGATGGGTCGAGGCTGGGTCTTCCAACATGAGAATGACCCAAAGCACACAGCCAGGATAACCAAGGATTGGCTCTGTAAGGAGCATATCAAGGTTCTGGCGTGGCCTAGCCAGTCTCCAGACCTAAACCCAATAGAGAATCTTTGGAGGGAGCTCAAACTCCGTGTTTCTCAGCGATAGCCCAGAAACATGACTGATGTAGAGAAGATCTGTGTGGAGGAGTGGGCCAAAATCCCTCCTCCAATGTGTGCAAAGCTGGTGTAAAACTACAAGAAATGTTTGACCGCTGTAATTGCAAAGAAAGCCTACTGTACCAAATATTAACATTGATTTTCTCTGATGTTGAAATAGTTATATTCAGCACTGTAAATACATCAGGTCCGGGGCTTCATCAGGGAATGCATGGCAAGGGACCCTTCAGCGCCCTGAACCGACGACGGGTGCCAGAAAGTCACCGCCGATCCAGGACTCATTCATCTTTATGAATGTGAGTCTGTCCACGGAGTCTGTGGACAGACGGGTCCTCTTGTCCGTGACCACCCCACCTGCCGCGCTGAATGTCCGCTCAGATAGTACGCTGGAGGGGGGGCAAGACAATAACTCCAGCGCATACTGAGCGAGCTCGCGGCAGGTGTCCAATCTGGCAACCCAGTACTCCATGGGGTCGTCGGTGCTCATACTGTCAGAAGCACCGACGGACGCCATGTAGTCTGCCACCATGTGGGCCAGCCGCTGGTGGTGACTGCTGCTGCTGCTGCTGGTGGTGGTACTGGGTCGCTCGGTTTGGAAGAACATCCTCATCTCTTCCATTAGGTCCCCTGCTCGGCTGCAGCTGGGTGCAGCCACCTGCTGGGTGAGATGAGGGGGGACAACTGGAGGCCGGGGAGTTGCCTGCTCCAACCGTCTGACAATGGCTGCCTGCAGTTCCTCCATCCGGTGCTGCCTCCGGCTGGCTGGGATGAACTGCTCCAGTTTCCCCTTGCACCTGGGATCCAAAAGGGTGGCCATCCAGAAATCATCCCTCGTCTTGATGGTCTTAACCCGGGGGTCCCTCCTGAGGCATCTCAGCATGTGGGCAGCCATGGGGAAGAGCACAGCCCGCTGTGACTCCTCAATGCTGGCCAGGTGAATGAGGTGCGACTCTTCTTCCCTGAGGCGCTGCTGGTCAAACTCAGACATGCCCAACCCCCGGACTATCGGTGCCCCCAACACCGGCTCTCCCTCCTGACCAGGCCCTGACTCCGGGACGACACCAGCAACCACCTCCTCCTCCTCTTCATCATCATCCTCCTCCTCCTGGTCCTGGCCCTGGTCTCGGTGGAGCATTGCTGACTCCTCCTGCTCCACCAAGGCACTCTCCCCAGCCTCGAGCAGGCGATCTAGTGTCCTCTCCAGCATGAACAGTATTGGCAGCACGCTATTGAGGCCAATTTGCTCACTGCTGACCATCTTGGTCGCCTGCTCGAAGGAGGACAACACTTGGCAGACCTGGTTTATCTGCCCCCACTCCGCACAGGCGATGAAAGGGAGTTGTGGTGAAGCCCTCTGAGTGCCTAGTTCCATCAGGTACTCCCTCACCGCCCTTTGCTGCTCCCACAACCTCTTCAGCATGTGGAGGGTGGAGTTCCACCGCGTCACACTGTCCACAATCAGCCTGTGAAGGGGCAGATTGTACTTCCGCTGCAATTTGGACAGGGACGCGGTAGCGGTTGGGGAGCGCCTGAAGTGGCTGGCAATCCTACGCGCCTTTGCCACAATGTCACTCAACCCTGGATAAGTGCGCAGGAACTTCTGCACCACCAGGTTGAGGACATGTGCCAGACAGGGCACGTGCGTCAGACTGCCAGCATGGAGGGCGGCGAGTAGGTTGCTGCCGTTATCGCAGACAACCATACCTGGCTGGAGCCTTCGGGGTGTCAGCCACTTCTGGACCTGAGCTTGAAGTGCTTTCAGCACTTCTTCTGCAGTGTGTCTCCGGTCCCCTAAACTAACAAGCTGGAGCACGGCCTGACAGCGCACGTGCCCCACACTTGAGTAGCTACGGGGGCGCTTGCTGGGAGGCTCAGCAGCTGCGGAGACAGTGGCTTGAGGGAGACCAGCAGTTCTCCCCTGGACACCCCGGGGCGGCACCACAAGATCGGTTGCCGACGATCCCTCACCGACGCCTCGGAGGGAAACCCAATGGGCCGTGAAGCTGATGTAGCGTCCCTGCCCATGCCTGCTGGTCCAGCCATCCATTGTCAGATGAACCCTGTCGCTGACAGCGTGATCCAGCGACAGGGTTACATTCTGCACAATGTGCTGGTGTAGGGCAGGGACACCAGTCCTGGCAAAGAAATGGCGGCTGGGGACACGCCATTGGGGTTGGGCCTGCTCCAACATCTGCCTGAAGGGGTTGCTGTCAACTATGTTGAAGGGCAGCAGATGTTGGGCAATAACCCTTGCCAGGAGCCCATTGAGGGAACGCACACGTCGGTCTCCAGGGGGGAAGGGAGTGGTGCGGTCAAAGGCGTCTGAAATCGACGCCTGGCGCCGGACGGCAGTGCGGGACACAGACGTGGAGGGTGCTGTGGAAGTAGAGGTCTGGCTGCCGGTACCAGTACCTCTACTAGAGGGAGCGGGGGGGCATGACCTGCTGGAAACAGATGAAGATGTGGCAGGGGCTGCTGTACCCTGCTCACTTGTGGTGGTGGCGCTGCTACCACCACCACGCTTCATCTCGTCATACAACGCCCAGTGGTTTATCCTCAGGTGCTGGTTCAGGGCTGTGGTACCCACCCGAGCCAAACACTTCCCTCTCTTCACCCTCACTTTACAAATCCGGCAGATGGCCACGGTAGGGTTGTCTGCCACCAGGGTAAAGAAATTCCAGACAGGTGACTTCAGCACCGCCCTCCTGTCAGATGGGGTGACGCTTACTTGCACCTGCTGGGATTCGGTGCGCACAGGTGGAGCTGCCTGCTGCTGCTGCTGCTGCTGCTGCTCCTCCTCCTGACACCTCCTGCTGCCATCACCAGTGGAGACCCTGACGATGGTCTCCCTGGTGGTGACCTGGCGCACCGTTTCACCAGGGTGCCTACCTTCCCCGTCGTCACTGACGTAGTGAGCCGACGCGTCAGATGGCAACCATGATGGGTCACCCTCTTCGCCCCCAGAGATGTCAGACCAAGGGCTGAGATGTGTTGGTCTGAGGGAACCACGTGACATGGAGCCTCTAGCCTGGCTCCGCTGTCCCCTCACCCACGCCTGGGTCTGACTAGGTGCTGCTGTTTCCTGCACCAAAACAGCAGCACCAGTTTGAAGGGATGTCTCTGGGATACTGCCAGCAGGTATCCCATCCTCCTCATCCATCCCTTCAAAAAGGTCCTGACCATCAGGACAGAGCTGGAGGTCTGCCTGATGCATGGCCTCCCCCAAGAGATCCCTATCACTGTCGCTGTCGAACAGTAAGATGCTGGACTCTTGGGGGCTGGGGGGGGGTACTACAGGCACCGGAGTAATGGTGGTACTACTGTGAGTCGGGACCGACGACTCAGTGGCACTGCTGTGCCCCATGTAGTCCACCACTACTTGAGCCTGAGATGGCAATATCGGGCGGCTGCCCGATGGGAAGAACTCCCGGATCAGGCGTACTCCCCTTGCACCCGATCCTCTACCACTAGTAGGGGCACGAGAGGTACCCCGTGCTGGCAGCGATCCAGCACTGGGAGTAACTCCCCTACCCCTGCTGCCACGGCCACGGATGCCGCTCATAATTGCTGATATGTGTGTGGGGGGGTTAAACTTTATTGGGGGGGAAAATGTGAACAAAATGTGTTTTTGTGTTTTTTTTACAAGACAGGCACGCAGACAAAGACGTACACAGACAGCTACTAAACTATAAGAAAAGTAGTACACCAGACAAGGACTACAAAATTAAAGAAAAAAAAAAAAAGCACTAAACAAACACTAACTTTTTTTTTTTTTTTTTTTTTTAAACACAAAACACAGACACTAAACACACACTAAGCTAAGCTAGATGAAATAAATGTACACTAACAGTGTGTACACTTACTACACAAAATTTAACTAAACTGAACACAAAACTTAGCTTTTATAAAAGCTCTTTAGGGAAAACTAAACAAAATTTGAACTGAGATGCCTATCAAATATCACTGAACAGCGAACCTGCAAGATCTAACAGTAACACAAGATGAACAAAACTTAGCTTTTAGAAAAGCTCTTTTATAAAGCTCAGCAAAACGTGTTCTGAAATCTCTTGCAAATATAACTGAACAGGGAGGATTGCAGGATCAAACAGTAACACAAATGAAAAAAACAGCACAAAACAGCACAAAACGTAGCTTTGAAAAAAGCTCTTGGGTCTATTGCTTTGAAAAAAGCAGTTGATATACTGGAAAAGATCCACTGGAATCACTAAATAGCAATGCTGGTGATGATCTAAATCAATCAAGAACAAAGACACAGGAAACCAGGAACACAGAAACAGCCTCCACACTCTATAGCCAGCTTCTGAATCTGCAATGAAATGGTGCTGGGAGTGAGCTTATATAATGTCCATGCAGGCAGGTTCCTATTGGTTGCTAACCTGTGACGAGTGTGGAAGGAGAACTCTGATTGGCTCTGATGCAAAAGGGCGGAGCAAATAATCGCGCAATATTCCTATTGCCGAATATTCGCATTGCGAATATTCGGCAATATAAAATGATCGCTTCAGCTACTCGGCCCAATGGCTCTAATCATACCAGCAATGCTTTCAGACGTCTATGGAGATCACTAGGATGTGATCTGTTTTAAAAATGAAACTGTAAAAATCGCTCTGATGCGGAAGATCGGGGCGAGGAAAGTAATCGCGCGATATTGCGTTTGCCGAATAATCGCATTGCGATCTTTCTGGAAAATTCAATGAACGCTTCAGCTACTCGGCCCAGGGTCTCTAATGATACCAGCAATGCTTTTAGACGTCGATGGAGATATCTAGGATGTGATCTGATTCAAAAAAAAAATTGTAAAAAATCGAATATTCGGAATTGCGAATATTCACCGCGAATTTCGAAATATAGCGCGATTTCTCGAATATGCTATATTCGAGTCGAATATTCGCAATGCGAATATTCGTGAGCAACACTACTCCTCACTACCTATCACAGTTTCGAAGGCAATAAAATGCCAAAACAGCACAAAACCCCCCCAAATGACCCCATTTTGGAAAGTAGACACCCCAAGCTATTTGCTGAAAGGCATGTTGAGTCCATGGAATATTTAATTTTTTTGCCCCACACCAAGATCGGTGTGATAAAATGCTTTCCCATATTCTCAATGGCGCCGTTTATATCTGGGGGGGGACATTCCCTCCCACTGAATGTAAAAGCAGTCTAGAGGCTAATTAGCCGCTAGGACTGCTTTTACATGAAAGCCGACCGCTGGCTGAAAAGAATGATACCAAGATGATGCCTAAACCCGCAGGCATCATTCTGGTATAACCATTCAAAGTCCTGCAACATACCAGTACGTTGATGGTTCTTGTTGGACATGTATTGTAATCTTTTTTTTTTTCATGCAGCCTGTTGGCTGAACAAAAAAAAGATTGATCGGTGGGTATGCCCACCATTAGAATACCTCCCTTCATCCACCCACTTCTAATGATGGGCATACATGCACCATTTATATATGCCGAAGCATGGGGGCATCCTCCCGCAAAAAAGTTATGCCGCGTACGGTCAGACTTTTCTATGCCGCGTACACACGGTCGGACTTTTCTATGCCGTGTACACATGGTCAGACTTTTCCACAGGAAAGCCTCCGTAGGAATGTCAACCGTATGTACGCGGAATTAGGAGCAAAATCGCTCCTCCGCCCCTAATGCCCCCATGCTCCGGCATATATGCTCTTTTTTGAACTGTAGTGGTGAAATCACCTCCTACAGCATTGGAGTCGCGGCTTTATATATCGTGGGAGCAAACGCTGTTGCTGTCACGCTAAATAAATCCGCACTGCAACTGAATGGCGTACCTGCTAAGCAAATGATGGTTAACATTAAAACAAAGTAACATTCAAGTATAACAGTAAGATCATACCATACCTGCAAAGCAAATACCTATAAAAAAACATAGTAAAAAATAAAACATTTTTTAACGCAACCTGTGCCTAAAATATATATATGCCGAAGCATGGGGGCATCCTCCCGCAAAAAAGTTATGCCGCGTACGGTCGGACTTTTCTATGCCGCGTACACACGGCCGGACTTTTCTATGCCGTGTACACATGGTCAGACTTTTCCACGGGAAAGCCTCCGTAGGAATGTCAACCGTATGTACGCGGCATTAGGAGCAAAATCGCTCCTCCGCCCCTGCTGCCCCCATGCTTCGGCATATATGCTCTTTTTTTTAACTGTGGTGGTGAAATCACCTCCTACAGCACTGGAGTCGCGGCTTTATATATCGTGGGAGCAAACGCTGTTGCTGTCAAGATAAATAAGTCCGCGCAACAGCTGAATGGCGTACCTGAAAACAGTAAAATAAATTACATACCTGAAAAGCAAGCATGAAAAAACATAACAACAATAAAACTTTGCAGAATAGAATACAGTAAAAAAGAGCAGAACAATAGAGAGAGAATAGAGAGGGAGAGAACAATAAAACGACAACTATTTTTGGTTTTTTTATTTTATATTTTTTTGTGTGTTTTTATTTTTTACTTTTTTTTTTTTTTTTTTTAACACTTTTTTTTGTAACTGTGAACTGTAACTTCAACTTTTCGGTTCCAGGTTTGGGTCTCTCAAAATGCGATGGCATATTGGGAGACCCTGTGTGAGTGTGCCTAGCCTGTGAAATGTTTCACCCTACACTAATAATTAACGTGTGTGTGGAAGCGTTCAAAACATTCACCAATACAAAGACCAGGATTGCCAGGACATTTGGGACAAAAATAACGGGTGTCACGCCTAAATCCGCGCTTGGTACAGACACGACATTTTCTTTGGGGGGCTCGTTGGGTAGGGGTACTCTCGAGGACATAAGAAAAATGCCTCTCATGCAGTCGGCTTACTGCATTTGGTAGGAGCTGGTGAGGTACAGTACCGCCTGGATACAGGAGTTCTGTGATGATATCCCTCTGGAATTGAAGGAAGGATTCATTCCGTCCTGAAGCTCTGTATACGACATGAGCATTCAGTAGAGCCAATTGAAATAAATGTAGAGACACTTTTTTGTACCAGCGTCTCGTCTTACGGGCAATATGATACGGCGCCATTAACTGGTCGTTGAGGTCCACCCCTCCCATGTTTTGGTTATATTCGTGGACACAGAGGGGTTTCTCCACAACACCAGTCGCCGTACGAATTTGGACTGTCGTGTCTGCGTGAAGGGTGGTAAGAACGAAAACATTCCTATTGTCCCGCCACTTCACAGCGAGCAAATTTTTACAACTGCAGCAGGCTCTCGCCCCCGGCCTAACACGGGCATCTACAAGCCGCTGGGGGAAGCCCCGGCGATTAGGTCGCACGGTGCCACATGCTCCAATCTGTTGATCAAATAAGTGGCTAAAAAGTGGCACGCTGCTGTAAAAATTGTCCACATACAAATGGTACCCCTTTCCGAATAAGGGTGACACCAAGTCCCAAACAATCTTGCCAGCGCTCCCCATGTAATCTGGGCATCCTTCCGGCTCTACCTGACTATCTTTTCCCTCATAAACCCTAAAGCTCCATGTGTAGCCTGTGGCCCTGTCACAGAGCTTATAGAGCTTGACCCCGTATCTGGAACGCTTGCTGGGAAGGTACTGTTTGAAAGACAAGCGGCCAGCAAATTTAATCAGGGACTCATCAACGCATACAACCTGCTGGGGATTAAACAAGGCTGCAAAACGTTCGTTGAAATGGTTTACAAGGGGCCGAATTTTGTAGAGCCGGTCAAATTCAGGGTCTCCACGTGGACGACAAAGTGTATTGTCACTGAAATGCAGGAACCGCAGGATCGCCTCGTATCGTTTCCTGGCCATGTGAGCAGAGAAAATGTACATATGGTCAATGGGATGTGTGGACCAATACATCCGCAATGACGGAAATTTGTGTATGCCCATGTTGAGGGTAAGGCCCAGAAAGGTCTTAAATTCGGAAACCTCGAGAGGTTTCCATTGTTTGGCAAGGCGAGACTGGGGGTTAGCGGCGATGTAGGTACCAGCATATAAATTAGTCTGGTCCACAATAGATCTATAGAGATCTTCCATGAAATACAGCGAATAAAAATCAAGTGACGTAAAGTTCGCTGTATCCACCTGAATACCGGGTTGGCCAGTGAATGGGGGAAGTACAGGTGCTGTAGAAGTGGTGGGGACCCAATCAGGATAGGCAAATTCTACAGGAAGGGCACTATGGGCACGACGGGCCTGTCTCTGTCTTCTTCTTGGTGGCAGCGGGACACTACTTGTGCTTGCCACATCGCCAGCTTCAACTGCACTTATGGGACTCGCCACGTCACCAAGTGTTACTGCAGTGCTGGATAAACGACCAGGGTGTACTAGGCCGCTGGTGCTTGCCAATTCACCAGAAGGAATAGCGGCGCTAGTACTGGATCTCTGCTCCATACGAGGGTCCTGCGGTTCTTGCTGCTCAACAACATCAGAACGGGATCGGGTACGCCTGGCCTTAGCAGGGACCTCAACTTCGTCGTGCGAGCTATCTGACATGGAGCCGCTGTCGTAAACGGGTTCGTATTCTGAGCCAGAATCTGTCAGATGCGTGACCTCCTCCTCTTCACTATCTGACATGCACATGAACTCCAAGGCCTGCTTATCATTGTACCTTCGGTTTGCCATTTTGGACTCTAAATTTAGTGGTACAATGGTAAGGATTCACAGGTAAAAAAAGCACCTGATCTGTAGAAAAGCAAACGTAGAAAACGCTTCAAAAAAAACTGTAAGCGATCGCAGGGATCAGGCCTGTCTCTGCGAACGCTGCAGTTATGTGTCTTGTGTTTTGTAAGTGACAGTGATCGATCGATACTGCACTTGGGTGGGTTGGGCTGGGCAGAGGGGGAAAACGCAGGTGCTAGCGGGTATCTGGGCTGATTCCGCTAACAATGCGTTTTTGGGTACCCTAAACTGCTGGGTACGCTAGTATAGATCTGATCAGATCAGGTATCGATCCGTTCAGATCCTATACCACTAAGGGGGGTGTATGCTTAGCGAGTGGGTGTAAGCGGTACTGGCTCTAACCTAACGCTGCCTGGGGCGACACAGACCCTGACTGGCGCTAAAATTAAATTTATATCACCCGCCGGGTGATCAGGGGGTTAAACCTATTGGGTTATATACGGCGGGTGCTCTGATGCTATAAACAGCAAACTAACCAACCAGCGTCAACCGTAACACTTATACGGTGATCACTGGTGAAAGGGTTAACTAGGGGGCAATCAGGGGGTTAAAACCTTTATTCGGTAATATATGGGGGTACCTGACGCTTTCTAAAAACCTGGTGGCGAACCTAAAATAACTAAATAACTAACTGGCTAACCACGTCACCAGTGACACTTATACAGTGATCAGTGGTGAAAGGGTTAACTCTAGGGGCAATCAGGGGTTAAAACCTTTATTTATGGGGGTACCTAACGCTATATAAACCTGGCGGCGAACCTCAAAAAAAACTAACTACCTAGCGGCAACAGTGACACTAATACAGCGATCAGAAACCGATCGCTTAGTGACACTGGCAATAGGGGTGAAAGGGTTAACTCTAGGGGCAATCAGGGGTTAAAACCTTTATTTATGGGGGTACCTAACGCTATATAAACCTGGCGGCGAACCTCAAAAAAAACTAACTGCCTAGCGGCAACAGTGACACTAATACAGCGATCAGAAACCGATCGCTTAGTGACACTGGCAATAGGGGTGAAAGGGTTAACTTTAGGGGCAATCAGGGGTTAAACCTTTATTGGGGGGGGGTAGGGGGCTACCCTGGACCTAAAGGGGCCTAAACCTAACTGCCCTGACACTTTTTTCTGTCACACTGACACTAAAAGCAGTGATCAGAAAATAAATGATCACTGCAATCAGTGACACTGTGACAGGGGGTGATCTGGGGGTGCTGGGGGGGTGATCGGGGGGGGGTTATGTACCTATGTGTGCTGTGTCAGTGTGCTGTTGGTGCAACTCACAGTACTGACGTCTTCTCTCCTCTGGAACCGAACGAAAAGACCGCCAGAGGGGAGAAAACGTCACTTCCTCCCTGCCTGTGTTTACAGTTACACAGGCAGGGAGGGCTCAGGTGGAAGCTGATTCGCCGAGGGAGATCGAGAGGGGACGGCTGGAAACCAATGGCCGCCCCCTCCTCCCGGACCTCCCGTACACCGTTCCCGGCCCTCGCATGTACCGGAGGGGGTCCCGATCGGACCCCCGAACCCAGGTAAGGCGGGGACGTACATGTACGCCCATGTGCCTGTACGTGCCATATTGTGGACGTATATGTACATGCGGGGGTCGGGAACTGGTTAATAAGCATTCCCAGTATTGATATTCGTTTTTTATTAGTGGGAATGCTTTAATAAGCATTCCCAGTATTGATATTCGTTTTTTATTATTAGTGGGAATGCTTTAATAAGCATTCCCAGTATTGATATTCGTTTTTTATTATTCTTCTTTTTAATTAGTAAGAATGCTTTAATAAGCATTCCCAGTATTGATATTCGTTTTTTATTATTAGTGGGAATGCTTTAATAAGCATTCCCAGTATTGATATTCGTTTTTTATTATTAGTGGGAATGCTTTAATAAGCATTCCCAGTATTGATATTCGTTTTTTATTAGTGGGAATGCTTTAATAAGCATTCCCAGTATTGATATTCGTTTTTTAGTGGGAATGCTTTAATAAGCATTCCCAGTATTGATATTCGTTTTTTATTATTAGTGGGAATGCTTTAATAAGCATTCCCAGTATTGATATTCGTTTTTTATTATTAGTGGGAATGCTTTAATAAGCATTCCCAGTATTGATATTCGTTTTTTATTATTCTTCTTAATTTTAATTTTAATTTTATTCCGTACGTTTTTTGGCTCTGCGTAACTTCTGCATACTTTCAGCTATTGAGACCATTTAACTTTTAAAATGTTCGTCTCATTCAGCTAACGATGGGACTTCTTCAAGTTTTTTTGTACTATTTATACTTTTTAAAATATTAAGCTTTTAGACACTTTTTTTTAACATTGAAGTCAATGAGAACATCCTTTTTCCTGCTTCAAAACACACGTTCTGCCAAAAGTTTCAGCTCCTTCATACTTTCACTTACAGACACCAAACAAACTTTAAAGCGGTCACAAAATATTCAGCTATCCAAACATGACTTTTTAGATTGATATCTTATACGGTTTTTGTGAAAACGCAATTTACGTTTAGTGATTTTTTTATCGGTTATAATGTAATCCTATGGAGCAGGTTTAGAGTGTGTCATGTGACCTTTAGAGTGGAGATCTTTGAAAACAAAAATTATCTTTAAAAAAAGGGCGAACAAATTGCTCTCACGCCCACAAGATCTACTTGTCATACACAATTTATATATCAAAACGTAGGTATGCTTGTCTGGTTTCAGGCAATGTGATCAGTTTTGCGATAGGCATTTGACTTTTAGTTCCAGGAGCTTCTAAAGGACAAGTGCTTCAAACGCCCTCCCATTGACCGTCATGTTAAAAAGTCTAAAAAAAATTCCTGCAAACACACAAAGACGCTCTTTTCTAAATCGCTGGCATGGCCACAATTTTAAGTTTATCAACATAAATTTCATATCGATGCGTTCACAAGGGCCGTGTCTTTCAAACGGTGAAGTCGCTGTATCGATCGCATGTACGGTTGTGGATTTATTACGTTTTGTTTGGAGGCGTAATTAATGTATTGGTCTGTGAATTAAAAGGCGTTTGTAATGGAATTTCTTTCCATAAATAGCTTTCCTTACCTCAGTGCAATATTCCTCCTCACTGACCTGGGGGGAGGGGAAACCTCTTGAGGGGGGAGGGGCGACCAGGAAGTCAGCATACTCTCTACTTTGCAGATAGAGAAAGGAGCTGTGTGTCCTAAAGATAGTGTAGTGGTTATGGTGAATGGCTTTGGTGCGGGCTCAGCAATTCAGCATTCCCACTCGCATTTTCCTCAGGGAATGCATTTTCTAGTTCTTAATTTTAATTTTATCCTTTATTCCGTACGTTTTTTGGCTCTGCGTAACTTCTGCATACTTTCAGCTATTGAGACCATTCAACTATTAAAATGTTCGTCTCGTTCAGCTAACGATGGGACTTCTTCAAGTTTTTTTGTACTATTTATACTTTTTAAAATATTAAGCTTTTAGACACTTTTTTTTAACATTGAAGTCAATGAGAACATGCTTTTTACCGCTTCAAAACACACATTCTGCCAAAAGTTTCAGCTCCTTCATACTTTCACTTACAGACACCAAACAAACTTTAAAGCGGTCACAAAATATTCAGCTATCCAAACATGACTTTTCAGATTGATATCTTTTACGGTTTTTGTGAAAACGCAATTTACGTTTAGCGATTTTTTCAGAAAATGGAATCGGTTATAATGTAACCCTATGGAAGGGATTTAGAGTGTGTCATGTGACCTTTACAGTGGAGATCTTTGAAAACAAAAATTATCTTTAAAAAAAGGGCGAACAAATTGCTCTCACGCCCACAAGATCTACTTGTCATACACAATTTATATATCAAAACGTAGGTATGCTTGTCTGGTTTCAGGCAATGTGATCAGTTTTGTGATACGTATTTTAGTTTTAGTTCCAGGAGCTTCTAAAGGACAAGAGCGACAAAACCACTCTCATTGACCGTCATGTTAAAAATTTTAAAAATTTTCCTGCAAAACACACAAAGACGCTCTTTTCTAAATCGCTGGCATGGCCACAATTTTAAGTTTATCAACATAAATTTCATATCGATGCGTTCACAAGGGCCGTGTCTTTCAAACGGTGAAGTCGCTGTATCGATCGCATGTACGGTTGTGGATTTATTAAGCTTTGTTTGAAGGCTTCGATAACTGATTTTGTGTGTGGATGAAAGCGTTTCTAATGGTATTTTGATTCCCTAAATAGCTTTCCTTACCTCAGTGCAGTCCTCCTCCCCCACCTCATGTGGAGAAAGTCTCTTGAGGGGGAGGGGGGAGGGGCGACCAGGCAAGTCAGGACACTCTCTATATTGCAGATAGAGAAAGGAGCTGTGTGATATTAGGCTTTATAAGTACTGAAGGAACACTGCTTGTATGTCCTAATGATAGTGTAGTGGTTATGGTGAATGGCTTTTGTGCGGGCTCAGCAATTCAGCTATTCAGCATTCCCACTCGCATTTTCCTCAGGAAATGCATTTTCTAGTTATTAGTGGGAATGCTTTAATAAGCATTCCCAGTATTGATATTCGTTTTTTATTATTCTTCTTAATTTTAATTTTATTCCGTACGTTTTTTGGCTCTGCGTAACTTCTGCATACTTTCAGCTATTGAGACCATTCAACTTTTAAAATGTTCATCTCGTTCAGCTAACGATGGGACTTCAAGTTTTTTTGTACTATTTATACTTTTTAAAATATTAAGCTTTTAGACACTTTTTTTTAACATTGAAGTCAATGAGAACATCCTTTTTCCTGCTTCAAAACACACGTTCTGCCAAAAGTTTCAGCTCCTTCATACTTTCACTTACAGACACCAAACAAACTTTAAAGCGGTCACAAAATATTCAGCTATCCAAACATGACTTTTCAGATTGATATCTTTTACGGTTTTTGTGAAAACGCAATTTACGTTTAGCGATTTTTTCAGAAAATGGAATCGGTTATAATGTAACCCTATGGAGCAGGTTTAGAGTGTGTCATGTGACCTTTACAGTGGAGATCTTTGAAAACAAAAATTATCTTTAAAAAAAGGGCGAACAAATTGCTCTCACGCCCACAAGATCTACTTGTCATACACAATTTATATATCAAAACGTAGGTATGCTTGTCTGGTTTCAGGCAATGTGATCAGTTTTGTGATACGTATTTTAGTTTTAGTTCCAGGAGCTTCTAAAGGACAAGAGCGACAAAACCACTCTCATTGACCGTCATGTTAAAAATTTTAAAAATGTTCCTGCAAAACACACACAGACGCTCTTTTCTAAATCGCTGGCATGGCCACAATTTTAAGTTTATCAACATAAATTTCATATCGATGTGTTCACAAGGGCTGTGTCTTTCAAACGGTGAAGTCGCTGTATCGATCGCATGTACGGTTGTGGATTTATTACGTTTTGTTTGAAGGCGTAATTCATGTATTGGTCTGTGAATTAAAAAGCGTTTGTAATGGTATTTCTTTCCATAAATAGCTTTCCTTACCTCAGTGCAATATTCCTCCTCACTGACCTGGGGGGGAGGGGAAACCTCTTGAGGGGGGAGGGGCGACCAGGAAGTCAGGATACTCTCTACTTTGCAGATAGAGAAAGGAGCTGTGTGTCCTAAAGATAGTGTAGTGGTTATGGTGAATGGCTTTGGTGCGGGCTCAGCTATTCAGCATTCCCACTCGCATTTTCCTCAGGAAATGCATTTTCTAGTTATGAATTAGCTGCTGCACCTGCAGGGTTCTAGTGAGGAAATTAGCAGGGTCTGCATCCCTTTAGACATGATCTTACTTTGGGAGTATCTCACACAAAATTGTTGTTGCAGGGGATGCCAAAACTCAGACTTGAATCTTAGTGTAGAATTAATAAGTAAGCCAATTACACAAGCAGGAAATTACATTTTCAGGGGGCATTCTGTACATCATCTTTGTACAAAATATCTCCAGGTAGCCAGATTGAAAACGAAAGGTGATTTTTATGAACATTTAATTACAATATAAAAACATAGTTTTTGCCACGCTATTAGTAATATTCACTAATGAAGTGCTAAAGTTAAATTGAACAATAAACATGAATAAAAGTCCACTTTAAGTGCATGTGATAAGAATAACAGTCCCAATCCCTTAAAGGGACACTAAAGGAATTTTTTTTTAAGCTAAATAGCTTCCTTTACCTTACTGCAGTCCTGGTTTCATGTCCTCATTGTTTGTTTTTGCTGTAATCCTATTCTGAACACTTCCTGGTTGTCTGTTTCCTGATGAAAAAAGTCATGGGAGCTTTCTCTCTGTGGTCACTAATTAAGGAGGTGTGATTACTGTGTGTCTAAAACCCCTCAACACCAATCAGTTTCGTTTTCCAAACCATCACTGCCCTGTATTGGCTCTGTGCAGCAGAGAAGCAGGAAACATGCAAAAACGAAACTGAAACTACAGGCACATTATATGATTGATTTGTATCTATTTTTAATCATTTTTAAAAGGAATCAGTTAACTATTATGTCTCTATACCCTGTAACCAGTCATTTCAGCAAAAACATTTTTTTCCTCTACTACTCCTTTAATGCATACACCACTATGTGATAGAGTGTGTGTATTTCAGAGGGATTCCAAGTTCGCCATGTGGACCATCACCAGTACAGGGGATGGACTCCCGGAGTTAGCGGACTCTATTACCGAGTCAAAACAGCCTGTGAATAGTATCTGGGGACAACCCAAAATATGTGATTTTCTTTCACTTTTGATGATAACAGTAAATAGGACAAATATCTAGGCTGAATCTTCCTAATGGGGACACAGACAGCGATAACAACTGACAGGTGTTCTAATCCCTCTGTCATTGGATGCTGGACCCATATGGTTTGATCAAAGCCTCATGGTGTCTCCAATTCCCCAGTTGCATATTGGATATACATGGCAATGGTAGTGATGTAAGATTCCACCATAAAAACAAGATTGAAATGCCCACATAGTGTGAATCTGTAAGAAACTTTTATTAAAAGTAAAGCGTAAAACTACTCACATGTGAGTCATAAAAACAGTGCTGTACACATGTGACATTCCAAATGATGTAACAGATACTTCCAGATAATACAAGTGCAGCGCTACCCCCGAAGGAGCCGCTGATTTGTTATTGGGATCGGCATATTGAGTTACCTTAATGTGGCGTATGGGTGTAGTTGGAGAACAAAGCAGTGAGCGAAGGTCCAGGCAGTGAATAATAGGATTTTTATAACAGCTTACCTGTAAAATCCTTTTCTTGAAGTACATCACGGGACACAGAGAAGCATAGTAATTACTATGTGGGTTATAGAGAGTACCTTCAGGTGTGGACACTGGCATGCCCTTAAGGCAAGAAGTTCCCTCCCCTATATAACCCCTCCCATACCGGGAGTGCCTCAGTTTTGTAGCAAGCAATAAGTGTCCCAAATACCCCAAAAAAGAGGGGCGGGTGCTCTGTGTCCCGTGATGTACTTCAAGAAAAGGATTTTACAGGTAAGCTGTTATAAAAATCC
This sequence comes from Rana temporaria, assembly GCF_905171775.1. Classification (NCBI taxonomy): domain Eukaryota; kingdom Metazoa; phylum Chordata; class Amphibia; order Anura; family Ranidae; genus Rana; species Rana temporaria. The sequence goes on from NC_053491.1 coordinate 399,730,229, forward strand.
TATTTTCTTTATCGTACATCACGGGACACAGAGAAGCATAGTAATTACTATGTGGGACGTCCTAAAGCAATGCTATGAGGGGAGGGAGACCCCAAGAAATAAGCCGGGCGCCATCAGACATGAGGAATCAGACTGCAGCCTGCAGCACACTGCGCCCAAAGGCGCTCTCCTCATTCTTTCTTATGTCCAATTGATAAAATTTAGTGAAAGTATGGACAGACGACCATGTCGCGGCCTTGCAGACTTGAGCCATGGAGGCTTGATGATGCACTGCCCAGGAAGTACCCACCGCTCTAGTGGAATGTGCTTTAACCTTAAACGGGGGAACCTTTCCCCTCAAGCCATAGGCTTGAGTAATGACCTGCCAAATCCATTTGGAGATAGTGGACTTCGACGCTGCCTGCCCACATCTGGGACCTTCTGGCAGGATAAACAATGTATCAGTTTTCCGGACCTGAGCAGTAGCCTTAAGATAGATCTTAACTGCTCTTAATACGTCTAGCGTATGCAAAGACTTCTCCCTTGCAGAACTAAGTTCTGAGAAAAAAGACGGGAGAACAAGATCCTGATTCAAATGAAATTTTGAAACAACTTTAGGTAGGAAAGCCGGGTGGGGCCGTAGGACCACTCTATCCTTATGGAATATAAGGTACGGTTCCTTACAAGACAAGGCCGCCAACTCCGAAACCCTCCTAGCGGAGGTTATGGCTACCAAAAATATCACCTTCCTGGTCAGAAGGACCAAAGGAATATGAGCCAAGGGCTCAAATGGTTGTTTCTGTAAGACAGAAAGGACCAGATTCAGATCCCATGGACACAAGGGAATCTTGACTGGTGGACTAAGCCGGATCACCCCTTGCAAAAAGGTTTTGATCAGGGAATGTGTAGCTAGTGGCCTTTGGAAAAAAATCGATAAGGCCGAGATCTGGCCCTTAATGGTGCTTAGGGCCAACTTCATGTCTGCCCCTAACTGCAGAAACTCCAGAATTCTGCCAATGAGATACCTCCGGGGATGCCAACCCCTGGTCTCGCACCAGGCCACATAAGATTTCCAAACTCGGTAATAGATAAGTCTGGATGCCGGTTTTCTGGCATTAATCAAATTAGATGCCACCGCATTAGAGAGACCCCTTTTCTTTAAGATATGGGACTCAATAGCCAAACCGTCAAATTGAGAGACGGTAAGGAAGGATGGAATATTGGCCCCTGGGACAATAGGTCCGGCCGAAGCGGAAGGGACCACGGTTGCCCCACGGACATCCTTACAATGTCCGCGAACCAGGCCCTTCTGGGCCACGCTGGAGCCACCAGAATCACTGGTCTTCCTTCCGACTTTACCCTGCGAAGAAGGCGGGGTAATAATTGCAGCGGAGGAAACGCATACATTAGGGAGAACTGGTCCCATGGGAATACCAGTGCATCCGTGCCGTAAGCAAGTGGATCCCTTGTCCGGGACAGAAAGTTGCCCACCCTTGCATTGAACCTCGATGCAAAGAGATCGACATCTGGTGTTCCCCACCTCCGACAAATGCTCTGGAAGATGTCGGGGTGAAGAGTCCATTCCCCCGGAAGCACCTGTTGGCGGCTTAGGTAGTCTGCTCGCCAATTGTCTATTCCCGGAATGAACACTGCAGATATGCATGGGACATATTTCTCTGCCCAGGTCAGGATTCGATTCACCTCTCTTTGGGCTGCACGACTTCTTGTGCCCCCCTGGTGTTTTATGTATGCCACGGCAGTGACATTGTCTGATTGAACCCTGACCGGCAGATCCTTCAACCTGTCTGACCAAGCTGACAGGGCTAGATAGACTGCTCGAATTTCCAGCAGATATATGGGTAGAGACCTCACGGAGGCTGACCATTTCCCCTGGAGAGACAAACCTCCCAGGACTGCACCCCAGCCTAGCAGACTGGCGTCCGTGGTCATAACCTGCCATGTCACGGGAACAAAGGACTTCCCCTTTAGCAGGTTCCGGGGAACCAGCCACCAACAAAGGCTCTGCCGGACTGACCGGGAGAAAGAGATAGGGAGATCCAAGGCTTGAACCTTTTTGTTCCAAGCGGACAGAATGGCATGTTGAAGCTCCCTTGAGTGGAACTGCGCAAATGGAACGGCCTCGAACGAGGCTACCATCTTTCCCAGTAACCTCATACAGAGGCGAATGGGAGGCTGACGCTTTGCTTTGACTAGTTGAACTAGTTCTCTTAAAGCCTCGAACTTCCTTTGGGGCAGGAAGACCCTTTTTAGCTTTGTGTCTATGAGGAGACCCAAATATTCGAGCCTTTGCACAGGCATTAAGGCTGACTTTTCCAGGTTGAGAACCCAACCCATGGATTCCAGAAATTTTACGGTTCTGTGTACCGCTGAGTTTAGATCGGCCACTGACCGGTCTACCACCAATAGGTCATCTAGATAGGCTACTATGGATATGCCTTGAGACCTTAGATAGGCTAACAGTGGAGCCAATACTTTCGTGAAAACACGAGGAGCGGTGGCCAGACCAAAAGGTAAGGCCACGAATTGGAAGTGGCGCTGATTTACCGCGAAGCGAAGCAGCTTCTGATGGTCGAGAAAGATAGGAACGTGCAAGTATGCGTCCTTTATATCGATGGATGCTAGTAGTTCCCCTCCTTGCAGGGAGGCCACCACTGACCTGATCGATTCCATCCGGAATGATTGGACCTTTAGGAATATGTTTAAGGCCTTGAGGTCCAGGATGGGTCTTACATCCCCGTTTGGTTTAGGGACGGTGAAGAGATTGGAATAAAACCCCAAACCTTGTTCTTCCACTGGCAGTTTTCTGATTACCCCTTGGGATAACAGATGATCTAAGGCCAATGCTAAGGACCTTCTTTTGCCGAGGTCCTTTGGGACGTTCGAGGTTAAGAAGCGCGGTGGAGGAAATTCGCTCAACTCCAGCTTGTAGCCCCCGGAGACCGTAGAGAGGACCCACCTGTCTTGGATCCTGTCTAGCCAAGCCTCCGCAAACAGCTGAAGCCTTCCCCCCACCCGGCTGAGTGGGGGAGAACCTTCATAATGCTGACTTAGATGCTGGCTTGGCCTATGGCTTACGGTTCCAAGGCTTTTTGGAAGCCTGAGGCTGGCCCTGTGGCTTCCCACCTGCATTGAATCGTCCAGGAGGCCGTCGGAACTGCCTGGTACCGGAAGTACTAGGGATAGGAGAGGAGGATCTCTTAAAGGAAGGGGGACCCCTAAACCTTTTCTTTACTGGCAACAGTGTACTTTTGCCACTGGAAATTTTCTGAATATAAGCATCCAGATCTTCCCCAAACAAACGCTCTCCATGAAAGGGAAACCCCGCCAGTAATTTTTTACACGGGGCTTCAGCAGACCAGTTCTTCAGCCAGAGTAATCTGCGCATATGAACTAGCGAGAGAGTGAGACGTGAGGACTGCTGAATGGAGTCCTTGATAGCATCTATGGCAAAACATAATGCTCTGGCAAACTCAGCCAAATTCTGGGCCTGTTGTGCCGGCAATTCCTTTAAGACCCCCTTAAACTGGTCCTTCAAGGCCTGGCAAATCCCAATAGCCGCAATTGCAGGCTGGGTTATTCCTCTAGCCGAAGCAAAAGAGGTTTTTAATAATGTCTCTAATCTCTTGTCTGTCGGATCTTTGAATACCAGAACGTTGTCTACTGGACAGGTCAAAAGATTTGTTTACGCAGGACACAGCTGCGTAAACCTTGGGGATGCCCCATTTTTTAGTGAATTGTTCCTCCATGGGGTATAAAACCGAAAACTTCTTAGGAGGAAGAAAATATCTATCTGGATGTTCCCAATCCTTGTAGATAAGTCCTTCCAGCAGGGGGTGAACCGGGAAGGAATAATTAGCTTGAGGAGCTTTTAAGGAGCCTAAAGATGAGACTGCACTTGAAGCTGGCTCTGAAAGTGGCAACTTGAAGGCCGAACGGACCATCTCAGTGAGGGACTGGACCAACAATTTTTCGGATTGTGACGCCGAAAAGGGTTCTCCCAAAGTGGAATCCTCAGAGTCCACTACTTCCAACTGACCTTCTGCCAGATCTCCAGAGGGTAAATCAACCTCTTCTGAGGATGCATGCCCCAAATCGAGGGACTCCTCAGAGGGAGAGGGGGACCTTGTGCGTTTTTCCCTTGAGAGAGAGGATGCAATCAGGGTCGCTAATCTCTGCTCCAGACCCCCCATAGCTGAGGCCAGAGCCTCCTGTGTCACAAAAACTGGAGCAGGTGGGACAAGGGCAGAACAGGCATCTGACAGCCCTGATGGTTCACCCTGGGCCTCCTCCAATTTATCAGGAGCAGCCGCAGGAGCATGCCCGAGATCCTCTGAGCCAGATGGCGATCCCTTTGCTTTTTTGCTTCTAGTCCCTGAGCCTTTAGCCATGATAAAGCTGAGGTACTCACAATAGTTGCTACTAGTTGCGAACCTATAGACCAGCACTGACGCTGCTATTTGATGGTTGGCAAGGTGCAGAGCCCACTATGCGCCTTAAGCAGATGTCACTGTCCACCACCAGTACCAAATACTCAAAGTATGTGCACAAGATCTCTATGTCCACCGTCAGCCAGAACCAGTTAGGTGGACTGGAGCATATAAGGACTTGGTGAAATCACCTGACCTGCTCTGTCCTGTAATCTCAAGTCTCATAGAGAACAGCTGAGATAGACCCCCTGCGCGCATGCGCACGCGCCGCTGTTAGCCGTGTACCACGAGGCTACGCGCGCACACGTAGCCGCACGCGCGCACATCATCTCACGGATCACGCCGCGCACATTCGTGCGCACCGAAGCAGCGTACAAAAAAGTTCATTTGCGCGCGCGTGCGCCTAAGACACAACAATGTCGCCGCAGCTCCATGTGAGGACCAGGTAAGCCAAGTGAAGCCAAACATTTTGGACAACTTTTTCTGCTTTTAACCTGTACAGGAGGGGCTAACTACCTGACTAGAGATACCCCTCCTCCCCACAACACACAGGACCATATAGGAGAAGCACAGACAGATAGCTTTAGGCAAACATAATGGCTCAAAGGAAGGTTACTCCTAGGACCAAGTCCTGAAGCACCTTCACTTACCTGATCCAACACTGCAGGACTCTGCATAAACAGACAGTCCAATCTTCACCCATCACGGAGAGAAGCGTCTATAGACCTTCAGGGACCGGGGTCCATGGACAGGAACACCACACCCCTGGACCCATATCCCACCCTGTCAGTAGACTTTTGGTATTAGGAAATTGACCAAAGTACTGAATAACCAGGATCCAGCTCTCAAAGAGAAGCATTACAGGCCAAACCCCGTTCTTCTTAACCGGGGCCCGGGTACCGTCCACTTTGGCTCAGAAGCACTTTGGACGGATCCGGATTTTATGGAGGCTTTTTACATCCAATATGGATCCCTCCAGTGGAGCTCCTTGGAGCACATGTTCACTCGTGACCAACACCTTAGACACTGGCAAAAAACTGAGGCACTCCCGGTATGGGAGGGGTTATATAGGGGAGGGAACTTCTTGCCTTAAGGGCGTGCCAGTGTCCACACCTGAAGGTACTCTCTATAACCCACATAGTAATTACTATGCTTCTCTGTGTCCCGTGATGTACGATAAAGAAAAAGGGTTTTCCAATGCTTTATTTCCTGGCCAACATCAACTTCAAATGGGAAGAAAAGGTTGATGAGGAGAACCTTGCGATATCAGGTCTGGATATGAACCGAGCAGTCCTGCTCTCAGTAGTATCAAATTGTGATTAGTCGCCACTCTTTCTGAGTGGGTGAAGTGCCCCTGGACAGACCCCTCTCACAAACCTGGCAGCCGAGGTGTCACTTTGGATTTGCTGGGAGGAATAGATCTCTCTCACAGACCTGGCTCTAGGGCCTCTGCCACAGGCCAATTACTTTAGGTGAGCTAGATGGATAAATGGAGCAAATCCTCCCAGTAGGTTTTAGAATAGGTCACCGGATGACAGCAAAACGTACCTGTCAGCATTCCGGTCACCAGATCCCGATTGGTTCATTCAAGCCCTGTTGGACAACCTGCCTCTGGGTTCCCCTCAAGCCGACCCCCCAATCAAACGGCACCCAGACTGGGATCCTTTCAATAGAACCGGGGACCCAGTAAGTCACTTTACCTCTGGATGAGGTTTTGCGTAGCCTGCAATTCTGGCCAGGTAGGCCGCGCTGGCAGGGTCCATGGATGCGCGCACCCTGAAGGTGGATGCCGCACCTGGAACCGGGACCCCGCAAAAACTTGTCTAGCACATGACACCTGTCACAGATATACCCTCCCCATCATGCCCCGCAAGGGAAAAGCTCCTCTAATTGGCTGCTGGGGAAAGTTGCTCTGCCAGAACCCCTCTGGTGCCAACTGCTGGCCAGGGATGGTATTGCATCCCTGGAGCACAGACTGACCCAGTGGACATTTCTGGAGTGACAGAAGTCCCAATTTAGCAAATTGTGAATGGGAGCAAAATAACTCTCCCATTCCCCACTAACTTTAGCGTAGTGCCAATACTGAAAGTAAGGGGGCGCTACACAAGCAATGCAAAGAGGAGTGGCGACGTCACATGCAATAACCGCGCTCCAATTACAATAAGACTTTTGTCTCAAATGTATACGCTATATTATTTTTTTGTCCCATTAAGGGGAGTTACCCTTTAAATCCGGTTTGGTCTCCACCCAGGGATTTGGCCACATCAATCACCTTTCAGGTGGACAGATAGAGAATGTATCACAAACAAAACCAGGATGCTAGAATGAGACAAGCAGCGACCAAGGATCAGGAACGATACACGCTCCTGACATATGCTTATAATAGTAACAAGTATCTATGATGACACATAACTGTGCTAAAAATGTGACATATAAAATTAACACTTGTCTATTCCATAGTTGGAGAGTGTGGGTGACGATATGAACTCTCATTTCTCACTTTTCCCAGCCTTCAAACAAAATACAATCTCTCTCCTGATGAATTGGAGAACTATACAAAAATAAAACTATTCTTTCAGAAATATTACTCACTTACACTCCACCCCCCTTTCACACAATTTGAACAAATTTGTATTTCCTCCCCTCGTGATAGTGGATTAATCTCCAGAATATACAAAAGTTTAAACGAAACTAACATGCCTGAGAAGTCACATCCCATGTTACAATGGGAATCAGACTTAAACACCTCTTTTACTCTCGAACAATGGGACACTATCTTCATAAATCTCCATAGATGTACCAAAACAACTTCAATCAGAGAATCCGCTATTAAATTGCTCTATAGGTGGTATCTTACCCCAGCCAAACTTAATACATTTTATCCCACTCTATCTCCACTCTGCTTCAGGGGCTGTCCCACTCAGGGAACACTATTGCATACTTTTTGGGATTGTCCACACCTTAAGAACACTTGGCACAAGGCCAGTATTGTTATAGACAAAATCTCTGGAAAAAAGATTCCTCTCACTCCCCAAATATGTATTCTGTTCTCCCCTATATATGATATCCCTATATCCAGCACAAGGCTTATACATACATTCCTCAGCTCCATCCATTGGGCCATAGCATTTAATTGGCGCTCCACGTCGGTACCTTGGCCTCAAATCCTCAACCGCATGACAAACATTAAACTCTCTGAGAGAATTCATCATACATTATATGATTCTATGCCCGTCTTCCAAAAAAAATGGATTCTCTGGGATGCCACCTTTCTGGTTTAGAATAAATGTCTATTAACTGACACCTTACTGACTGTTTTTTCTCTTCTTCTGTACAATGTTCACTGTTAAAGTCTTTTGTATGCATACATGTACCTACATTGTAATCTTTTATATACTTTGACCTTTTTCCACAATAAAAACCATTTGTAAACAAAAAAAAAAAAAAAAATTAACACTTGCCTTATCTTCCCTCTTCTCCATAGGAGTTCAATTAGTCAATCTGCCTTCGGCTAGGCTGCTGAGTTCAAAAGATGACTAAACATGACCAGGGATGAAGCAGCTATGGGTGCACACAAGCTAACCAACTAGCAGCGACCAGTTTGTGTAAAGCCAGAAACGCTATCACTGGACACAAACTGCATCAAAGACTGCTCAGAGTTCCTAAACGTATGTAACTGCTCAGATGAACTGTTCCATATGAACAACAGTGGTGCCTGTGGTTGCTTGTGAGAGATCTTCCTACACACTGTGCATGCCCACTTGTGTAAACTACTGATTTTCGCTGGTGGCCACCGCAGATCGATGTGCTCTTACCCTAGGTTCACACCTATGCATTTTTGTGTGCATTTTGCAGCTTTCAGAAACACACTAGTCTAGTACACGTTCACATCTATGCGTTTTGCGGCTGATGCATTTTTGGAACAAGCGCAAAGAAAATGGCGTGGGTCTCCCCCCCCAGGTCCATATCAGGTCCTTTGGGTCTAGTATGGATTCAAAGGGGACCCCCCACGTCAAATCTTTTTTTTTTTAAATCGCATGAGGTCCCCCCAAAAGCCACACCAGACCCTTATTTGAGCATGCAGCCCCTCAGGAAAGGGAGGGGATGAGCAAGCACCCCCCTTCTGAACCATACCAGGCAGCATGCCCTCAACATGGGGGGATGGGTGCTTTTGGGGAGGGGGACAGAGCAGCTATTTTCTTGAGCGGCTACCTGGTGGGGATGGAGCAGGCAGGTTTGGGGCTATTTTTTTTTATTTTTATTAAGGACTTGTAAAAAAAAAAAAGAAGAACAAGAGGCGGTTTTTGACATTTCACTGCTTTTAGAGGTACAATGTACCTGATACCCATTCACATGAGGGGGGCTGGGATCTGAGGGCCCCCTTGTTAAAGGGGGCTTCCAGATTCTGATAAGCCCCCGACAACCACCGGCCAGGGTTGTCAATTGTAGGCCCTTGTCGTCAAAACGCTGATTCCCCACCATGTTGAGGGCATGCGGCCTGGTATGGTTCAGGAGGGGGGGCTCACTCGTCCCCTTCCTTTCCTGATGTGCCGGGCTGCTCAGATAAGGATCTAGTATAGATTTCATACTAGACCCGAAGGGCCTGGTATGGCAATTTTTCTGTTTTACATTCAGCTGTCAGTGGGGAACCCCGCTGTCAGCTAATAACTTATCAGTTGTTAAGGTCGTGGCACCTGACTTCCTGTTAATAGTGTGTTTGAAGAGGAAAAAAAACATAAAAACGCAAAATGCATGAAAACTGCTTGCAAAAAAGGCATTAAAAAAAGGGATTTAAAAACACAAAACGAACTGCAAAACATGCCTGAAAAAAGCATCAAGCGCAGCCGCATAGATGTGAACCTAGGGTAAAGGCTACTATAGGTAACCTAACCATTATTAAATTACATTTTCACAAAACTGAAAACTCAGAGTATAATTTTCTTTTCCTTCTACTGAATTTCTTGGAGGGTGTTGATGAAATTTAAGCTGTAAGCTTTTTATGAAGATCATTGTGCTATAAAGGAGAGAGTGCGATTTTTCTCACAAGCATTCAATGACTTTCTTAGATTTCCTTCCTCCCTGTGTAGAAAACAGTGACACGCACATATCTTTTTTTTCTGCAATTTTTTTTTTAACTTATGAACAGTTTCCATGGAAATACACATCTATATTGGATTTTACAAACTCATATAGGAGTCATACAATTCTTTGTGTTACAGACTTTGCAGCTTGTTACAAACAGGTGCCAAAAATGCCATGTTTTATTTTTATTTTGTATTCACTGATCTGAATGCAACCCTTCACTTTCAATAGCCATGTAAATAAGTAAACTAGCACTGTTTAGTGAAGTAAACAAAAATCTACATTAGGTCTCATGCAAACAGGTAGAAAAAAACACCACTTTTAGAATAATTTTTTATTTTTAAGCCTCTAGACGCAGCTCGTTTACCGACACATTGGGGGTTATTTACGAAAGGCAAATCTACTTTGCACTACAAATCCCCACAATCCCCACAAATCCCCACTTTGCACTTCAAGTGCAAAGTGCACTTGGAAGTGCAGTTGCTGGAAATCTGAGGGGAAGCTCTGCTGATTTTATCATCCAATCATTTGCAAACTAAAATGCTGTTTTTTATTCTCCTTGTATGTCCCCCTTAGATCTACAGCAACTGCACTTCCAATGCAATTTCAAGCGCACTTTGCACTTGCAGTGCAAAGTGGGGATTTGCCTTCAGTAAATAACACCCATTGTGTCATTTAGATTTGTATTTTAGAGTAGCATTTATGGGCATTTTAAAAAAAGAAAGAAAAAAAACCCCAAGCACATATGCACACAAATGCCCTCTTGTGGAGCAGCCAGGGACTGCTGATCACTGCTGCCCAGCTGGACAAAGGGACTACCAAGGAGAAAACCTAAAAACACATGCTTGTTAATTTCAACTGAAATGGGAGTTAATCTTGCTTCTATTAAACTTGGATATTTAACTTACATACTGCACTCAAAGTGGCGCCGCTCTCTTTCTCATTGCATACAGTCACTTCTGCTCTCTACAGCTGTTTGCCGACACTGACCAGAACCGTTAACACAGATCTGGGTTCAGTAGCATATGGACCTTGCCTTAGGGCACATTCTGGACCTTTGAAACAGTTTCTAGACTACACTAATTGCCTATTTAGCGTTCCATTTTTTACCTTATTGCTTTTGCTTCAATTAAAGCTGCAAGTGTTTTTGGGTATGTCATTACCAGCTTTGTACATCTAGGAGAGTGAAATGTTTGACCATTCTTCTTTGCAAAAAAGCCCAAGCTCTGTCAGATTGGATGGAGAGCGTCTGTAAACAGAAATTTTCAAGTCTTGCCACAGACTCTCAAACAGATTTAGGTCTGGACTTTGACTGAGCCATTTTAACACATGAATATGCTGTAAGCTAAACCATTCCATTGTAACTCTGGCTTTAGGTTTAATGTCGTTGTCCTGCTGGAAGATGAACCTCCGCCCCAGTCTCAAGTCTTTTGCAGACTAACAGGTTTTCTTCTAAGATTGCTCTGTATTTGGCTCCATCTATCTTGCTGAAGAAATGCATCCCCACAACAGGATGCTGCCACCACCATGTTTCACAGTGGGGATGGGGTCTTCAGGGTGATGTGCAGCGTTAGTTTTTCATTGCACATAGCATTTTGCTTGTAGGCCAAAAAGTGAAATTTTGGTCTCATCTGACCAGAGCACCATTTTATGGCTTTCTTTAAAAAATGTCTTTCTTCTTACTCTTCCATAAAAAGCCAGATTTGTGGAGCGCACGACTAATAGTTGTCCTGTGGACAAATTCTCCCACCTGAGCTGTGGATCTCTGCAGCTTCTCCAGAGTTACCATGGGCCTCTTGGCTGCTTCTCTGATTAATACTCTCCTTGCCCGGCCTGTCAGTTTAGGTGGACGGCCATGTCTTGGTAGGTTTGCAGTTGTGCCATATGCTTTCCATTTTCGGATGATGGACTGAACAGTGCTCCGTGAGATGCTTCAAAACTTGGGATATTGTTTTATAACCTAACCCTGCTTTAAACTTCTCCACAATTTTATCCCTGACCTGTCTGGTGTGTTCCTTGGCCTTCATGATGCCGTTTGTTCACTAAGGTTCTCTAACAAACCTCTAAGGGATTTTCAGAAAAGCTGTATTTACACTGAGATTAAATTACACACAGGTGGACCCTATTTACTAAATAGGTGACTTATGAAGGCAATTGGTTCCACTAGATTTTAGTTAAGGGTATCAGAGTAAAGAGAGCTGAAGATAAATGCACACCACACTTTTCAGATATTTGTAAAAAAAAAATTGAATACTATTTATATAATTTTTCTTCCACTTCACAATTATGTGCCACTTTGTGTTGGTGAACCTTGCCCCCCCCCCCAGATGTTTTGGAACTACATTTCCCATGATGCTAATGCACTCTGCAGTGTAGTGGAGCATCATGGGAAATGTAGTTTCAAAACATCTGGGGTGCCATGGTTCACCATCACTGGTATATCAAAAAAATCCCAATCAAATACATTTACGTTTTAAGTTGTAACATGACAAAATGTGGAAAATTTCAAGGGGTATGAATACTTAAGGCACTATACCAGATGCACACTGCAAGGTTGGTATTAAGCAGAATGTATCAGTATAGTACTACGCCAGGCAGGTTGTGGACTGGCAGGTATCTTTAAGAAAAGAGCACAATGAGACACTTGTTACCTACTACTCCCTTACCTTCATCAGGGTTTGAAAGCTGCATCATTCATTCTGCAGAGGAAACAATTCGCATCCAGTTCCATAAAGATTGTCCTCCATGTTAGAAAATCTGTAGGTATGTGGCACTACATATCTTTGAACAATCAAACTTTTATTACGGTACTTATTTTAACAACTTCAGCCCTGGAAGGTTTTATCCCCTTATTGACCAGGCCATTTTTTGCGATACGGCGCTGCGTTACTTTAACTGACAATTGCGCGGTCGTGCAAAGTTGTACCCAAATAAGCGCATGTGCCAGTGATGTCACTGGCTGCATGTAATGTATTTATCTCCTAAACAGTGCAGTTTAGGAGACATTTACACTACTATAGGCAAGTTATATTCTAGGCTTACCTGTAGGTAAAAGTCAGTAGAGGAACTTTACTTCCTCTGTAAGTAACTCCTAAATGATTAGAGTGACGAGTCAGTGCCATCTTTTGCCATGATCAGACTTTGTATGGTCACCCTATAACAAGTTGTTTTAAATTCCCTCTAGACTCTGTTCACATCAGTGTTTGCAAAAAAAAAAAAAAGAAGCACCGGGTGGGAGGACAAGACAACCAGCCAAGATTAGAAGTGTAAAACAGAAGTGGTGGTAAGGCGTGTCGGTTGAAACATTCTAACACATATACACACACAATATCTCACAAAAGCGAGTACACCCCTCACATTTTTGTAAATATTTTATTATACCTTTTCATGTTAACACTGAAGAAATTACACTTTGCGAGAAAGTAAAGTAGTGAGTGTACAGCTTGTATAACAGTGTACATTTTCTGTCCCCTTAAAATAACTCAACACACAGCCATTAATGTCTTAACCCGCAGGCAACAAAAGTGAGTACACCCCTCCGTGAGAATGTCAAAATTGGGCCAAAAATGTCAATAGTTTGTGTGGTCACCATTATTTTCCAGCATTGCCTTAACCCTCTTGGCCATGGAGTTCACCAGAGCTTCAAAATGATGCCACTGGAGTCCTCTTCCACTCCTCCATGACATCACTGAGCTGGTGAATGTTAGAGACCTTGCAGTCCTCCACCTTCTGTTTGAAGATGCCCTACAGATGCTCAATAGGGTTTAGGTCTGGAGACATGCTTGACCAGTCCACCACCTTTCCCATGAGCTTCTTTAGCAAGGCAGTGGTCATCCTGGAGGTGTGTTTGGGGTTATTATGTTGGAATACTGCCCTGTGGCCCAGTCTTCGAAGGGAGGGGATCATGCTCGGCTTCAGTATGTCACAGTACATGTTGGCATTCATGGTTCCCTCAATGAACTGTAGCTCCCCAGTGCCGGCAGCCATCATGCAGCCCCAGACCATGACACTCCCACCACCATGCTTGACTGTAGGCAGACACACTTGTCTTTGTACTCCTCACCTGGTTGCCGCCACACATGCTTGACACCATCTAAACCAAATAAGTTTATCTTGGTCTCATCAGACCACTGGACATGGTTCCAGTAATCCAAGTCCTTAGTCTGCTTGTCTTCAGCAATCTGTTTGCAGGCTTTCTTGTGCATCATCTTTAGAAGAGGCTTCCTTATGGGACGGCAGCCATGCAGACCAATTTGATGCAGTATGGGGGCATATGATCTGAGCACCGACAGGCTGACCCCCCCAACCTGTCCTGTTAAACCGTTGTATGGTCTTGGCCACCATGCTGCAGCTCAGTTTCAGGGTCTTGGCAATCTTCCTATAGCCTAGGCCAGTGATGGCGAACCTTGGCACCCCAGATGTTTTGGAACTACATATCCCAGCTCAGCTACACTGCAGAGTGCATAAGCATCATGGGAAATGTAGTTCCAAAACATCTGGGGTGCCAAGGTTCGCCATCACTGGTCTAGGCCATCTTTATGTAGAGCAACAATTTTTTTTTTTAGATCCTCAGAGAGTTCTTTGCCATGAGGTGCCAAGTTGAACTGCCAGTGACCAGTATGAGCGAGTGAGAGCGAGAACACCAAATTTAACACACCTGCTCCTCATTTACACCTGAGACTAACACAGTCACATGATACCGGAGGGAAAATGGCTAATTGTTGCTTTATTTTAAGGGGGGCAGCAAATTTACACTGTTATACAAGCTGTACACTTACTACTTTACATTGCAGCAAAGTGTAATTTCTTCAGTGTCATATGAAAAGATATTATGAAATATTTACAAAAATGTGGGGGTGTACTCACTTTTGTGATACTGTGTGTGTGTGTGTAATATATATGTTTTAACAAGTTCTGCTTTTCTGTGCTAGAATCTGCAAGACAGAGTTTTTATTCTTTATGGTGTACCTCCATGTTTCTGCAAATCATTGACAGCAAATGGAAAAATAAGCGTGAAAGCATTGAACTTCCGCCTCAGAGAACGTCGGTGTATTCTACGTCACCGCGTTCTCTGTCCACGGGGATTTTGGTCTGATGGTGTGTACACACATCAGACCAAAACCTCCCAGCAGACATGTCCGATGAAAACCGTCCACGGAGCGTTTTCATCGGACATGTTCGGCCGTGTGTACAAGGCCTCAGAGTATTGCTATGCCTCATGGGAAGTGTAGTTCTGAAACAGCTGGAGGTCCGCCAATTGAATATCCCTAGTCTAATAGATCAGAATCTCTAAAGGGAGTTATTCATGCAAAAAATGATGACCCTCAATTTTTACCAATAATTTACATGTTACATACAAATCTTCTGGGCATACTTGTTGGTCGTCTGCATCCCACAGCGTTGGAAGACAACTTGAATGATAGCTTCACTGGGAGAAGAGATCTTCAATCTGTTCAAAGCATTATTCAAGCAAAAAGCAACCATACAGCAATGTCACAAACTGCCCATACATGTGACAATTCTAAGCAGACTCTGCCTTTTCTGCCAATGACTGTCCTATGAATGAACACATCACGCTGTTAGGGCCAGGCAAGTAAAGACATAAAGAACAAGCATACACAGAGGTTCAAAATGAACACCACAAAGAGCAACATACGCATTAAAGTCACATTTTATTTTGCAACATTGATTACAGAATACCAACCTACTATATATTTAAAATATATATCATTTATTCATTTTTTTCTATCCATATTTGGTGTCCCTTTTAATCAAGGAAATTCTAAAATTTCTACAGTGTGAGTGGCATTAAAAAGCCCAATTCAGTGAGAGTACAATTCCCTGACATGTCAACCATTGAAATGTATCAGCATAGCAGCAAAACCACACAGTATGGTTTCCTCAAAATACTGTTATCCTTACAGGCCGATTTTAAAGGGTCAGTTCACGCAAAGCTTATATTTTAGTTTTAATGGGATGTGGTTTAAAGCTGAATCTTTCCCTCTGTTTCTGTACCTAGCTTGTTGTTTGGCTGTACTGCTCCTGTGGATCACATGAGAGCAGTTCGTTCTGCACTCCTGCGATCCACTTTAGCAGACAGTGGGCTGAAGCCTGCTGTCGGCTGACGTCACAGAGTCGGTCCAGGCTCGGGCAAGATTGCGACAATGGAGTCGGGATCGGCTCGCATACCTGGACCGGCACCCGGCTCAGCCTCTCAGTGAGCCACTGAGAGCATGAGCCAGCTGCTCCCACCCCCTCTACAGCCCAGTGCTCCAGTGAGTACGGGGGGCACCAGAGTAGAGGGCTGCTGACCAGTCACCAGCTCTCTGCTCGCGGAGCTATAAGAACCGAGTGATCAGTGGTGTTTGATCACTCGGTTCTTAGTGTTAGAGGCATCAGGGGGACAGATGTAGCATCAGACTGATGCTGCATCCACTTTGATATGATTCTTTAAAAAACCCATACATGTTTTATATAAACTTGGCAATTCAGCTTTTCCCACACAAAGTGAGGTCCCCATAATGCAACACAGAGCGATATTCAATAGGGATAGGGAGACCAGTCGTTATAGCCATTGCAGGTGGGTAAAGCTTGAAAACACATTACAAAAGATCTCACCCTAGAGACATAGCAAGCTGGTGGGCGATTGAAAAAAGCATCTCCTACAAACGAAAATACAGAATTGTTTTGTGGACTGACCATTTAAATTTACAGTAATACACATAAAAAAAAAACAACAAGACCATGGTACAGTAACATAGCAGTTTCACAATGAACATATTAGAATGATAGAAGAGATTAAATTAAATGACTGAGGTGAAAGACAAAAATGCATACAATATGTACAGATAGTGCTTGCCACAATAACTGGCATAGGAAAGTTTATAGGGGGGCCAGGAACTACACTGACCCTAGTAACACCGCACTGTGACTTATCTCCTAGCAATATCAAAAGGGCACATGGAATGTTAACAAAGCTTCACATTAACCTGTCATTTATAACCTATAACTTAACATATTGCATAACCGACACATTAAAAATTGTCTAAATGAATTTCAGGACCAGAAATTAATTAAAATTATTATTTCTTTTCTTTTTACACTTAACTTTATTGCTATCACGCAGGAGAAAATAATTCCCTGTGTGATAGCAATTGGAGGTGACCGGTTCTCTTTATTAACCCTGTGACCTCAGGAGTGGATTGGCGTCAGGGACAGTAGCCAAACTAGGCAGCCGGGGGGAGGAGGATGGGGGGCGGGGGACAGAAGATATAGCCAGCCGGAGGGAGGTATGTGATGTGGGGGGGGGGGGTTGGCTGTTGAAAAAAAAGCAACTCACTGTATGCCGTATGCTGAAACTGTCTCCGCTCTGCTCGCACACACCCCTGCCTCCTCCTAACCCCACACATCTCAGCATTAGACCGGCATTCTGTCTATCATAGCGTGGTTAGGAGCAGGCAGGGCTGTGTGCGAGCAAAGCAGAGGCAATTTCAGTATGTGTTTTACCGCTCTGCAGCCACTATTCATTATCGGCAATTTTAAAGCTGTTTCGGCATGTCCCCAAAACAGCTGTTATCGGCCACCGATATATCGGCGCATCCCTAGTTGTAACAAAAGAGGCCAGGAAGATCTGTATCTACTGTAAAAACGTCAAGGCTTTGGGCGAATACATGTATGTCAGACATTGCAATGTAGAAGTAATCCAAATGTTGCAAGAAAGGTTCAAGCAGAGCCATTTGATCGATATGATGTTCTCCCCTTCCTGGACAGTTCTCCGGGAAAGCAATCTCAGTGTGGGCTTCCCTGCATTAGCGGTTGGAGCATACCCTTAGAATGCAACATATAGCTCAGCTCTGTGCTATTCACTTTATATAGGTTATTATTTCGAGTGTTGTGACATTATATATATGCCCATATGCATGAAAGTATACAAAATCCAGTGATTTGTGTCTTGCTGCAAGTGGTGGTAGCGTTATCAGATAGATCACTGGCTTTTCTAAGCAAATGACTACAAGCTGGTAACTGTTATTAATATTATTATACAGGAATTATATAGTGCCAACAGTTGTGTAGAGCATTACAGAGGTGAGGAGGACAGTACAGTTACAGAACAAAGTCAAGACAACAGAGGTGATCAATGTTAAAACCATTTGCAGGGATAATTCAGTCTATAGCTACCAGATTACCCCTCCCTCTTACTGAGGCACATTAAAACTGAGCATCCTAAAAAACAATAAAAATTTATATTTGAAAAAAAATAAAAAAAACAGCATCCTGGTGCATTAAAAGAAAAAAAAGTAAAACAATGTAGCCACCTTCTAATTTTAAATGTTAAACTCCTTTCCATTATATTCTGAGAAGACACTGATTTATTAATGCTTTCATCCAAGATTCACACAACTGGCACCCAAAATTGACATAAAAATGTATGAATCCTCTGAAAATTATGGCTATTGTGTAAAAGACCCCAAATATTTTTTCCTACGAATAAGGTCTAACATATGGTGGACTTTAATTCTATTTACTGTGGCATGCCACTTGGCACATTTGCCTATGTCCTCCTTCAGGCACACGTGGAAACAGGAAAAAATAAAATAAAAGTAATGTCCGATTCTGGCCAAATCCTGACCATAGCCATTAACTCCTAAACCCAGGACAATCTGCAATACCAATCCATGCAATGTAATAGCCCCCAAAACTTAAAAATGTTGTTTATGACTTATTAAAAGTAACAGCAAAAAATATTTATTTGTAAAGCATGTACATTTGCAGATAGCTTGTAACAAAGCTCCAGTAAACAGCACAATTTGTAAACGTCATTAAATATGATGATGTCAGATACACAATAATACAATTATTTAATGTAAGCATAGTATGTAATACGTGAGCCATTCCACATAATAAAAGGTCTGCCACTGCATTAGCTGATGGGCCATTGGCCTGGAATAATTTAGTACATTTCATACGCACTTATTTTGAGTCAGTAGCACACCAAGTAGTGAAAGAAGGGCCAGCATGATTGCTCTGGAGCCTGTACCTTTAAAAACAGGTTAGCAGTGGCACTTTCCATATTGTTATTTAAAAAATTCACTCAAATTTAGAGTATTTTCTGTCCAACAACGGCATTAGCCATTAGATCCTCCAGATTGTGGCGATCCTTGTAGCATCAAACATATTTTGCGCCACCCACAGACAGGCGAAATACCTTCAGGAAACATGCATGGTGGTGTGCAGAAAAACACAGCTCTACAAACATGGTGTGAACAAGCCTGTAAAGATTAGTCTGTGCAAAGGGGCCTTTGAGAACGTTAACATTTTTATGTAGAGAAAGTGTCTCCTGTTATGAAAGCTTTTTCGCACACACATTGATGTGTAGGATAACAGGACTCTTTGATTTTGGTATATCTGCTTGGTCATCACATTATTACACTGATCAACCACATTTTTAATCTGTGATTTAGCTAAAAAAGGTAAAAGAAAAAAAAAAAAAAAAAAAAAGAACAGCATTACTGTGTTACCATTTTTATACAGAAGAGAAGAGGAGATAATGGTGTCCCCAACCAGAGACTTCCCAAAAAGCAAAAGCATTTCCAAGTGCAATATGAAGTGCTTTTGTTGGTTGTTTGAATCCATTTTTATCAACAGGTAGTTAAACTTTGCCCACTTAGGGATTAAGTATACAGAACCCAGTGCCCATCATTCATTATAGAATAAATTAATAAATAGAATACTACCATACAGGTATTAAAGGGGTTGTAAAGGAAATTTTTTCCCCCTAAATAGCTTCCTTAGTGCAGTCCTCCTTCACGTACCTCATCCTTCCATTTTGCTTTTAAATGTCATTATTTACTCTGAGAAATCTTCACTTCCTGTTCTTCGGTCTGTAACTCACCACCGTAATGCAAGGCTTTCTTCCTGGTGTGGAGAAAGCCTCCTGAGGGGGGAGGGGGCGAGCAGGCAAGTCAGGACACTCTCTACTTTGCAGATAGAGAAAGGATCTGTGTGTTAGTGGGTGTCCTGACACTCTTGCTCGCCCCCTCCCCCCTCAAGAGGCTTTCTCCACACCAGGGAGAAAGCCTCGCATTACTGTGGTGAGTTACAGACAGAAGAACAGGAAGTGAGCATTTCTCAGAAGACATAAGGACACTTAAAAGCAAAATGGAAGGATGAGGTAAGTGAAGGAGGACTGCACTAAGGTAAAGGAAGCTATTTAAGGCAAAAAAAATCCTTTACAACCCCTTTAAAAGCTTACATTGCAATATTTTTCTTTATAGTCGTCCTCTGAAGCCAAGCTACGGGCAAATAAAAATTATCGCTTGTGTGGCAAGGGTTCCCTCACTGCAATGGTTCACTATTCATTTTGGTCTAAAGGGAACAATAAAAGCAAATATACTAATGCCGCGTACACACGATCGTAATTTCCGATGAAAGAAGTCTGACAGAGTTTTTCCTTCGGAAATTCCGACGGACTTAGAAAGAGAATATGTTCCCTTTTTTTCCTTTTTTTTTTATCAGAAATTACGTTCGTCTGTATGGAACTCTGACAGAGAAAAAAACACATGCATACTCAGAAGCATTGAACTTCATTGTTCTCGCTTGTCGTAGTGTTGTACATCACCGCGTTATTAGTCGGAATTTGGTGTGAGTGTGTGTGCAAGACAGCTTGAACAGAATTCCGTTGGAAAAATACATCAGTTTATCCCGACGGAAATTCTGATGGTGTGTACAAGGCATTAGGCGAGTCTCTGCTCCTACCCACAGCTAGACTGGTCCTTGCAGCTTTAGCACCCCTGCGATCTTCCAGGGTCCCAACACCAAGACCAGAGCAAAGCGCAGAGCCCACAGCCCTGTTCGAGACATGTGGATGCCATGGGACAGTCCACCACCAGATTGTGGGGGAGTGCCATCTGCCAAGAAAGCAGGGGGATCAGATAAATTTTAAAAAAAAAAATTCCTCTCCCCTGGACAAGATGAGCCATTAATGTTTGCAGTGTGGGCGCTGCCTGGAGTTGGGCTTTACCATATTTGTAAGAGGAACTTTAAAACGCTTATTTAAAATGGGTAGCCAACCTCTGCTTAAAATTTAGTGCATTGCTTTGGTCTAATAATTAATCCTGACTGCATGCCAGATAGTAAATTCAATAATCCACCAAATAAAAAAAACAATGGATGCAGCAAATGACTATACTACATATGCTGATGAATATCTCCAGTGTTCACTGGTAGAGCACCTGTTGCAGTGGCAATCTTATGAAAATGGCTACTAATAGTGACGGCTTCCTGGGGGGCACGATCCGAACACGCCCAAAAGTCTCCCAGTAGGCCAGAGACATCTCAAGTAAAGATGTGTTATTTATTACAATGAAATAGGTCACAGGCCTTTATGGCCCGGAGCCTATGGTACAACTGTGGTCATCACCATTTTTACATGTCAGGAGAATTTAATAAAAAGTTATTTAATTAAAAATATCTCTTAGCTGCAAATACTGTATATAATTTAAGGAGCAGTAAACTATACACAGATAAAATAGTAGCAAACAATATTCAGAAACAGTTCTATAAAAGCACCCAATCCTGTACATATTTGATATTCAATGTCTGCAGCCTGTTCTGCAAGAATCTTTTTAGGCTAGCTAAAAAAAGGCATACAAGGGGGTGATGATGGTAACTTCTCTATGGGATTAATAAACAGGAAGGCAGCAATGTGTAAGAAATATAACTTGCACAATGCATAACCTGCAGAAAAAACAGACCAGCCAGTGTTATTGTGTGAACCATTGCGTGGTTTGGATTGGCTGGCCCTTCCAAAGAGAACTAGCTTTATATATGAAAAAAGTTCACATTTTATACACATAAATCATGAACAATGACTGGTTGGGTGACTACAGGATCCAACAATTAATCTGCAGGCCTGCAGTCTGTAAAACACCAGTGAAGAGTAACAGCTAAAAAAACACAATATACATTCACAAAACAATGGAAAAAAAATTGTCAAAATGGGTTTACACTTCTCTAAAAAAAGAAAAGAAAAAATAATTGTGCTAAATACAGAAAACTCATAGGAGAAATTACAGAATGGAACAAGTTTAAGGAACACAAGATAAATAAAACACATTTCTTTTTACACATAAGAGGAAAGATAATGACCAACTATGGGGATGTGAAAACAAGTGAATGAAGGAGGACTCTGTACACTGTGTACTTGTTGCTGTATATGATGTGCTTGCCGATTACATATAGGGCCGTGACACAAACTATTGAAACCTCTTCAGTAAAAGCTGGATTCCAGGTATGGATTTCTTTGCATAGTTGGGTTGGTCCAGCATGAACCAATGTAAGTATGCATATGCCATGGCGGTGAGGCCACTGTAAAAGCGGATCGCCCCCCCGTCATCTGGGTCATGTGCATTCACAGATCCCCTTGCATTTTTCTCTCAATGAATGCAAAGCATTCTTTGATTGGATGAGGTGGAGGGGTGCAGTGACCTCAATCTCCACCGCATCCAATCATGGAACGCTTTGCTTTCATTGAGAAAAATCCAAAAGTATTCTATAAATGGTTCCAATGCTGAGCAAGCGACCCCTAATTTATTTATTAAAATGCTTATTTGTAGCGCAGTCATTACCCGAAGGCCTCGATGCGCTCAAAGACCAACATATACATGTACAAAAAAAATCTCATCATTACTGCGTGATAAACAACATAAAACACCAGATAAACATTTAAAAGAGCTAAAAAATGCTAATATCTTACCCTAATTAGGAAACTTGAGAAAATAAAAAAGTTTTTAAAAAATTTAAATTTTAATAAATCCTTCTCACGTCTTATGTATAGAGGTAGAGAATTCCAGAATATTGAACCTTGTGCATCCAGCGTCCTCCCTCCACATTTAGTTCTTCTAAATTTAGGGACAATCAAATTAGCCTGATCAGCAGATCTCAGTGTTGGGAACGTACCAGTTACATTTTTCTTGCAGATACCCTGGGCCTATCTTATGGATAGCTTTGTGGACGATGCAACCCACTTTGAAAAAAAAACGTACAGCAACCGGTAGCCAATGTAGGGCTTTCAGAGATGGTGTAATTTGGTCCCGATGACCCACACCCGTTAATAACCTAGCTGCGGCATTTTGGATCAGCTGAAGCTTATGCAGAAGAGTTTTTGGACACCCCATGTATAACGCGTTACAATAGTCCAGCCGACTGCCAATAAAAGCATTGATCACGTGGACTTTGTCCACCTCGTCAATGAAATGCAATGTAGAACGCAGTAGTTTCAGCTGGTAGTAACATGCGCTTACCATCTGATTTACCTGCGCCTTCAATGACAATTTGGAATCCAAAATGATTCCCAAGTCCCGAACCTGGGTAGTCGGGGTCGGGGATGGCATAAACGAAGCCGGCCAAGAAGGAAAGCCAAACTGGTTTTGCTCTGATTACTAATGATAATACATTCCATTTTTGAGCCATTACGTTTTAAATAATTGGCTCCCATCCAGGACTGTATTTCCTCCAAGCAGGATGCCAAATCCTTGCCCCCCCCCCCCCCCCGAGTTCACTATGCAGCAGTGCAGCCAGTTAGCACATGACCAAGAAGACAGTGGTGAACGCTGTAGTATCAGCGACTACTACAGTGATACTCCACTTCCAGAGCAGTCCCTAAGGGTATGGCATATGCATTGTTTCAAGCTGAACCAATCCAACTATGCCAACTATACCTGGAATTCAAATTTACTAAACAAAAAGTTAGAGGATCATTTCAAATCCCTTAAAAAATAAAAATAAAAAGTTCAAAATTGCTGTAATACCCAGTCCTTCACAGCAAAGCATTAACAATAATAAAATAATTTAAACCTGATGCAACACTTACTGTATATAACATGATAGAGACACTAAAATGTGAAGTTTATGGTCATAACTTAGGATCTATGTTATTTGTGTCGGACAAATAAAAGGCTAGTAAAAACTGAGTATGTAAACATGCCTTAACCGTGACCCATATAGAGAGACATTTCTGAAAGTGGAGACATGGAAAGAGGTTTTCAAGGACATTGAACACGTGTGACCTAACTAGCGCCAATCCTAGAAAACAACCGCTATATTCCTATTGCTGGAGGTCCTGTGGCCCTCTAGGTTTTGTGCGCTGCAATCTCCTTGTGTCTATTGTCACTTCAGGACTTGTACACCATTGTAAATGTATATTAAACAAAGCTGGCCGTGTACCTGCCGAAAGACTAATGTGCAACCCAAAAACTCAGCCAAGGTAAAGTCTAAGGAACATAACACAAGTTTAGATGTACAGTATATATGGATTTATTCTAATGGCCTTTCTAGTCAGGCGATATCAGGATTTCATGGATAGAATTTTCATGAAAACGTATGTTGCATAGGTAATGCCCTTTCACATGGGGCCATCTAGCCCGCCTAGGAGAACCAGGTGCAGTGTCCAGCCCTGCTACTAATAGCCTATCAAAGTCTATGGCAGGCTACAGCTGGACAGGGCTGAACACTGTACCGAGTGGTACCAGCATTAAGGGTTCTGTGCGCTCAGGGACAAAGTTCTGGAATGCAGAAGACCTTTGTTCTGGAACTTCACCCTTAAGTGCACAAACCCTTAAAAGCCCAGTACCACTCGGTACAGCAGCCATATACTTTGTCAGGCTTGTGGATGCTGCACCTGTCCCTTCCGGACACATTAAAGCCCCAGGAGGGAGGCACCACAGCTAGATGGCCCTGTGTGCAATGGGCCTAAATGTACATGGCTGCTTTCACTGTACCCCGTGTCTGCTGCCTTCAGTTACACACCTACATTGATGAACGTATAAAGGGTTCAATCGATCCTAAATGCTGCCTACCCTTACAGGGATCTAAGCACAGCAAAGCAAAATGTGGGTAATAGGGTGTTGAGCCACCTCGCCAATAATATATATTTTCTGTCTTGTATTGAACGCCATTATATTATTGATATTTTGATATATATACTGACATCTAGTGGTCGAAAACCTCATCACCAGTTCCTATGCTGCACCACTTATCCTCCGAATTAAAAAAACTCAGCAGAATAAAAACGTGTCCCAGTACACACCATACCATATCCACCATTTAACACTGAAATGTACAGACCTAAATAATTCTGTAAAATGATAAAAAGATATGCTTAATAAAAATCCAAGAATGGCTCATTAAATGGTCTAAATATGGCATAAAGAAATACCTTATACACTTTCAGAAATGTCCCTCACTCCATAGTGTATGTGTGTGGGAGGCTGGAATGCAGTGCACCCCATATTTACCACCTCTATAAATATGGCCCTCAGGCTCTGTCTTCAGAAAGTATATGTAAACACAAGGCTTGTGGGGGGGGAAAAAACACAGAAAAACGACCTCTGGAAACATCTCCAGCAGCAAAGGGGTTAATGAGTCCTCTCCAAGAAGGGCTGGAACAGCGTTACTGTACAGTGAACCCACATGCGCTGGGTGGAGGTGCCGCCCAGATGGGATGTACAGCTGCTTTAAACACCCTCGCCATTTCCCAGCACCCCCCTCTCCGTTAGGTGGGACTTCAGTGTGTTGAAAATGTGAATTTGTTGGTCAGGACGCAATGTTAAAAACTGCTGAATTAGTTTGCTTGGGTTGGGCCCCCTGTAAATAAAAACAAAAAAGTTAAAAATATAAGATTATGCACGAAAATTTAAGAAAAGCAGACATTTTTTAAAATCTTTATTAAAAATGGTTCTAAATACAGATTATATCAGACTAAAGATTTAAAGGTTAAAGCAGACCTGAACTCAGAAAGTGTAGATTTGCCATGTTATTAGGAACATTTAGCACCCTTAGAAATCAAACTTTTGTCTTGAATCCCTTCTAAAAAGTAACAGTGTTCTTCCTGGTATGTAAAGGTACCTAGGCACTCCTGTGCCTCCAGTAGGATAGCCGTATATATCTGCAGTGTGAGATGTAAGGCACTGCTGCCTGCAACTTAGGGTTGCCACCTCATTCCTTTAAAACCAAACACATTAATCAGACACTAAATGAATGTGTATTTGGGTTTAAAGGGATGAAGTGGTAACCCTACTCTGACTGCTAGTCTTAGGGAACCTAAAGTGAGATTTGGTGATCTTACTACTATACGGCTTTCCTTGCTGGAGATCCTGACATAAGGATGCAAGACCCTGCTTCTACCAAGATGGCTGCCTCCATACGGAGACACAGCACAAACAAGACATGTTAAGTCAGTATCGAAGGAAAGATCAGCATTAGGTAGACCAGGGTTTCTCAACTCCAGTCCTCAAGGCGCCCCAACAGGTCATGTTTTCAGGATTTCCATTATTTTGCACAGGTGATTTGATCAGTTTCACTGCCTTAGTAATTACCACAGCTGTTTAATTTGAGGGAAATCCTGAAAACATGACCTGTTGGGGTGCCTTGAGGACTGGAGTTGAGAAACACTGAGGTAGACCACAGACAAGACTAGTGATTGGTAATTTTTCTTCTGCCTGCATTCCTCTAACAGCTCGTCGACCCACCCACAGCATTTTAGGGTGGGTGCACGGTACGTACAGCCACAATCACGTATCTGTACATCGGGAGAAGCACATGCACACTCGCGCACCCCTTGGGCATGCAGGTGCACACTCCTGTGAACACTGGGCCAGATTCAGAGACATCTGCGGCGGCGTAACGTATCGCATTTACGTTACACCGCTGCAAGTTTTACGGGCAAGTGCTTGATTCACAAAGCACTTGCCTGTAAAGTTGCGGCGGCGTAGCGTAAATCCCTCCGGCGCAAGCCCGCCTAATTCAAATGGGGCGTGGATCATTTAAATTAGGCGCGTTCCCGCGCCGAACCTACTGCGCATTCTCCGTTTTGAAATTTCCTGCCGTGCTTTGCGCGAAATGACGTCGCACCGACGTCATTTCCTATTCACGGACGACTTGCGCAAAAAAAATTAAAATAAATAAAATTTGACGCGGGAACGACGGCCATACTTTAACATGGCAAGTCTAACTTTAGGCCACAAAATAGCAGCTTTAACTATACGCCGGGAAAAGCCGGCTAGCGACGACGTAAGAGAATGCGACGGCCCCGCGTACCTTCGTGAATCGCCGGAAAAAGCCAATTAGCATACCCGACGCGGAAAACGACGCAAACTCCACCCATCGGGCGCCGAAGTATTGCACCTACGATCCGAAGGCGTACGAAGCTGTACGCCTGTCGGATCGAAGCCAGAAGCCGTCGTATCTTGGTTTGAGGATTCAAACTAAAGATACGACGCGGCAAATTTGAAAGTACAAATCAGTAGATACTCCGGCGTACTTCTTCTGTGAATCTGGCCCACTGTGTCCATCGGACACAGCGGATCATGGTGCTCGATACCTTGCTGCTGTGACTGGCTGGGGTATCATGTGATCACTATGACCAATCATAGCGATCACATGATAACAATGTAAACAAACTGTCATGATTTCCATTCATGAACAAAAGAAAATATTTTATTTTTCAAAAATGTCTGTATTTTTTCATTTAAAACACTCAGTGGTGATCAAATACCACCAAAAGAAAGCTCTATTTGTGTGAAAAAAAATATACAAATTTAATTTGTGTACAGTGCTGCATGACTGTGCAATTATCAGTTAAAGTAGCAAAGTGCTAAATAGCAAAAAATTGCCTGGTCATAAGGGGGCACAACCTTCTGGAAGTCAAGTGGTTAAACACAGCTTCTAGAGTTCAGTTCCTCTTAAAGGGGAGTTCCAGCCATGTGTATGTTTATTAAAAGTCAGCAGCAACAAAAAGTGTAGCTGCTGGCTTTTAATAAACAGACACTTACCTGCTCCAGCGCTCCAGCGACACGCCGGCCGGGGCTGTGACGTGACGTGTCCTAGGCGATCGCCTACAGCAGCCCCTTCCTGAAGGCGATTAAGCTTAGTCGCCTACAGGAAGGAGGAAGTGGGACAGGAAGTCCCACTCTTCCTGAAGCCCCCACTCCCCCCCCAAAAAAATTACATGCCAAATGTGGCATGTAAGGGGGAGAGGAGTGGGATAAGAGGAAGTTCCAAATTTGGGTGGAACTCCTCTTTAAAATTGCAGTCAATAGAAAAAAAATGGACCAAAATCCAAAGTAGCGTCATGTCAGTGGATTCAAACAGACAAAACTGCTCAGAAACTGTTAAAAAAATCAAAATAAAATGACCCTTTAAAAGCTTTGCTTCCATTCATTACTCACCTGATAAAGCTGGCAATGTACACATTCACAAACGTAGCCATCAAGTATTGACAGTCAAATCTGTCCATGATACCGCCATGGCCTGGAATGGTGTTGGCAAAATCCTAAGGAAAAAAAGAAAACATATGAACTCAAAAGAAGCACAAATGTTAAGTCTCCAGCTAACTTTCTGACAATAAGAGGCTGTAGAAAGCCTACAATGAATGCAGACATTTACATAAAATTGTATAGAAATGTTTATGCAACTTGTTTTCCAGGCTGTTGATCAAATATACCTAAAAAAACAGGATGGATTTCTCCAGTCCATGTATATGCATACTAACTTTGGGCTCCTATTAGATCAATAATGGACCTGATCAAGACGAGAGCTTTTCATTGGATTTCAGAGTCTACACTCCCATCTCTGGAAGTGCAAGCTGCTCACTTCTCCAGTTTTTTTGGCAAAACCCCAGAAACCAGATAATGGTCAACATATAAAAATCACAAATGCAATATAATGTGCATTAGATCTAAAATAACCCTGCTTCCCTCCCCCCCATTACCCCAAATTGTGTCCAAAACATAGGATTCTGAAGTTAAAGCTGAACTAAATCCTATAATTTTCAGCCACGGAAGCGGCCATCTTGGCTTCTGTTTGACTTTTCAACTTCCACCATGCTGCACGTGATCGTTTACGACTCCAGCCATTTGATGGTTAGACAATTTGATTTGGAACACAATGAACGGTGACAGTTACATTTCCAGGATGTTCTGGTTTTTGGAAACTGTTAACTCGCTACGTTTAGTCCCACTTAAAGTCTGTTATGGGTTAACATTGTAGGGATTGGTGATAATACTCAGCCATGGCCTTCTGGGTCACCCATCTAGACACTATACTGGCAAGAGGACTTGCTAATGCAAGGCTATACAGCATGGTCACCATGGGCTTTCCTGCATTCAAGCAGCTCAACAATGCCAAGTCTGATTAAATCCACCAGTATAAAATTGGCTGGAACACTAGGAACAGCTGAGCAGTCAAATCATTCCCTAAAACACACCTCCGTCACAAAACACTGCCCACCACAGCGGTTTTGAGACCGTTTTAGAAGTAGCTTTAACGTCACAGGTAGGTGACATATGTAGGTTCTACTCCAGCCTCTCCACCTACAGTTTGAGAAGATGCTGCCCCATAGGTCTTTAACCACTTCCGGACCGCCTCCTGCACATATACATTGGCAGAATGGCACGGCTGGGCACATGTACGTACAGGTACGTCCAGTACTAGTACCCAGCCGTGGGTAGCGGGCGCGCGCCCGCGACCCGGTCCGAAGCTCCGGGACCGTGGACCCGATCGCCGCTGGACCCGATCGGTCCCCGGAGCTGAAGAACGGGGAGAGCTGTGTGTAAACACGGCTTCCCCGTTCTTCACTGTGGCGGCTGCATCGATCGTGTGATCCCTTTTATAGGGAGACACAATCGATGACGTCACACCTACAGCCACACTCCCCTACAGTTGTAAACACACACTAGGTGAAACGAAACTCCTTCAGCGCCCCCTGTGGTTAACTCCCAAACTGCAACTGTCATTTTCACAATAAACAATGCAATTTAAATGCATTTTTTGCTGTGAAGTGTCCGCCATAATGTCGCAGTCACGAAAAAAAATTGCTGATCACCGCCATAAGTAGTAAAAAAAAAAAAAAATTATAAAAATGCAATAAAACTATCCCCTATTTTGTAAACGCTATAAATTTTGGGCAAACCAACCGATAAACGCTTATTGCGATTTTTTTTTACCAAAAATATGTAGAAGAATATGTATCGGCCTAAACTGAGGAAAAAAAAATTTTTTTTATATATTTTTGGGGATATTTATTATAGCAAAAAGTAAAAAATATTGCATTTTTTTCAAAATTGTCGCTCTATTTTTGTTTATAGCGCAAAAAATAAAAACCGCAGAGGTGATCAAATACCACCAAAAGAAAGCTCTATTTGTGGGGAAAAAAGGATGCCAATTTTGTTTGGGAGCCACTCCGCACAACCGCGCAATTGTCTGTTAAAGCGACGCAGTGCCAAATTGTAAAAACCCCTTGGGTCATTTAGCAGCATATTGGTCCGGTCCTTAAGTGGTTAAAAGCCAAAATAAAAATAAAAAACGTTTAAAGAAAGGCATTTTCCTCAATCTTGAAATGCTCTTTTAGGCCAGTTCACACAAAAAGTAGCTTTATTAATGAAGTAATATAAAAAGGAGGCAATGAAGTATTTCATGGGAATAACCTAACCCCATA
The DNA here is from genome assembly GCF_905171775.1 of Rana temporaria. NCBI lineage: Eukaryota > Metazoa > Chordata > Amphibia > Anura > Ranidae > Rana > Rana temporaria. The sequence goes on from NC_053491.1 coordinate 399,760,229, forward strand.
TCCTTAGGGGAACGGATTATTGGCCAATAACATTTTTGGCAAACTGGAGTGAACATTTTCACCACAAAAATTAGCACAACTAGAATCTTTAAAAATAATGATAATCACTTTGATCTTGAACGCTCTCTTGAATCCACTGGCGAAGAATCCTCCGAAAGGCCCAATGAGTGAGGCAAACGTAGAAAGAGCGATGCTATGGATTTGGAAAGGATACATCCAGACAGTTTTCTGCAGAAGAGAGAAAATATATATAAATGATGAGACATTCCATATTGAACACCAATAAGTGCCTTCAGAACCATTTTTTTGTTTGGACCAACATATTGATTGAGTGATACTTTGGTCATTCCTTGGGGATCACTCTGCTATGGAAATTGTGACCTGTTCAAAAGAGGCAGAGGGCTAGATTCACATAGAACCGTGTATCTTTGCGGCGGCGTAACGTATCTGATTTACGTTACGCCTCCACAACTTAGACGGGCAAGTGCTGTATTCTCAAAGCAGCGTAGCGTAAATCGGCCGGCGTAAGCCCGCCTAATTCAAATTTGGATCAGGGGGGCGTGTTTTATGTAAATGTACTGTGACCCGACGTGATTGACGTTTTTCCCGAACGGCGCATGCGCCGTCCGTGGAATTTCCCGGTGTGCATTGCTCCAAAGTACACCGCAAGGACGTCATTGGTTTCGACGTGAACGGAAATGACGCCCAGCCCCATTCACGGACGACTTACGCAAACAACGTAACTTTTTCAAATTTCGACGCGGGAATGACGGCCATACTTAACATTGTTACGCCGCACTTATGCCACCATATAGCAGGGGCAAGTATACGCCGGGAAAAGCCTAACGTAAATGGCGTAACTTTACTGCGTCGGCCGGGCGTACGTTCAGGAATTCGCGTATCTAGCTAATTTACATACTCGACGTGGAATTCGACGGAAGCGCCACCTAGCAGCCAGCGTAAAAATGCAGTTACGATCCGACGGCGTAAGAGACTTATGCCTGTCGGATCTAACAGATATCTATGCGGAACTGATTCTAAGAATCAGGCGCAGAGATACGACGGCGCAACGCAGAGATACAACGGCGTATCTGGAGATACGCCGTCGTATCTCCACTGAGAATCCGGGCCTTAGTGTGTGCAGCCACCTTAAAGTCTACAACAAATTTATAACCAAGAATGCGACCCGATAACTATAGATAATGGAGAATAACAAAATAAACTACAAGTCCCATCTTCCACTGCCACAGAGGGACTTGTAGTTCTCAATAGAACACAAGTGCCGTGATCACCACACTCACAGTTCATTGACATGCTCTCCAGCTCTCGTCCGTACCCTCAGTTGGGACCAAGCTGAATGAAGAGTCTGCAGAAGCCGGGCAGTTGAAATGCTCTGCAGGCTCATTTGCACAAAAATAATAAGTGCACCGTTTTTACTGTAATTATATGTGCATTTATTATATTTTTGCAAAAAAGATTTAAAGTTCTTATGCCTTTTTTTAGCACTAGGATCAAGCTTTTTTCCCCCCACATAAAAATTACACACTGCCTAAAACTGGCTTGACCTCTCACCTATCCCTTATCTGACCAACAATACTATGAATTCAAATAATTACGTCCTAACTATTTTATGCCCTTAGGATGTACCAGTACATCCTCAGGTGGAAGTAGTTATATACTGGGAGCTGCAGCCACGATCCCGGTATCCTGGCCCCAGAGCCGCCTGATCACTTCTACAGTGTGCCGAACAACGACACCTCCCCAAACGCCCGCTAGCAGCAGGTGAGTCACTGGTTGTTAAGGATGCGGCAGGTGCCAGCTCCCTAACAACCAGCTAGTAATTGAATACATTTGTTACATAACATGTTGCTAGACCACGACTTACCAACAGATGTATTAGTTTATCTTTTTTTATTTATTTGTTTTGTTTTGTGAATTGACCTTTAGGCAGATTTAGGCCGTATTTACTGAGTGTTTCCTATTTTTGTGGTCAATACCGCATAACCCTGCAGTGAATTGATATTTTGATTACTGCATGAAATATTTGGATACATTACACAAATATTGCATGCGATATCCTTTAGTGCCCGTTCACACTACCGCGACTTGGGATCCAACTTGTGTCGCCCTAAGTTGCGCGACATGAGAAATTACGTTAAAGTGAATGAGAGCCGTCTAAATGTACACTACAGAAAACGCTCCAACTTCAGAAAAGGTTCCTGTACTACTTCAAAGCGACTTTTACCCATTGATTTCAATGGAAGTCGCCTACAAGCCGGATCCCCTGTCTTAACTGAAGCAACTTTACAGGAAGAGAAACTAGTTTTCTCAGGCAAACCCCTCCCTCCCACAGAGCTGATTATTGTTTGATTGGCCACTGGCAAAATCGCCTGTCCTGGAGGCGACTTGAAGTCGCGTTGTAAGTCGCCCCAAGTCGTGTTAAAGTCACCTCGCAAAGCCGCGCCCAGAGTCGTGTTGCCTCTGTGTGAACCGGCACTTAGTGAACTGGGCCCACTTTGTTTGTCCATTGTTGTGACTTAGGCTGCATTCACACCTGAGCGTAGGTCGTTCGGTCGTTTTCCGGCGTTTTGTCGCGCGTATTCATGCTTATTTGTGAGTTTGCATACAGCGTCGTCCGACGTTTTTGTACTTCGACGTTTTTTATTTTAGCCAATAGGATAAATGATCATCTTTTCATCACTTGTTGCTATGTTGGTAGATTTTATTTATCTTCTGCCTGGGTGAAATGATTAAAGCGACAAAACGCCCGTAGCAAACGCTCGTTGTCGCGCTAGTCGCTTGAATCGAGCGTTTCCATTACTTTCTATGGGAAATAGAAATGCTCAAAAACGCCCAAACCGCCGGATTCGCGTGACAAAAAAGGGTCCGGAACTTGTTTGAGCTTCAGGCGTTCGGCGTCAGGCGTTTTGGAGTGGAGATGTGAACCATCTCCATAGGGAATAATGTATTTTTTCCCCTCTAGTGTTTTTGAGCGTCGCGCTTCAGGCGACAAAACGCTCAGGTGTGAATGCAGCCTTAAAGATAAAGATCAGGTAACATTTCGTGGCAAATTACTGCAGAAAACAAGTTAATGCCAATGGGTTCACTTAATTTTTCTTGCCACTGTATGTGAGAAATGTCAGAATTGGCCTGGTGTTGAAGTGGTTAATCTCTACCCTAACATTTGAAAAGGATAACACAAGTTTGGGGGGGGGGGGGGAATTGAAAATTGCTATGCAAACCTTTGTGTAATGTTGTTAGTAAAATAATTTTTCAATTTTTAAGCTGCAGCCAGCAATGATTTTTCATAAATGGCAAAAAAAAAATGAAAATCAATTATGTGACCTAGCAATATGCCAAACTGGAGGCGTTCTCTACACTGCGTCTAAGCTCTCAAATATCGATCGTTGTTTATGGAATTGCTTTGCTACTTCTCCCAGAAGTTTGCAAAATGCAAAAAGAAAAACTAGAGATATCACTTAAAATGGAATTTTTTGTTGTTGTTGTGATACTTTAAGATTTTACAGTGAAAGAGATGCACACAGTTACCCAATTAATCTGGATGAAAAAAAGACACATCCAGTTCAACCATCAATTTTACCTATAAATATTAGTATCCAGATCTAGCAAGTGCATTTAGGAGAAAATGCTGACTTAAAAAATAAAAAAAAAAATAAAAAAAAAAATCTACCGAGCTGGGGGTTAATTTTATTACTAATGAGATTACTCGAGTGGCGACAACGAAAACACTCTCCCACTTTCCCAGTCATTTCAAGAAAAGCAACTTATTTCGGACATTGTAAATTTGACAAAATTCTTGCAATGTATCCAGGTCGCCTGGAAGGTGTTTTTATCTACAAACCAGCTTCACCCTAACTTAACCATTAAAATTAACCATTAGTAGTAGGTTCACATGGTGCTGTGTTTTCCAATGCGTAGGGTTGCCATTAAGAGATAAAAAGCTAAAAGAGTAGTGACTGCGGGTCGGGAAAGCGCATAAATATGCATGTGTTCCCCACCCACCTATGTGAACCTAGGCTTAACCTGAATCCTAAACCTATATAATAAAAAAATACACCTCATTAGGCACAGAACAGAAAAAAAACTGATGCATTCTACAAGACTACCACTAGATGTCACTGTTTGAAAATAAAATGGTCTGCCTTTAGTATTATCTACTTCCAGAATACTAGAATGTACACTAGAAAAAAAAAAAATCTCAAAAGATGATGTTAACTAAACATTCCATGAACATGGTGGAACAAGTCATTTGACAACTCAGCTTGTGATTTTTAATGGTTTAACCCTTTTGCGAGTGTGGGGAGCCTGCCATTTCATACAACTGATAGAAAAAGTAATTTTTTTCCACATCCATACATCTGTTAAAAAGCACATAAAACATTCAAAAATGCACTCCAGATCTTAGAGCAGCCACTCACTGCATGCTGAAGATGATCAGAAGCTGCAGAGAGCATGCGCTGTAAAGCCACGGGGGGCGCTGGAGGAAACTCCTTGATAAAAAGGAGGCCACACTCCCAAAATGCACCACTTCCTGCAGTTTCTTTCAGTGCCTCAGTAACTTTACAGAGCGGCCCGGTTTTTCTCATAATCCGTACTTGCGCTCTGCAGGTCCTGATCATCTTCAGCATGCAGTGAGCAGCTGCTCTAAAATCCAGAGCGCTCTCCAGGCTGAGCTTTACCACCTCTCAGGACCAAAAAGGGATCTTTCACCTCCCCGCCATCCACAGTCTGGGGACAAGGCCGCACCTTCATGGCATGTTGATGTGCCTCCTACAAGCTGTGCCTTTGTAAGTGCAATATTGTGTCTTTATTAAAGGGTTAACCATACTATGGGCAGTGCGCTCTCCCTCTTTTCACAGTGTCTGTTCCTGTGGGTAGTTAGAGAGCGCCACTGACCGGGAGTTACCCCTATTTGCTCTATTGCTGTAGCTGGAATTTAAATCAGAGCTTGGATGCAGATCAGCGCAATCCTTGATATATTTATAGTTTATTTCAACATTGACATTAGCCTGTCACTGGTCATTTAAAGTAAATCAAACAAAACCATGGGCCAAGTACCCATACAACAGGGTTTGACACATTTGCTTGGAATCTAGGAGCCAGCTAAAAAAAGTTAGGAGCCAGAAAACGCACCCCGTCCCGAAGAGCTCGCGCGCAGAAGCGAACACATACGTGAGCAGCGCCCGCATATGTAAACGGTGTTCAAACCACACATGTGAGGTATCGCCGCGATTGGTAGAGCGAGAGCAATAATTCTAGCCCAAGACCTCCTCTGTAACTCAAAACATGCAATCTGTAGATTTTTTTAAACGTCGCCTATGAAGATTTTAAAGGGTAAAAGTTTGTCGGCATTCCACGAGTGGACACAATTTTGAAGCGTGACATGTTGGGTATGAATTTACTCGGCGTAACATTATCTTTCATAATATTAAAAAAAAATGGGGATAACTTTACTGTTGTCTTATTTTTTAATTAAAAAAAAAGTGTAATTTTTTCCCAAAAAAGTGCACTTGTAAGACCGCTGCGCAAATACGGAGTGACAGAAAGTATTGCAACGATCATCATTTTATTCTCTAGGGTGTTAGGGTAAAAAATATATATAATGTTTGGGGGTTCTAATTAGAGGGAAGAAGATGGCAGTGAAAATAGTGAAAAATTACATTAGAATTGCTGTTTAACTTGTAATGCTTAACTTGTAATACCAGCGGCCACCACCAGATGGCGCCAGCTCACACAAGGAAGAGCTGGCGCTTTTTTTTTTTGCCCACCTTCCAAGCCAAGTCGCCAGGAAGCTATTTCTAGTCGCCATGGCGACCTGGCGACCGGGATTTGTTGAGCCCTGCCATACAAGATGGTGTTAAACACCTTTATCCTACAATCATTGTTTTTATTTGTTTCCCATAATCCTTTCTCAAGTAGTAAGCCCTCCCAATAAGACCAGCACTGACTGTTATATGCTGCCCTCTATTTTAAAGCATTGGCTTTTTGTTTGGAATTATTAGAGAGACTGTTTAATGAGTGACTCGGTACCACTAGACTGGTGCAAAGCCATTGTGCTGCCTATATTTAAGAAGGCATCAAAGTCTTTACCAAGTATTTACAGACCGGTTAGTTTAACTTCTATAAATGGAGAAGCTATTTGAGAGAACACATAGATAACATTTTACATAATATTTTAAGCAATAGTCCGCATGAAATTATGAAAGACTAAAGTTGTCAAACAAAATTGGATTTCCTGTTATGAGGTGGTGAGCAAATCCTTAGACCAAGCAGTGGCTGTGGATATACAGAAGTATACTTGCATTTTACTAAGAGGTATGAAGTACCCGCACTCAGGCCCTAAATAAATAACCTTATGCCTCGTTTCCACTGAGCGGATCGGTTCGGTACGCCAATTTTGGGTGTTTCCATTATAAAAGCGGCCCATTCAACCGAACCATACTGGGTCCTGCTTCAGATGTGGGGCCATAGAAAATGGAACGGTTCAATTAGGGCGGAGCTACAATACATTCCACTGATTGGTGGACACGCTAGGCATTTTTTCTAAACCCTGTATGGCCCCTGACAGTCCCGCTTGCAGTGGAAACGCTCACCAGAATAGACCGGACCATTCTAACCCTTCCAAACTGTACCGACCCAAACCATTCCGCTCAGTGGAAACGAGGCATTAGTGTGTCCAGCTGTTGCTCAAAAAATGTACATTGAAAACTAATAAAAAAACACTGAGCAGCGCTACCTTATAAAGACACTAAACAATTGTGTCAAATATTACTCAATAAACCCTTATGCATTGTGTATAATGTATTGTATATATAATAAACTCCACGTGCCCTTGCCCGCACCTGCCAGGAAGCTGACACTCTGCAGCGCTAATCACAGGTAAGGATGAGCTCTGGCGTGTTCGCATAGTACACGTGCAGAGCCCGCCAGGAAGTGTGCACGGCGCTGCGCTAATCACAGCCAGGGAGACATTTCACGATCCCTGCAGCCGAGCATCGGGACAATGTCTCCCTGACTGTGATTAATGCAGCACCGTGCACACTTCCTGGCAGGCTCTGCACGTGTACTATGCGAACACGCCAGAGCTCATCCTTAATCACAGGTAATGAGACATTTCCCGCACAGATTGGCAAATGTCTCACTACTTGTGATTAGCGCTGTGGAGTGTCAGCTTCATGGCGGGTGCGGGCAAGGGCACGTAGAGTTGCAAACACGTCTGAGCTCATCCTTAGTGGGTTGTTGTGTTGACACAGTTCCCCACACAAGGCTAATGTGTAAGGTAAAGTCTACAGGTATAGAAAATTCAGTTTGTAAATGTATAGAATACTGGCTAAAAGACCAAATTCAGAGAGTAGTGGTATAGATTCTTACTCTGACTGGTCTAAGGTTATCAGTGGTGTATCCAAAGGTTCAGAGTTACTTTTTTTATTTTTATTTTATAAATGATATAGGGCCTGGGATTAAATGTACCATTTTAGTCTTTGCAGATGACCCCCAAGCTATGCAGTGGAATAACGTCCTTACACTATGTCTCCAATTTATAAGCCGACCTCAATGCTTTATTTAATTGGGCGACTATGTAACAGATGAGGTTTAATGTTGATAAATGTAAAGTTATGCACCTGGGGGCTAAGAATATGCATGCATCATACATACTAGGGGGAGTCAATGGTGGAGAATTTTTTTTTGCCTTCCTATGGATCAACTGTGGGTATAGGATTCTATATATGGAGATTTTCCTGTACAGTAAAACCTTGGTTTGAAAGTAACTTGGTTTGAGAGCGTTTTGCAAGAAAAGCAAAATGTTTTAAAAAATGTTGCCTTGATATACAAGCGATGTCTTGATATAAGAGTAGCGTCATGTCACAACGGAGCATAAAAAAAAAGAGAGGAGCCTCTAAGTTTAGCAATATGGTTACATTTAATGAAGGTACAACATTTAGCAACTTATTGCTATACTTAGAGGTGACTCTCTTTTATACCCTGAAAAAAAAAAAACGCTTTGATATACAAGTGCTTTGGATTACAAGCATGTTTGTGGAACAAATTATTCTCGCAAACCAAGGTTTTACTGTATTTTTTTTCTATTGGTTGGATTTGTGTCTTTTAAATCCAACTTTGTAACTACGCGTAGAACTATGTGATATGCACCAGGAATAGGACAGACTTACAAGGGATGACAGATGAACATGAAACTGTCCAGAACAGTTAGGACTGAGCATTTGGATATGTATTCCTCACCCAGCCAATGAAAGACTGAATCACCGCAGGGATGTGATATTCCTGCAACTGAAAGAGATCTGGTGGCACGCAGTCCACTGCAAATCTGTTGGTGTCGCTGTTATACTCCACAGGGCACACGAAGTAGCTGTATCCAGCCATGAAGTAAGAAAGCTAAAGGAAAACAATGAAAACTCAAATTAGTGAAAAGAACAGTGTAGAGTAATATGACAAGAAAGATTAGCTAAAGAGCTACAATTTAAAATGAATATATATATATATATATATATATATATATATATATATATATATATATATATATATATATATATATATATATATATATATATATATATATATATACACACACACATACATACATACATACATACATATACACACACACACACACACACACACATACATACACATTATATATATATATATATATATATATATATATATATATATATATATACATACACATTTTTTTTTACAATGAATTAACAAGAGTGAATGCACCCTTGATCCATCTTTGTGCATAGCTCGCTTAGAGTTCCTGCTTTACAGATTTTTTTTTTTAATGTCATTAACACTTACTATTATTCCAAACACAACTGTAGAGAAGAAGCCTCCAATAAAGCCTTCCCACGTCTTCTTGGGCGACAGCTGGTGAAAAAACAGGAAGAGCCAGATCAGTACAGTGGAAGAGCATGCAAAGCATAACATAAAACAATGACAGTTATAAAACCATTCAAATAAATAGCAATAAAAAATATGGCTCAATCCCCACACTGTTCCTTCAATCACAAGAAACCTACAGAAAAACTCTTTGAAAAGCTTGCTCCCACCCATGTTTAATCACTAACTCAAACCATTTGGCCTCGCTCACACCATGTGCAGACGTCAGTTTTTCTGCACGTGTTCTGCAAGGACACAAAGAAAACAATTGTTCTCTATGTGCCTTGTTTACAACACAACACTAGTCACACATGCAGATTATGCACACAAAATGCTCCAGCTCTCTGCGCCCCTGGATCACACTGCTGCCTTATACACACACACACACACAAACGCTCCAGTTCTCTGCCCCCTTGGATCACACTGCTGCCTTATACACACACACACACAACGATCCGGCTCTCTGCCCCCCCTCCCCCTGGATCACACTGCTGCCTTATACACACACACACACACAATGCTCAAGCTCTCTGCCCCCCTCCTTCCCTCTGGATCACATTGCTGCCTTATACACACACACACACACACCCAAACACAAACGCTCCAGCTCTTTGTCCCCTTGGATCACACTGCTGCTTTACACAGACACAACAATCCGACTCTCTGCCCCCCTCCCCCTGGATCACATTGCTGCCTTATACACACACACACACACACACACACACACACACACACACACACACACTGCTCCAACTCTCTGTCCCCCTGAATCACACTGCTGCCTTATACACACACACACACACACACACACACAACAATCAGGCTCTCTTCTCCCTGGATCACACTGTTGCCATATATATACACGCACACACACACACACACACACAATGGCTCCAGCTCTCTGCCCCCCTCTCCCTGGATCACAATGCTGCCTTATATACACAATGCTCTAGGTCTCTGGTTTAAATACCACAGTACTGAGATTCTTGGGGTTTTCCACCTTCATATCAAAAGCAAGCAAAAGGAAACAAAGCAACGAGGAGGAGGAGAAGGAGGAGAAGGAATCGCTATGTTATTTTTTTCTAGATAAATCAGTCCTGTCTTATGACAGTGAACACCAGCTGGGAGTCAGTGTGTATGCCTCCTGACTTCCTCACTATAGCTGTAAAAACCTAGTCACAGCAGACATACACTGCATAGAAGTGGAGACTCACGTGTACACTTTAGCACATTCTCTTACAGGCATGTGCCACAAAGGGCAGTAAATTGAGAGAGTGGATCTATGTCCTCATGCATTAAAGCCCATCTCATCAGAATGAGATCTACTCCTAATGGAGCTTAATGGATTAACAGAGACAGGCTGAGCCCCTCTGTGCAGCCACTAATCCAATCGTCATTATTGAGACTAAGATGGGACAATAAGCAGAATATGGCTCAAAAATACAATATGTTGACTCCAAACAATTAAGACTATGCGTCTATTAACTGACAATGTAAAATGATCAAGGTTGGTAACTAGAGATGAAAAAAAAAAAATCCAGAACTGAGTAAATCTGGTCAATTGCAGAGTTTAATTTCACTGAAAAATTTTAGATTTGCAGACGGGTCCTGACTGCCTGGATTAATGAATTCTCTGCAGCTCAACACATTTAGGAAAATTATGAGCTTGCTCTCCAAATGCAGCTATCTCTGCTATCAACCTAGAATACGTGACAAAATCACAAAGACCCAAAACTAAATTAATATCAAGAACCTAATAAAGAATATAGTAACTTTGTTCTAACTTCTTGGACTGCTGTCATGCAATATTGGCTTGTGGTTAGTGAGATTCCATGATACTTTGCAGCCTCCTTTTGTGGATGAAGGAGATGGAACTTCCCATGAAGTCTCAGTAATACCAATCCTTTCAATGCTAAGGGCATGTGCTATACAGGATAAAACTAAAAGTTATCTGGATGGCTGAAAAGCCACTACACCACTTCAGGCAGAGAAGGTTCCCCACCAGCAGAACACAATAGCGCTGCAGACGTGACTCCCCCATCAATACTGACTGTGTGGATAAGGGAATCAAGCAAATTTATTTTCTTCTTTCCAATTGTAAAATCTATGGCTTGCATATTTGGAAAGAAGGCAAATCAGAGACATCAGTTGACTGAATTGCTTCCACCAAGATGGCTGCCCACACCATTATGTGCAATGGGTGGCATAAGACAAAGCTAGTCTTTTGGATTTTTCTTGATGTTGTCAAGACGGTAGTAAAGGTTAAAAACTGAATAATTAGACCAAGTTCCTTTTTTTCAGAGCTCCAGGCTTTGCACCGTTTTGCTTTAGTCGTACATACAATCAATGTCTGAATGGCAGTCCTGATGTACACCTACGTGGTGAAGCTCACAATGTACAGTTTTTTGCTGTAATGCGAAGGTGCGTTCAATTGAGTGGTAATTTCAAAAGGTGAACTTTTGTGGCATTAAGCACAACTCATGCAGTTTCATCTATTGGTCAGTTAGATTTATCCAGGTTTGCTAGTCAGAGATTAGCTTTCAGACAATTTCCCTTGACATATTAAATCAACTTTTTTGGGCCAACACACCTACAATTAAGGCCCCAACAACTACATTTCAGATAGTTGGTTTCTGTGGTTTTTAGAGACTTGGGGCCAGATTCACATAGAACTGCGGCGGCGTAACGTATCGTAGATACGTTACACCGCCGCAAGTTTTCATCGCAAGTGCCCGATTCACAAAGCACTTGCGATGAAAACTATGCTGGCACCCTCCGGCGCAAGGCGGGCCAATTCAAATGGGCGTGTGCCATTTAAATTAGGCGAGCTTCTGCGCCGGACCTACTGCGCATGCTCAGTTTCGCAATTCCTGTTGTGCTTTGCGCGCCGTGACGTCATTTTTTCGAACGGCGACGCGCGTAGCGTACTTCCGTATTCCCGGACATGTTACGCAAACGACGTTAAATTTTAAATTTCAACGCGGGAACGACGCCCATACTTTAAACAGCAATACGATTCCTGAGTAAAGTTAGGGCAGGTCAAACGACGACTAACTTTGCGACGGGAAACTAGACTAGCAGCGGCGTAGCAAATGCGAAAATCTGTCGGGAATCGACGTAACTCCTAATTTGCATACCCGACGCTGGTTTACGAAGCAAACTCCCCCCAGCGGCGGCCGCGGTACTGCATCCTAAGATCCGACAGTGTAAAACAATTACACCTGTCGGATCTTATGGATATCTATGCGTAACTGATTCTATGAATCAGTCGCATAGATAGAAACAGAGATACGACGGTGTATCAGGAGATACGCCGTCGTATCTCTTTGGTGAATCTGGCCCAATATACCCAAGAGGCGAACTTACGCCCTATTTTTCTAGCCAACACAAACTGCAAAATACAGTAAATGACTTAGTTACTATGCTTTTTTATACTTTATTATTGAAGCCATGCAGCATGCAAACTGTAATACACGTGCATCTTCATGTGATTCATACACCTTTGTCAGACAGCGCAGCCAAGAGAAGTGACAAAACTCTCAGTGCCTGCTAATTGGACAAGGGAGGCACAGCAGCACACTAGCAGTGCCTAGTACACACCACTTTTTTTTTTCCTTTTCGTTCAACCCAGCGGGTGGCGTCAGTGATTTTGTCAACTCTCTTCGAGAGACAACATAAAAGTTTAAATACCTTGATGAGTGGGGTCCGACCAAAGAAGAAGCCAAACATATAGGCCATGATATCATTGCAGATCACGCAGGAGATGGGCACAATGAACCTGTTAAAAAAATAAAAAAGAAGGTTGACTAATGGACCTGGTATGATACAAATTCTCTACAGTCTTTTAGTGGCACTAAGTACATATCCAGATAGAACGCACCCAATGATACAAACTCGGGTATACAAGAGGTTATCATAGCTCGGCAAGCTCAACCACTCTCATGCCTTTCATGGAGTATGCTTGATCAATTTAGGAAAGATTAGAAGGCGCAATTCACCATAACGTAATGCACGCGTTATCCATTTTCAAAGCTTATTAGGTCTTATTTATGAAATTATTACAAACAGTTACTACAACTTAATAAATTGAGACTCTTGTAGGATGAATCCACTTTCACCCAGCTAGTATAAAGAACAAACACTGACCTATTATGACATCACTGAACAGCCTGTGGCCACATCTACTGAAGAACTACATGTTCCAGCACAGCCTACTATACAGTGGAAAGTGTAGTGCATCTTCTGGTCAGTGAGACATACTTGGCTTTGTAGCGCTGCCTCAGATGATCTGCCTTCACTGTCAAACTAAACTAGATATTTAAACTTGCATAGCAAATGTTGGCTCTCAAAACCCAAGAGCAATAATCAGTTCTATATAATAGACATGTGAACGTTCCTCCCACATCCCATGGGTAGAAATGACAATTTATACATCTCCCACAAGTGTGACAGCAGTGAAGATTTTTGCAACAGCTGCAACACAATAGGGAAAAAGAAATAGAACTTAGCGGGACGGCTGTGGGGCTTTGAGTCACCAAGGCTCCGGCACATTAATGATTTGTCATCCCATAGTTTTATTGGTACTTAGGAGTCCAACAGCCAAGAGCTATTGGAGGTGAATTGTGCTGAAGCAGCGAAACAAATAAACCATCACTAAATGCTTAATTTATGGGACTGTGACTGCAACACTATAGTGTATTGTAAGTCTAGGTCTTAAGATCTGGCACTGGTCATAAGAGTATTCCTGTGACTTCATGCTCGTTTCTAACCGTATAAGAGATACCAGGTATATTTTAACATACACAGTTTCCATTCCCTTTCCAATAGAGATCACCTGTCAGCTTGGCATTTACATCCAAACAAATGTTATCCTACTGTGCTATGTGAATAGAATCTAGCACATGAACATAACAGAGAATCACTTGGGTCTCATTCACATGGGGAGTACTACAGCATACACCCATGAAAGGGCCATGTTTACCCACATATGGATGCACTGTATAGGCGGCCCCATTGATGCCAATTGAGATGCAGAGGCTGCACGAACACAGCCTGTGCTCCCAATTTGACATTTGTGCAGGTGCCCCCGAATGCAGACAGTGTGAGTTCAGGGCCGTGGACCCGCATGGATGTAAAATTGGGAGCAGAAGCTTTGTTCGTGCAGTCTCTGCATTCCAACTGACATCATTGGGACCGCCTACACGGAGGTGCACAGAACACCTGTGCATCCAATATGCGGGTAAAGGCGGCCTTCTCATGGGCGTATGCCCTCGTGTGAAAGAGGCCTTAAAGTGATTGTAAAGTCTAATTTTTTTCCCATAAAACTAACAAACATGTTACACTTGCCTGTCCTGTTGCAGTGAGTTTTCACAGAGCAGCCCGGATCCTCCTCTTCTCGGGTCCCTCTTCTGATCCTGGCCCCTCCCTCCTGTTCAGTGCCCCCACAACAAGCAGCTTGCTATGGGGGCACCCGAGCCGAGTCACAACTCCCTGTGTCTATTCAGACACGGAGCAGGCCTGGCCCCACACCCTCTCTCCACTGATTGGCTAGCTGACTTTGACTGACAGCAGCAGGAGCCAAAAGGCGCCACTGCTGTCTCTCAGCCAATCAGGAAGGAGAGTCTCGGATGGCTGAGACACTGGTGGACATCGCTGAAAAGAGAGGGACCCCAGGTAAGTGTTATGGTGGCTGCTGCACACAGAAGGCTTTTTATCTTAATGCATTAAGATAAAAAACCTTCTGCCTTTAATAGGTATTGCATTTCAAAAGAAGACTGTATTGCCCAACCAACTGGTTTCACCCCTTCGTGCTGCCAGCTCAGACTTTTATGAAATTATATCATGTACAATACAGAACTAATATGCTCAGATCACAAGCACCCACCCATGTTAATGGTTTGCAGATAATGCAAGCATGTACAAATATATAATTTCCCTTATGAATTGATGACCTATTTCATTTGAATACACAAACTTTAAATATGAAAATCATTTTTAAATTTAGCTGTGCAAATGAAGTGGCAAGTAATAACAGCTTATGTGGCCACTAAGAACCTCTGATGTTCACATTTCCAAACATTTCACATTACCTAAAATACAAACCTTTTTGTGTGATAGGATTTTATTTAGACTTAAACAGTTTAAGAGATTATAGGACAAGATTTTCTAAAAAAGTGTATATGTGTATGTCCATGAACGCAACTCACCAGATCATGCCCTCAAACAGATTGTGTATGATTAGATGAGACTGGGTGACAACAATCAGCAGAGTGACATGTGTCCAGCCAAACTATGGAAGCAAAAAAAAAAAAAAGATATAGGTTTTAGACACAAATGGTAAAAACAAATTGAGAATTCTGGAATTTCACTGTAAATATGAATATACTACAACATGTAAAAGGGTTTTAACAGCTTTTAGGATTCTTACAACTGGGTCAGAATTATCATAAGTTGTATCTCTTTTGCAACAATGCTCTAACAACTGCAGAAAAAAATAAAATTGTAAGAACATCAGGAAGGAAGACTTAAAAGAGAAGTATGACCAAAGCTTTTTTGGTCATACTTCTCTACTGGATCAAAGGAGTGCATTTACTATTTCCCTGCCGTGACCCAGAGTCAGCTTATAGTGGACGATTGCCCGCTGTCATCAGACATGGCAAAACTGCTCCAGCATCTGGAAGAATCCGACAATATTGTCAGGATCCACCCAGCTGCCAGATAGCTGAACCTGCCCCCTCTCTAGCCCAGTGCTAGAATGAGTAGAAAGTGGTTACTGACAGTCACTTCTCTCAGCTTCCAGCAGACCGAGAACTAAGCAATCCTGTGATGGTTCAGTTCTCGGTGTTAGAGCCAACATGGGACATCTGCAGCATCACATTGAAGTTGAAGCATAGAGGTGAGTTTGGATGTTAATTGTTTTTTTTTTATAGTCCCAAAACTTCTCCTTTGAAGGGCAGCTGTTTCTTTAGCAAAACTAGCGCCAACACACATTTCCTAGCCCTCCTGAACTAGTTTACAAAAAAAACTAAAAACCCATCTGCTTACTTACCTCAATAGCACAATCACCACCTGCTCAGATGTTTAAAGCCCCTCCGGCAGAAAACCTTTAGAGAGCTGGTTATATCTGCCCTCATGGTCCCATACAGAGAATGCAGACAATTGATATACGGTCCTATACAATGCAATGAGTGCTGACTGTGGCTAGAGCCGATGAGGATTTCTGATGGAAAGACAGAACATTGGAGCAGGTGGCTCTGCTGCTGAAGTAAGCATACAACTGAGGCGAGATGTTTTATTGTAGATCTGTTGAGAAGGGTTAGTGTTTGTTACACCTGGCCTTTAGGTTTTTACTTACTTGGCTTAAGCCGGCCATAGACTGTTTGAACCAGTTCAGCAGGAACCCGCCGAGATCCGAACCATATATGGGCAAGGCTGAATGTACCCAAGTTGATCGATTAATCAACTAGGGAACAACCAGCCTATCAGATTTTACATGCAATTGCGGCTAGCGGTTGTTATAACCACTATCAATAATCACTGTATTCTCCTGATAGGGATGCCCCCCCTCCCCCGGTGAAACAGAACAGCTGCACTGGTGCGATTCCCAACACTAACTTTAGATGGGGCAATCAAGCGATTTTCTTTCCTGTAACCAGTGGTTGTAGGGAAGAAAAATCGCTCCATCTATAGCCAGCCTTAGTGGACTAGTGTCTATTTAACTAGAAATATTGACAGCATCTCAGTGGGCAAGCTGCATTTCCGGCTTTTACCGGCAACTGAAATTTACATTTTTAGCTTTGGAGGCTAGAAGCATCAGGGAGCCTTCCATATTACTATATAGATGGGTACAAATCTTTTGTGGCTTCTGAAAAGAATTTTAAAATGTTAACCTCCCATTGAGAAATTTAAGTGTTGATCATTAAAAAAATAAACACCACAATAAAAATAAAGGGCCAGATTCACGTAGATCAGCGGATCTATAGATCCGCTCGATCTACGTGATTTAAGATCCGCTCCCGCAAGTTTGAGAGGAAAGTGGCTAATTCACAAACCACTTACCTCCAAACTTGCGGCGGATCCTAAATCCCCCGGCGGAATTCAAATTCCGCGGCTAGGGGGAGTGTACTATTTAAATCAGGCGCGTTTCCGCGCCGATTTAAATGCGCATGCGGCGTCCGCAAAATTTCCCGGCGTGCATTGCTCCCACTGACGTCGCTAGGACGTCAGTGGTTTCGACGCTTACGTAAACGACGTCCGTCCGTATTCGAAAACGACTTACGCAAACGACGGTAAAAAATTCAAATTCGACGCGGGAACGCCGGCTATACTTAACATTGGCTGCACCTGATAAAAGAAGGGGTAAGTATACGCCGGGAAAGCCACTACGGAAACGTCGTAAGAAGACTGCGTCGGGTCCGCGTACGTTCGTGAATTTGCGTATCTCGCTGATTTACATATTATTTATCGTAAATCAGCGGGAACGCCCCCGGCGCCATTTTTAAATGGAAAAAAAGATCCGACAGTGTAACACAGTGTAACACTGTCGGATCTTAGCCCTATCTATGCGTATCTGATTCTATGAATCAGGCGCATAGATAGGACCAGTGTAAGTCAGAGATACGATGGTGTATCTGTAGATACACCGTCGTATCTCTTTGTGAATCTGGCCCAAAGTATCTGAGAGGATGGCTTCATAATCACTTCTCTCTGCTCATCCCCACCAGCTGACAACAAACTGAGGAGCACAAATCAGACTGGAGCTGCCTTGTGAATATTTTCGAGATCTATAGCCCCTTTCGGCATGTAGGTAGACCAAAGTTGGCAATACATGTTAAGATTTCTCTGGCCCACGGGCTGAATGAGAGAAATAACTTCATTCCCCCCACCCATCCAAGCTAAAGAGCATGGAAGGGTGAATCTGCAGTGATGGCCATTGTATTCTGACAGTTGGCACCTGCGGCCACACGTGATTGGATACAAGCGCCGATTGACTGAGTATATTTTGGAGTCCAGTGGTGCAGGGACGCCCACATAACGCATTTTGGCCAATTCAACGAAAGTTTTCTAAAATTCATTCCATGTATGACCAGTGGTTTTAAAGTCAGTGAATAACATTACTGCCAGCCCCTCTGTTATAACAAGGTATAATATAAAGTGTCAAAGTTTTTTTTTAAATGATGCCGCTAAATACGGAGTGCGGCTGTGTGGTCATTCGACTTCCCGCCACTCTCCTCCCCTGATCCAAGGACTACAGCAGGAGGCGGGGAGATTCCCCTCTGACGTGAGCACTGTGCTATCTGCTCAGCCCCTCCCGCTGTAAACCTTAGATCAGAGGAGAAGAGAGGAAGGTTACGTTACCACACAGTGGCGTTCTGAAATAAGGCATTTAGCAGCATAATTTTTTTTAAACGTTGACACTGGGTAATATACCTCATTATAACAGATGAGCTGGCAGTAAAGCTATTTTTACTGTCACATGAAATTTCATCAGGAGGGATGGAGGGTGGGGGTGCGGTTGAGTGGTGGGTTTGGACAGGCAGGCAGGGAGGGGGAGAGAGGAGAGACTCGCACAGCGGGAGGACAGAGGCACGTATGGATCAGCAGCCATTAATACTGTGGTCAGTTCACATAGGGGACACCGGATCAAGTAGGATCAACCAGGTTTTTTACAGCATAGAAAAGGACAAATTAGACAGCACAAGCACTATGCTGTTTAACATGCTTTAAAAAGGAAAAGGATTTTTTTTTTGCAGTCCTGACCCTTACATTTAAAAAATAAAAAACCAAACCTTCTCTTTACGGAAAACACCTGCAGCACTATATGCAAAATGACATATCACTACCATTATTTACCATATAAAACTGGAGACGATAGTGCTTCTTCACCAGGCTCAGAACAAACATGCAGAACCCTGGGGGAAAATAAATACACGGTAAATATAGTATTTATATAATTGTATGTAGCAGAACCACTGCCTACTATGTACTATAGGTAAACCATGTCTGCTCCAGGCTACACTTGTCTCTCTACTATCCTGGCTGCAGCAACTGGCTCTCCACAGTCGTGAGGCACCGAATATATAAAACTACTGAATAATCCATAACACAGGAAGCCAAATGATACACAGACAGCGCCAACACATTTCACTCTTTACAGCTTAGTCAGAGTCACAGATCCTCATACCCAGAGCTTTTTTCCTCAGAAAATAGGTGCAGGAACTCAACCATGACCCCGTTCAGTTTTTAAAAACAGTAGAAGGGTCTTAAAGGGGCATTAAATACCAGGATTGCATTACATACAGAGTGCAGAGTTCAGGGGGGGTTACACACAGTGCAGAGCTGTCACTTGTAAACACATAAACCAGACTTCTGTGTTTACAAGTGATTGTGGTGAGCAGGCACCAAAGGGTCTGAGCCAGAGGTGGTGGAACTGAGTTCCCCCAAGTTCCCCCTGAAAAAAAGCCCTGCTCATACCCTATGACTAAGCGCCTGTAAGGGGTAAAACGCATTGAATATGTCATGGCACCAGGTGGAGCTTTATGTATCCTTTAGTATTAATAAACTAGAAGCTGGTTTTTATGTTGAGCGTTTCCCCCTTTCTTTGTTTTGGATTATTCAAGTTATATGTACATTAAAGTGACATTAAACCTTCCTCTTTATATTTTTTTTATTTAAATAACAAACATGTTATACTTACCTGCTCTGTGCAATGGTTTTGCACAGAGCAGCCCTGATCCTCCTTTTCTGGGAACCCCCGCTGGCGCTCCAGGTCCCCCCCTCTACAGCCCCAAGGAAAAGCCACTTTTCATGGGGGCACTCGTGTGGGGTTGCTCATGAGTCACCCTGTCTGCATTCATAGAGACAGACCAGGCAATTTAGTCCCGCCCCTGCTTCTTCGCCACAGCATTTGATTGACTATAGAAGGAGCCAATAGCGCCCACTGCTACTGTATTAATCTGCCTAATGAGGAGGGAGACTGGGGAGAGAGCCGCTGCTCTTGTGCACATTGCAGGATCAAATCAGGTTCAGGCAATTATAAAGGGGGGGCGCTCCTTTAGCAGAAAAGGTAAAAAAGCTTTGGAACCACTTTAATATGTATAACTTTATAAAGCAAAGTAAACTACAATGGGAAAGACACATTGAGATTAGTTTACTCCAAGTCATTCATACAAAAAATCTACTAGAAAACTGTTATGTATGGTATGGGGGGGTGAATATAACAAATATGGTGAACTGTTTAAATCAAAATAGGGCTACTATTCACACCAGCGATTAAGGCCAGTGCAAATTGTAGCGGTAGAAATCTTAGGATTCCTGCTGCGGGTCTCAGCGGCTAGGTGCAGCCGTCGACCCCAGTCAATATAATCACAGGTCACCCTCCGGAGGCTGAACTGCGTTGATCATTGCTGGACGCACCTAGCTACTGGGAGCCACAGCAGCTATTTAGAAAATTCCTGCCGCTACAATTCGCACCAGCCTTTACTCGTCGGTGTGAATGCAGCCTAAAGGCTACATAAATTACGCGAATGTAACTTCATACTTTTGTTGCACTTAAGTGCTTTGCCCAATGACTAACAAATTTACAAATGATAATAAAATAATTGAAGGCCGTCCTAAGGAGTGTGGAAATGTTTAAATCAAAATAAGTCTACTATTCACACCAGCAATTAAGGCCGGTGACTTGTCCTGAATGTTCCACTATGGGGGAAGTTCCTTCACTGACTGCGCAGGCGCAAACTTCCCGACGGAAATCCCCGAACCTCGCCCGGCATCCAGGCTCTTTCTTTAACATCCCCGTGGATTGGAGGATGTTAAAAAAAGAGCCAGGAGGCCGAGCGAGCGAAGCGAGCCGTCCGAGCGCAGCGAGGACGTGAGGCCGACTGGCCACTTTCCTCTAAGTCCACGTCGCCCTGGATGCCGGCCGCCGTTCGGGGATTTCCGTCAGCAAGTTTGCACCTGCGCAGTGCTTAAAGGAACTTTCCCGATAGCTGGAACCATCTCAGCGCACCAGTTCGCGCATGCGCTGGAACTTCCGTGAGACTTGGAACCAGCACGGCAGATCACCGGTGCAAATTGTAGCGGTAGAAATCTTAGGATTCCTGCTGCGGGTCTCAGTGGCTAAGTTCAGCAGTTGATGCCATTTATTATAATCACAGGTCACCCGCCGGTGGCCGAACTGCGTTGATCATTGCTGGACGCACCTAGCCACTGGGAGCCACAGCGGGAGTTTAGAAAATTCTTGCCACTACAATTTCACACCAGTCTTTAATCGCCGGTGTGAATGTAGCCTAAAGGCTACAGAAATTACGCAAATGTAAACTTCATACTTCTGTTGCACTTAAGTGCTTTGCCCAATGACTAACAAATTTACAAATGATAATAAAAGAATTGAAGGCCGTCCTAAGGAGTCAGTCTAAGCCAAGCGATGTAGATTTCCCCTGACTGCATTAGAAGTCAGACGTCAATAGGAGTTTTTATGCACACGCCATTCCTAGGTCCTGGGATTAGTCCAGCACCGGCAGCAAACTCCAACTGGATCACCCTTTGTTCACTTGTAGAGGAAGTTCTCAATTTCACCTGAGATGAATGCTCTCTAATTCGACTAATGTGTGTACTTGGCATTCATGGATGAAATTGTCAAGTCGGAAGATCCAGACCTTCACTATGCAGGACTTCTGCCAATAGCTGACACCAAGGTGGTGTAACATGTCACTGTATTAATAACACAGTTCCTCAGTCCAAGTGTAATACAACCTCTGGCTGCTACACTGAAGATGCTCCAGAACAAGTCATCTAAAGTACATCGGAATGTAGGAATGTTTGCACAAATTAGATTTTATTTTTATATCTATATCTTCTCAAGAAGTCTTCAATTGCGTGTAATGCAAGTGTGTGTGATAGGAATAAAAAAAAAATTGAAACTTTTCAACAGCAAGAGAATTTGACTAAATAACCCAACTAATTTAGAAGAAGCAGTGTGTGGTTTTAAGATGAGAGCACTCACAAAGCTAAAAAAAAGCCTGTGATTACTCACAAGTAATCACTACACATATAATGCATGTGAATGTGGATGTAAAAGTTGCAGAAATGAAAATCGCTATTATATGCTACACTACATTGTATTCTATGTGTAGCCAAGGCTGGAGTCATACATATGGCCGAATTCCCACCTATGCATATTTCTCTGATGCGTTTTCCATTTAAATCAATGAAAATGCATCAAGGAGACATGTCGCACATTTTCAGAGTGCAATGCACTTTGTAGGCTCATGTTGATAAGCATCATGAAGCGTCATAGTTTGCCGTGATGTGCATATTAACGTGAATGGAAAATTCATCAAGTGAAAACAAAGGCGTGAATCCAGCCTGAGGGCTAGTAAATTGCTGGGAAATTTTAGAAGCACGTTTAGCACTACCAAAAATAAGAGTGTGTCACCAAAGATGAATGGGGTCTTTTACGAAAGGCAAATCCACTTTGCACTACAAGTACAACGTGCACTTGGAAGTGCAGTCCACGGGACAGAAATGTCAACTCAACAGTATATGAGAACTCTACTTCCCCATGCACTAGATGCAGCAAAGAGCCTGATTCCCAGACAGTGGAAGGTCCCTATGAGCCCATCAGAGAGGAGCTGGCTTTGTAAAATCAACGATATATATTATGTTGAACAGCTCAGGTTCATGGGGGAGGAAGGCGAAGGAGGATTTAAATTAAAATGGCAGGACTGGGTTAATTATAAGCTTTCACCGAGTTACATAGATAGGATGATATAGTGCCGGAAGGGCAAGGGGCAAAAGGGAGACACAATATGAGATGGATTTCAGGAGATAGGGGCGGGTGGGGTGGTAGGGTTAAGGGTTGAGGGTGGGACGGGGATATGTTCGGCTCGGGGAAATGAATGTATTTATTTGTGTATTTATTCACGTATTTTTTTTCTTTTTTTGTATTTCTATTGGCATAGGCTTATTATATTTAAACGTACTTTTGCAATAACAAATAGTTATTGCGAATGAACGCAAATTGATTAAGTCTCCTGCTAGTTCTCTGAGGCGGAAAAAAAAAAAAGGAAGTGCAGTCGCTGTAAATCTGAGGGGTAGATCTGAAATGAGGGGAAGCTCTGCTGATTTTATCATCCAATTATGTGCAAGCTAAAATGCTGTTTTTCTTGCATGTCCCCCTCAGATCTACAGTGACTGCACTTCCTAAGGCAAAGTGGATTTGCCTTTCGTAAATAACCCCCAAAGTGTTTCTTTTTAGGTTTGGATAGAGTGGAAAGGGATTAGAACCCTGTCAGTTTTCATTGCCATCTGTGCCCCAATTAGAGATATTCATCATTCTATTAGTCCTCTTTACTGTTATAATCAAAAGTGAATTAAATAAAATTCCCTAATTTTGGGTTGACATCAAAACAGAAATAGAGGGGAAATCTTCCATAGGGGACCCTAGTCCTGGTGACACACCGGAATTATGGGGCAGAAAGTTAAAGAGAAATCTCCCCAATGGTACTATACAGAAACAAAATCAGTAGAAGTCCCAAAAACTTGTGCCATTCAACCTTTAGTTGCTGTGATAACAAACACTGCTGTGTAACATGTGATATACAATCTTCATTCTTCCTTATGTGCCTCCACATTGTGGGTGAAAAACCTTCTCACCTCCTTATAAGACCACATAAATGGGCCATGAATCGCTTGTGAAACTCTCTCCAGCAAAAAATAAGGCGACTCCGTCACGTTTCCACTTGTTCCAACTTCGCACTACTCCTTACTCCTCCACATTGCTCAGAGTGTAGCTCACATAAAACAAGAAAGCAGTACCATAGTGCTCTCCTTTCCTTTATTCTTACTCTCAAAGGCTCAACCACATCTTGGAAGTATAGGTGGTGAGCCGTAACTAATACAGATTATAAAATTGAGCCGTTTTATTTCTTGTGTTTTTAATATTTTGGGGAGAAAGAATAAAAGGAAACTAGAGAGCACTATGATTCTGCTTTCTTGTTTTATGTGATCTACACTCAGATATCTGAGCAATGTAGAGGAGAAAGGAATAGTGGGAAGTTGGAACAAGTGGAGAAGTTACAGAGTAAAAAACGGAAATCGCCTTACATTTTGTTGGAGAGAGTTTCACAAGCGATTCACGACCCATTTATGTGGTCTTATAAAGGAGGTGAGAAGGTTTTTTCACCCACAAGGTGGAGGCACATATGGAAGAGTGAAGATTGTAGATCACGTGTTACACAGTGGTGTTGTGTTAACACAGAATATGAAGGTTGAATGACAAGTTATGTATTGTTGACTACACTAATTTTGCATGTGTATTTTGAGGGATTATTGTAATCACCTATAAAAGTGTTTGAGCGGCAACAAAAATTTATTATTTTAGCAATGTAATAATATATCACACATTGTAGCTATAATTTTATTTAGGAGTGTTTGCCCAGATTGCACTTTAGGTTTAAATCTCCCCAATGGGACACAGATGGCAAAAAATAAACTGATATAACCCTCCCTTACTCCATCCAAAAAAATAAATAAAGATTTGCCTTTAGTGGCACTTCAAGAACGTGCACCCATTAGACTCGGCACACACTTTTTAGTAGTGTGATGGACTGCAGAGAAGCAACTTATTCAGTACCGGCTCATAGTCATAGGACGTCCACAGAGGGGATCTCTCCCATCCCGGGTGGACGTCATATGACATCCTGGGCTTTGTGAGGGGATATCTGAATGATGCCTGTAGCTAGAGGCATCATTCAAATATCATTGTTTGCCCGAGGCGATTCTGTGCACCATAAGAACGATTGTGCTTCTCCGGGCTGTTCCGTGCCATCGGGGGCCCAGAGAAAGAATCGTCCAGCGCCGGATGGGAAGCATAGAGTTGACCGTCGGAGGTCCGGGCGCAATGCGATGACATCACACCGGGGTACCCGGAAGTAAACAAAGCCACGATTGCGGCTAGTAAGCATGAGATCGGTGAATTTTTTTTCACAATCTCATGCTTTCCACCCTGGAGGAGAGATGTGCGGTCTTATTGACCCCGGCTCTCTCCATAAAGAGGACCCGTCACACACTATTCCTATTACAAGGGATGTTTCCATTCCTTGTAATAGGAATAAAAAAGTGATAAAAAAAAAAAAAAAAAATGTAAAAAAAGTGTAAAAATAAAATAAAAAAATAAATAACAAAACATTTTTTAAAACCGCCCCTGTCCCACCCACGTATGTAAACGCAGTTTAAACCGCGTGCGTTAGAGCGCGTGCAACAATTCTCGTACTAGACCTCCTCTGTAACTCTAAACTGGTAACCTGTAACATTTTTCAAAGCGCCGCCTATGGAGATTTTTAAGTAACAAAGTTTGGCGCCATTCCATAAGTGTGCGCAATTTTAAAGCGTGACATGTTAGGTATCTATTTACTCGGCGTAACATAATCTTTCATATTTTACAAAAAAATCGGGCATAACTTTACGGTTTTGTTATTTTTTAATTCATGAAACCATTTTTTTCCCAAAAAAAAGGCGTTTGAAAAATTATTGCGCAAATACCGTGCAAGATAAAAAGTTGCAATGACCACCATATATTTCCCTAGAGTGTCTGCTAAAAAACATATGTAATGTTTGGGGGTTCTGAGTAAATTTTCTAGCAAAAGAATGATGATTTGTACATGTAGGAGAGAAGTGCCAGAATAAGCCTGGTATAGAGGTGGGTATAAAAGCCCTGTATTGAAGTGGTTAATGAACAAAATAAAAGGGGAATGAAAGCCAACAATTTCCTGTTACTTGTAGGCAGTGTGTTTTTAACATTGAACGATTCACATTATTAATGTAGAAAACTGCAACGCACCCAAGAGGTACAAGGCAAAGGAGATGAATCGATGGTATTTGCTAAGGATCCTAAGTGGCTCCTCGTTCTGTACTAGAGTGAAGAAATAGTCTGTAACGGTCTCTCCATAGAAGAAATAGTTGACACAAAGCAGGAAATACCTGCAGAAATACAAAAGGGTTAATGACATTTACAGAGACAACAGTATAAAATGATAATCAGCACCCACTGAGTACATTTCATTATTATAATCTTCTCTTGTTGCATTTCAAAGTTAAGTTTCTAATAAAGAAATAATTCTGTGTTTAGTAATACAACTGACCGGTAAAACTGATCCAATGGATCAAAGGGGATCACATTTACAAATCAATCGCACATCTTCTAAGTGAACGTTTAGCATACGCCAGCCGTTCAAGCTGGCCATACACGGCTATCTTTTATTCTGTTAGCCAGCGAATGCTTCTATCCGCATAAACTAGGTAGATGGAGGAGTACCCTTACCAGGACGTTGTATTCTTTTTTTTTTCTCCGGTATACACTGATCAACAGCTGCAAACAATGGACTTATGTTGGGTGGGTTAGGCACCATCAGGGATGGACTGGCCATAGGGACTACAGGGAGTTTCCCGGTGGGCCGATGGCTCAGTGGGCCGTTTTTTAAAACAAAGATGCTGCTTGGAGATTTTTTTTTAACGCCCTGGCAGCGCCCCAGTGTGAAAGCACTCAGGCTTTCACACTGGGACTGCAGCGGAAGCGTTTTTCAGTCGCTTTACAGGCGCCCAAAAGCGCCTAAAAAACGCCTCAGTGTAAGAAGGGGTCCTACACCCACCCCCTCTCTTTTACACTCACTCTCTTTTTCTTACACTCACCCCCTTTCCCTCAACCCTCCCTCTCTCTCTCATTCCCCTCTCTCTCACCCTCTCATGATATACAATAATCGATGTAGGGGTCTTTTGGTGGGTGAGATTTTTTTCGGGGGGGTGGGGGCAGCATTTTATTGAATTAAAGTGGGCCGGTCTGGATGAAGTCCAGGGCCGAATTTTTGTCCCAGTCCAGCCCTGGGCACCATTAGTCAAAATTTAGCCGAACTGGCCGAATTTCAAACAAGTGTATAGCCAGCTTTAACCCTTGGATTGGAGATCATGGAAACTACTATGTACAACTCAATTTGGCTGATCAGAAACTGAAGGGGGGGGGGGGGGGGGGGAGTATTAATTAATTTAATTTGATCCAAGTCCAGTGTTACCATGAACTTAGCAGATTTAAAAAGCCCGGGAACTCCAGCCAAACATCTTTTGTTTAAGTCCCAAACGCAAGTCTGTAGGCAGCATTTGTTTTAATATGATAGATTACAACAATTTTAAGGTTTAGAGTTTGATGGACTTAAAGCATCTCTGAGCCCAAACACAAAAATGTAATCTACTGGTGCGCACATTAAGACACAGCATTGTGGGCTCGTGTCAGTACTGGCTCCAGTATGGAAGTGAGCAAATATCACACCCTGCCTCCGATTGGATGCAAGAACCCCAGTGAGAGTTGATTAACTGTGGGGAGTCAGCCCCATTAAAAGTAATGGGAGGCTTCAAGCTCCCGCAGCTAATTGAGGCCACTCACATGTAATGTCTCATTCAGTGATCACATGCGAGCGATCGGTCCTGGACGCAGACTACCTACAGTACAGACCAAAAGTTTGGACACACCTTCTCATTCAAAGAGTTTTCTTTATTTTCATGACTATGAAAATTGTAGATTCACACTGAAGGCATCAAAACTATGAATTAACACATGTGGAATTATACATAACAAGAAAGTGTGAAACAACTGAAAATATATTTCATATTCTAGGTTCGTCAAAGTAGCCACCTTTTGCTTTGATTACTGCTTGGCACACTCTTGGCATTCTCTTGATGAGCTTTAAGAGGTAGTCACCTGGTGCAGCACCCCATCACTCTCCTTCTTGGTCAAATAGCCCTTACACAGCCTGGAGGTGTGTTTGGGGTCATTGTCCTGTTGAAAAATAAATGATGGTCCAAGTAAACGCAAACCGGATGGAATAGCATGCCGCTGCAAGATGCTGTGGTAGCCATGCTGGTTCAGTATGCCTTCAGTTTTGAATAAATCCCCAACAGTGTCCCCAGCAAAGCACCCCCACATCATCACACCTCCTCCTCCATGCTTCACGGTGGGAACCAGGCATGTAGAGTCCATCCGTTCACCTTTTCTGCGTCGCACAAAGACACGGGGGTTGGAACCAAAGATCTCAAGTTTGGACTCATCAGACCAAAGCACAGATTTCCACTGGTCTAATGTCCATTCCTTGTGTTCTTTAGCCCAAACAAGTCTCCTCTGCTTGTTGCCTTTCTTTAGCAGTGGTTTCCTAGCAGATATTCTACCATGAAGGCCTGATTCACACAGTCTCCTCTTACCAGTTCTAGAGAGTGTCTGCTGCAAAAGGTGGCTACTTTGAAGAACCTAGAATATGAAATATATTTTCAGTTGTTTCACACTTTTTTGTTATGTATAATTCCACATGTGTTAATTCATAGTTTTGATGCCTTCAGTGTGAATCTACAATTTTCATAGTCATGAAAATAAAGAAAACTCTTTGAATGAGAAGGTGTGTCCAAACTTTTGGTCTGTACTGTACATCCAGGGCTGAACACTCGTGTCGCATGTGATCAGTGCATGAGCAATTGCATGCGAGTGTACGCAATTAGCTTTGTAGCCAGCAGCCTCCAATTACGTTCAATGAGGCTGCCTCCCACAGTTAAAGTGGTTGTATACCCTCTGATACTACGTGCACCTACAGGTAAGCCTACATTAAGGCTTATCTGTAGGTGCTTGCTTTATCTCCTTAACCTACATGGTTACGGAGATATTTGCAGAAAATCGGGCGCAGGCGAACTGAGCGTGCTGGGTCTTGAATGTGAAAGTGCCGGAAACTCACGCATCGTGGCGGTTCTGCACGCATGCGCGGGCGTGACGTCATCGCCAATCCCGCCAGTCACAACGCCGGAGCGGCGATACCCGGAAGTCACTCTGGGTATCATGGCGGCGGAGGAGAGGAACAAGGGTCGATGCGGGGGCTTTGGTAAGTAATTCATAATCTAAGGTAAGTAATTCATAATGAGCTAGTATGCTAGTCATACTAGCTCATTAAGCCTTTGTCTTACAGGTTTTTTGTTTATTTTAAATGTGTTTTTGGGTATACAACCGCTTTAATCAACTCACGCTGGGGTTATTGCACCTAATGGGAGGTAGGGTGTATTCGCAGGTGTGAATGCACCCTTAGATATTTGCTCTGTTGAGAGCCACACCAGACTTCACAATCTCCTTCTCCGTCTGGGGTTTGACCAGTGCCAGCTGCGGTGTTCATCACTATAACAAAAATGGCCACAAACTAAAGTCATCACTCTTGGGGGAAAAACTTTATTGCAGGTCTGTAATCTGGCAGTCCCCACCCATAGCCACACACCCTTTCTAGCGATCTCTGAGGCCAATGCCAATTAGGGTGAAACGCATCAGTAGGGTATGGCTACGGGTGCAGACTGTCAGATAACAGGTCTGGAATAAGGTTTTCTCCTAAGAGTGATGTCATCAATGTGCCTCTGTTTGTATTATGGATTCTTTTTGGCCTATGACAATGTGTTATCACCCCATACGAGAAAGTGGCTGACAAAAGGCCATAATGGCAGGACTAAGTAGTATTTCCATCTTGCACATTTGTACATGCTCCTCTCCTGTACTGAAAGGGCTAACTCCGATATCACTTCACCCAGTGAGTTTCTCAGTGTGCATCACCACCTCACAAGTGGCATCACTTGTGGGCTTTACCACAGTTACCCTTTTTTCAGAAAGCCATGTACAGTACCCTAGTACCCTGCCAGTCCCTCCCACCAGCCATGGTTTGTCTACAATGTACTGAGAAGCACTGTGATGTCACTGGGTCCAAAATGAAAGTAAATTGTAATGAAAACAGAAAGGGTTTATTTAAAATTGCATTCAGCATATTGATTGGGGGTGGCAGGACCAGGAAAAGCAAAATATAAATCAGAATAAAATTCAGCTTTAATAAAATCAAAAGATTCAAAACGACTGAAAATGTAAATTTTATTGATTGGTTTTATTGCATTCTTTACCCACCAGCTAAGTGTCCGGAACCAAGGCAAGTCATAGGAATGGTACACATTGTATCCAATCATAATGATCTCCTGGAAACATTTAATCTGAACACACATCACCTGCAGAAAGAATCAAACACTGTAAAATAGCTTTGTTTTGGGGAAAGATTCAAAGAGTGAAAAAAAAAAGCACTTACAATCATCATGAGCACGATTGGTCCTAAGTAGATGATGATGAAGAAAAAGCTAATCATGGCTAATGTCAAGATGCCTCTGATCCACCAATTCTTCCATCTGTATGGAAAAGACAAAACAGAAATCAAAAACAGAATCGTACGTAGGCAAGTGTTTATGATGATTTACAGTTTGCAATCTTAAAGTTGATAGGCTTAAAATGTACACTCTAGCTAGCAGAATGCTATCCTCAGAAGAGATGTATAAACGGTTAAAAGCTGCACTGCCTAAAAACTTTGAGATATAAATCCACTTTATGTGCACCAAATGCCTTTACAAACCAAATGACTACCTTGTAAAAGTAGCAGTGACATCATCACTGCGCTGAACATGTGCAGAGAGCAGAGTTGTGGAAGGGGTCCAGCAGGCTCCACCCACTACAGGCTACCTGCTAAAAAAATATTGGAGGGGCGGAGACAAGACCAGTCACCCTGCACAAAGAGGAAGCAGCAGTGACTGGTCTTTATTACAGGAAGCTCCTACACAGGGGAAAAAAAACTTTCCACACTGGATTACTGTACAGATAATCATCAAAGACACCAACACAAGGTCACATAGACGCGTTTCACACATACATCTTGTGCTTAATCATTATATTATCATGGTAATGATTAAGCACAAGATGTTTGTGGGAAACGCATCTATGCGACCTCCTGTTGGTGTCTTTGGTGTTATCACTTTGAACAATAAAAGGCCATCGGAATTCCTGGATGTGGAGCCATTTCTTTTCTTACAAGATTCCCACGGAGGCGGACCGGGGCCGGCACTCTACGAGACATTCCACCTCAGGTTATCATACACCTGGAGCAGCGGCTCTTTTTCTTTGTATATAGGTTTTTAATGATGCTTTCCCTTTATGGGAAGATTTTCCTTCACTTCCCGTCCTGGAGACAAGACAGAAAATAAGTGGAAATCTCCCCTAAGAAATTAGAAACCTTATCTTTGACTTCCCCTGATCTGCCGATATGGTTCCGGCTATCATGAAAGTTGCTGCGCAGGCGCAATCTGATCTGCCGAAATGGTTCCGGCTAACGAGAAAGTTCCTTTAAGGACTGCGCAGGCGCAAACTTGCCGACGGAGAAAAGAAAAAAAAATAAACTTTGGTTCGTGTTCCTTTCTATGTAATAAAAGGAAATTGCAGACCAGCAGAAAGATTACAATCTTCCAACACTGCAAGTATTACAAACCATGCTTTTCACATGTATTGAGGGATCTGTTCATACCTATGCAGATGCTCTGCTTTGTGCGTTTTTGTTCAATTATGCGTACCGCATTCGAGGCAACCTATTCACTTCAATGGGCTGCCCGGTGTGAAAAAAAGAAAAATTGCACAAAGAAGTGCATGATCTGGGCAGCACAGTGGTGTAGTGGTTAGCACTTCTGCATAGCAGCACTGGGGTTGGCTTGAATCCCAACCATGGCACTACCTGCCTGGAGTTTGCATGTTCACCCTGTGCCTGAGTGGGTTTCTTCTCGTAGGTTAATTGGCTCCTGTCTAAATTGGCCCCAGTATGTATAAATGTGAAGTTAGGGAACTTAGACTGTAAGCTCCTTGAGGATAGGGACTGATTTGAATTATAAATATGTAAAGCACTGCATAAATTGGTGGCGCTATATAAGTACCTTTCAGAAAAAAAAGAATCCAATTTTTTTCTTAATCATGCTGCACCAAAACGCATGGTACTTTTGTTACCATGCATTTTGGCGCAAGTGTTAGCAAGGTTCATGGGGTGCCTACAAGGGGTTCCGGTATCACACACATGTGAACCCAGCCTTGCTCTGTCCTAGGTCAGAGGAAAGAAAAGGCCAGCAACTAGTCACACATTTGCAGATAAAGGATATCTAATGTTGGAAACAGGCTCCACAGGCAACATTAAAGTGGTTGTAAACCTGTGACATGAAATATGATGAAAGCATACCCCTCTATAGGGTGTACTTGTCTCCATTAAGAGTACTAACTGTCATTTATGTCCACTGCTTCATTTCTCTGCTATCAGCAGGAACTACTTCTGACAAGTTTTTCTGACACCAATAGAAAAATGGTGACAGGAGGAACCTCCAGCAGATTGATAGTCTCAGCTCTGTTCCTGTGTGTGTGTGTGGGGGGGGGGGGGTGTTCCTTCGCTCCAATCAGCTGTCAAGACCATTCCTTACTGAGCTCTGCAGAGTGTAACTTCAGCTCTCTACCCCCTTTTATCTGAGCTCTCATGCTTTATAAATTCTGGACTTAGAATGGACGAATAATGCAAATAAACAGGTACTACTTCTGTAGAAGGATTTGTTTCATCTCTGTATCACCTGAGATCGGTCACTTTACTGGGTATATTTTACATTTGTGTTTATTAACCCAATAAAATTTAATTACAAAATGGATCCTGCTCCTTTAAACATGTTATATGACACCGTGCTTGTCCTGTGTCATTTACCCTCCCTGTAACAAACTTCTCTGTAAACTGACCAAGGTGTATCATGGCTGCTGAGTCCCGACATGTGGGTCAGTTTACATGCCTCTCATCAGCAGCCTGCTATCTGCTCTCCTCTCTGCTTCTGTGTCCTCCTCCCCCTCCCCTCTGTCTGTGTATGAGCCCCCTTCTGCTGCTCTCATAACACTAACCTGTATACACCATCAGCACTGCCTCCTTTCGCAGTGTCCCTTTCTGTGAATGATTATAAAATGTTGTAAATACCTAATTTAAGAGCCAGGATTGCATCACATGACCAGCCAGCTCTCTCCTCCCCTTCAGACTGACATAAGCAGAGGAATCTCAGCCCCGCCCACTGCATCTCTCAGAGGATGAATAGAGAAAGCTGGCCAGTCATGTGATCGCAATCTCGGCAGTGAAATGAGGTATTTGCAGCATTTATTTTTATAAATCACACACAGAGGGGGATACTACAATAGGAGGCGGTGCTGATGGTGTATACAGGTTAGAGTGGCTTAACAACCACTTTAATGAAGCCAGTAAGCTGCTAGTGAAGCCACTGTAACATTTCCTTCCAGTAGATACTTGGTTGGCACTGCACCCAAAACTCAGACAAAATGTCTATCAAGAGGTAATGTAATAGGGCTGCCCTGTCACCAGATGCCACAGACAGCAGCTATGCCCGATTAAGATCACGTAGCAAATAGGCTTCTGGACGTTACACAATACTATGTTATCAAGGCAGGCATGGGACTCGACTGTCCAGATGATAACTATTCATTTGTAATAGGAGCCTGGACCAAGTTACATTAAGACTTTGTACATCTGTGTCTTCATCTCATGAATGGTTCAGCCTACACAATCCAGCACCGAGCATGTAGACCAAAAGGAAAAGTCTGAGACTTGGATACAATAAGTGATTATCTCCGAGCAGCATACAGGATATGGACGGCGGGCCAGGAAAAGGGACAACAACAAGAAGAAGCTCTAGGGCTCTTATTTCAAATATCATAACGGCTTCAGTCACAGAACAGGAAACTCGAGAGGGACCAACACAAGATCATAAAGGACAAAAAACAAACAAAACTAAGCCAGTCTATTACACTGTATAGTACCGTGTGCTTTAATTTTACTATCACCCAGCACCACCAAACTAAATGATAGGCACTGTAGTACAATAAGCCAAGTTTGCATTCTTCTCCAAGGTTCTTGCCCAAATTTTAATGCCATTTATGATAGCAAGAAACATGAAGTTGCCATAGCCGGCTCCATCTGTAAAAGCTTGGCTACCCAGCTAAAATGGCGATTCTCTGGCATAATGCTAAACTCCAGGCAAAAAAAGAAGTCTCACTTATGCACAGCACTCTGTGAATGGAAGACTACAAGGTCCAGCAGCCTTTGCGGCTGTCAGCTTATAGTTTTCAATTATCTACCACGGCACTGTAAGCATCGTAGTAGTTAATTCATTCTTCCTGTCAGCATGCATTGGCTTCCTCATACGAGGTACAGATACACCGACAGCTCTGCAGGAGACCTGCGTGGCATTGGCGATCTGCTGATTGCTGGTGCAATTCTTTACCGGTTCCTGCAACAATAATAAATGCACATTTTTTTTTACCTGTAAAAAAATTTGCATTTTGTTTCTGGAAAAAGGAGGAAATTATCCTTTAAAATAGAAACGAAAGTCAAAACATTTGTGTATAGTTATAAAAAAGAAAAGAAAAATACTATACTGTAATAACCTTCCTTTTCCCATTCCCTCTGTTCTCAGCTGCATAAGAGCTGGGGGGGCAGCAGTACACTAAGCTTGCCAGTGAATGGCTGTGCAAGGGGGATGGGTGTCAGGACATGTCTGATCATTGGAGGAGAGCATAGCTCGAGAACTGATCACACTGTGGGCTCCTTCTTAGTGTGGTATACAGAATAATTCTGCGCTGCCCTTTGGATAAGCTGCTAACACAACAATTGGACAAATAGCAAAGATGTGGAGACAAAAAGTGTAGCGCTAATCAAATTATAGATAAAAAAAAATGATGAAATGTCAATAGACATAAATTAGTAAAGTGCTCAAATGGTGAATATGAACAATAGGAGTCTGAATATCCCCATAGATAGATAAGTTTGAATGTCTGTATACAAGAATACTCAATACAGGTACAAAATTTGCACAACTGTGTCCTTAAAGTGACCAAACGTCAATAATGACAAAGTTCAAAACATGGTGAGGGCTTTAAACAGAAGCAAAAGTGGTAAAAGTGAAGAAGTGATGAAGTGAAGGGAACCACCACTGAAAGGTAAGAGGCTTACCGGAACGTTTGAACCCGAGAGAACATGCGTTCAATGGGTCAAACAGGCTTTGTGTGGTGGAACCACGATGGAACCTGGATAATCCTATATGCTGCAAATTGCTGTGCTGGGGATGACCAAATGTCAGCAGGTTGGAATAAACCATAAAGGAGGGTGACTTCTTAACGGGACATCTCATATGCAATAGTGGTCAGGGAAATCCCAAATAGATGCGGAAGGGTGGGTGTCATGGAGTAGGAAAAAGAAAGAGCCACATAGCACAACTCTGTATTATATATCAAAAATGTAATGTAAGAACACTTACATTTATGTTGACATAAAAAGTGCTTTGCAAAGTAATGTGGCAAGCTGACGTGTTTCGTCTCCTAGGACATGGAGACAAAACGCATCACGAATGTCCGCAGAAAAGTCCGCGGCTCGGGCCTAGCTCCGTCCGGCGGCCATCTTGGTACACCCGAGGAACGAGGCTCACCTTATCCTCATCCCCCCTCAGCCCCCACAACCAGCACAAGATCACACGGGAACCAGCACTCAGCTGCGATCCCCCCTCGGGCCACCGACTTCAGAGAAGTTTGATGGAAGGACAGGCCAGTAAGTTACCGGCCACAGTGCTATACACCACCAGAGCCCTCACCCTCACCCCATCCCTTCTTCTTTTCCCTTCGCTACCAACACCCCTCACCTGCCGTGCCTACACCAGAGGTTAGTCAGCCGCATAACGTGGGACAAGCAGGTCTCCAACCGTCAACTTCAACAGGTAAGGACCCAGGCCTCGCCCGCCACAGCAAGTTGATCCAGGGTTCACCCAATCGCCTTTGAGGGATCAGGAAGGAATTTTTCTCCCCTGCTGTAGCATATTGGCCTCACTCGGCAGGGGTTTTTTCGCCTTCCTCTGGATCAACTAGGGCGGGGATATGCAATCAGCTGTTGCAGAACTACAATTCCCATGAGGCATAGCAAGACTCTGACAGCCACAAGCATGACACCAGAGTCAGAAGCATGATGGGACTTGTAGTTTTGCAACAGCTGGAGGTCCGCTAATTGCATATCCCTGAACTAGGGGGTTAGTTTGGGGGTCCACCCTATCGCCACCCATCAGCGTCACCAACATTTTCCACCAGATAGTTGCCACCATCGTTATCACCAAGGTTATTACCACTCACCATCGCATCACCTTCGGCCCATTTGGTATCATGGTTACCATGAAATATTCAGCAAAAAACATTTGTGGTCTACCACCTCAATATTACTGGATGCCACCAAAAAAATACTACAGAAAGAACAACTGCTAACAATCGATCGACCATCGACAGTCAAAAACAGGATGCCATAATCTCAGCTACAACACTTATCACGCGCCTTGATCAACACAAGATCCGCAGTAAAGCACAGACAGGAAATCCACGACTTCATCATTCAACACAACATAGACTGCCTCTTCATCACAGAGAGCTGGCTAACATTGGATTGTAAAACCATTCTAGGAGAACTTGTCCCAGAGAATTAGGGTATTTTAACCAAAAACAGAGTGGGGCAAAGAGGAAGGCCCCGTACACACGACCAGTTTCCTCGGCAGAATTCAGCTTCCGACCGAGTTTCTGGCTGAATTCTGCCGAGGAAACTGGTCGTGTGTACACTTTCAGCCGAGGAAACCGACGAGGAGCTCGACGAGGAAATAGAGAACATGTTCTCTATTTCCTCGTTGTTCTATGGGAGCTCTCGTCCCGCCGAGCTCCTCGGCGGCTTCAGTGCTGAACTGGCCGAGGAACTCGATGTGTTTGGCACGTCGAGTTCCTCGGCCGTGTGTACGAGGCTTAAGAGGCCTAGCAGTGATCTACAGGGCTCACCTCTCGCTCACCAAACCAGATCTACAGAGATCATTGCCATTTATGGAAACCCTCACTCTGCAACTCCAAACACCCCACGACACTGTTTACATACTACTGTGCTATAGACTGCCTGGACCAAAAACGCATCTCCTCACATCGCTGACAGAATTTATTTCGACCTACACCCTAAACGTCAAACATCTCCTGTTACTTGGGGACTTTAACCTCTGGGCCAACTCCACACAAGAACCCCGTCGCCGTCGCCTGCATTGACCAATTGGAAGGATTAGGTCTGCAGCAACTGGTATGCGCGCCCACACATGTTTCAGGTCACACCCTCGATCTTATCTTCAAACAGGATATGGATATCAACATAATGGAGAATGGGCCCTTACCCTGGACAGATCACCATGCAATCAAATTCAAAATCACTACCAACGCCCTCTTAAAAAAAACGACAAACCCGTTGACAACACACCTGACAAGATCCCAGAAGAAGCTCCATTCGGAGCTCTTCAAAACGACACTATTAAACAAAATAAAAACAATAGAACAACGTCAAACAGCAGTGGAAACACTCAGCTCCATCAACAAAGCTCTACTACAGACAGCAGACATAGTCGCTCCGAAACGCAAAACGCTCATCCGGAAAAACAATTCCGGTTGGTTCAATGACACTCTCACGTTGTTGAAGCAAGAACGCAGGAGAGCGGAAGCAGCCTGGAGAAGAAGCTCAACATAAGGAAAACCACACAATTTACAAACTAATTAAAGAAACATCACAAAGAAATCTTTAAAGCAAAAAAATATTTTTTTCGAATATCCTCGCAAAAAAGCCCGTAACCGTCCCCACAAACTCTTCAACTCAGACCATGAATCCAGCCTGCCTAGAGGCCCCGAATTATGAATCTCAAGATTAATGCAATGAATTATCGAATTATTTAATTAACAAAATTGAAAAAAAAATTAAAAATCCGTGAAACAATTCAGCAAAAGAAAACCACTAGCCCCACCCCTTAAAATCAAAAAGGCAACATTAATACAAATATGCCTCAATCAACTAATCTTACACTAAAGTCAATCTCCATCGACACCACCAATAATATCATCGGAACCCTGCGTGACAGCACATCGCCTAATGACATCATTCCCACAAAACTGCTGAAAGAATGTGCCGATATTTTGGCACCTGCTATCACGCACCTCATAAACCAATCATTGAAGGAAGGTACGGTACCGACCTCTCTGAAACAAGGCATAATTAAACCCATTCTAAAAAAAAAACACCCTCGACCCCAAAGACCCAAACCATCTTCGACCCATAACAGGCCTAAACGTCTTCTCCAAGATAATGGAGAAAGCAGTAGTGCGCCAGCTACAACATCATTAGACACCCACAAACTACTGGACCCACTTCAATCGGGTTTCCGTCCAGGTTATGGACGGAAACAGCACTTCTCAAAATATGGGATAACGCTCTTGAAGCAGCAGACGAGGGAGAATCTTGTCTTCTGATACTTTTGGACCCGAGTGCGGCTTTTGATACAGTAGACCACAAAATGTTGCTGACTTGCCTAGCAGAAGTAGCTAGACGCGCAGACTCGGATCTACCCTGGTTCTCCTCCTTTCTGGAAAACCGACAGTGAAACTGGGTCCTTTCACTTCCGAAAAACGAACCGTATCATGTGGAGTCCCTCAAGGTCACCCCTTTCGCCCGTACTATTCAATATTTATCTCCGCCCCCTCCTCAAAATCATCAGTAACCAGAATTTACTCTACCATTCCTATGCGGATGACACCCAACTTTACTTTCGTATCAGCAGCAAAAAGGATCATTATCTCGGACTGATAGAGAACTGGATGACGGAGAGTTACCTTAAAAACTCAATGGATCAAAAACAGAACTTCTTCTGTTACACACTAACCAAAATAGACTTGCTAAGACAACATGGACGCCCCCGCCCATTTTGGGATAAACCATCACCCCTAGCACCAAAGTCAAAAGCCTCTGAGTCACATTCGACTCCGACATGACAATGGATGCACAAATAGGTTCAGTAGTCAGCGGATCACACCATCTGCTGCGCCTGCTACGTAAACTCATTCCCTTCATCCAAAAAAAAGACACAGCTGTAATGGTGGGAACAATAATCAACTCCAGGCTCGACTATGCAAACGCCCTTTGTTTTGGGGTCTGAAGTAGATTTTAGCAAAAATACTGGATTTTAACTTGTAAGCAACAAGTGCCAGAAAAAGGATTAGGGGTAGATTCACAAAGGGCGTCCTAACTTTGCGGCGGCGTAGCGTATCGTGTTTACACTACGCCGCCGTAAGTTAGCGAGGCAAGTACATGATTCACAAAGTACTTGCCTTCTAAGTTACGGCGGCGTAGCCTAAAGCGGGCGGGCGTAAGGGCGCCCAATTCAAAATAGGCTAAGGGGGCGTGTTTAATGTTAATTTGGTTTGACCTGACGTGATTGACGTTTTTTTGGAACTGCGCATGCGCCGTCCGCCTACATATCCCAGTGTGCATTGCGGCAACGTACGCCGCACAGGCTATTGGTTTCGACGTGGACGTAAATGACGTAAATCCCTATTCACGGACAACTTGCGCAAACGACGTAAAATTTTCGAATTTCGACGCGGGAACGGCAGCCATACTTAACATTACTATTCCAGCTATTTGATGGAATATCTTTAGGCCTGGAAATGCCTTACGTAAACGGCGTATCTGTACTGCGTCGGCCGGGCGTACGTTCGTGAATAGGCACATCTAGTGATTTACATATTTTACACCGACTGCAATGGAAGCACCACCTAGCGGCCAGCCTAAATATTGCACCCTAAGATAGGACGGCGCAAGCCGTCGTATCTTAGATAGGTTTAAGTGTATCTCTGTTTGAGAATACACTTGAACTTAGGTCGGCGCAGACTTCGAGTTAGGTCGGCGTATCTACTGATACGCCGGCCTAGCTCTTACTGAATCTAGCCCTAAGTCTTTAAAGAGGAACTGCAGTGTGCCCACATAATTTGTAATACAAACATCTATGCCATTCTGAAGCTTCCCTCCAACCACGTTGCATATTATTTTATATATACTGTGATTCTGTACTTGCCAAATATGCTGCAGAAATCTCCCTCAACCGAGTTTGGCTGCAACCATTTTAACTGTGGGCAGCTGAAGCTGCTGCCTGTTGACTTCCTAGATCTACACAGGAGGATCACCGCCAGCTCTGCAGCTTTCATTGGCCCTCTTATGACTCATTCCCCCTCCCTTCCTGGCAAAGAGAGAGAGAGAGAGAGCTGTGCATAATGTCATAAGCCTAGGCTTTTTACCAAACAAACAGGAAGTGGGCTGTATAAGGTATTTACTGGCAGAAAAAAAAAGTGTTGTACTATTCAAAGTTAAAACAAGGACAGAAGATTTAATAGATGGGAAGTTAAAAAAAAAAAAAACCGAAGGTTGGCTTTAAGTGGTTAAACTGTCCTCATTTACAGACTGAAGTTCATCTCTTTTATCCAAAAGAACTAAATGTTACAACGTTTCCTTTTATTTCCCAGCACTGAGCAATGTTGATAATCATTTGTCGGGATGGATGTTGTTTTTTTTTTTTTTTTTTATGACAGCTATGAGTGTGTAGAGAGTGGTTCTGCACTTGTTGCATGAATGAATCGTGGTAATGCCAGATTAAGATTATGAGAGGGGGGCTTTACATCGATGAATCGTGCAGCTCTACTACCTTTTTCACACCTTTTGTTTAGAAGCACCTGAATGTATGTAGCTGCATTAACCACTTAAGGACCTGCTCACGTATATATACGTCCGTACTTTAACCACTTCCTGACGACCGTACGACTATATACGGCCGCGGGGTGGTTCTAAATCACTGGGTCGCCGTCTTTTTACGGCCTCCGCTCCTCCTGGCCACTGGGGGGCACGCGTTCCCGCCGCATCACTGAGATGCCAATGCGCGTGCCTGGCGGCCGCGATGTCCGCCAGTCTGCCGCAATCGGCGGTTACAGAGACAAGGACGTGGATCTGTGTGTAAACACACAGATCCACGTCCTGTCAGGGAGAGAGAACGATCTGTGTCACTTGTACATAGGAACACAGATCGGTCACCTCCCCCAGTCAGTCCCCTTCCCCCACAGTTAGAAACACTATGCAGGGTACACATTTAACCCTTCCCACACCCCCTAGTGTTAACCCCTTCAATGCCAGTCACATTTATACAGTGATTAGTGCATATTTATAGCACTGATCGCAGTATAAATGTGAATGGTGCCAAAAATGTGTCAAAAGTGTCCGATGTGTCCGCCATAATGTCACAGTCCCAATAAAAATCGCAGCCATCACTAGTAAAAAAAAATAAAAAATAATAATTCTGTCCCCTATTTTGTAGGCGCTATAATTTTTGCGCAAACCAGTCGATTTTTTTTATTTATTTTTTCCAAAAATATGTAGAATACGTATCGGCCTAGCCTGAGAATTATTTATTTATTTTTAAATTGGGCTATTTATTATAGCAACAAGTAAAAAATATTTTTTCTTTCAAAATTGTCGCTCTTTTTTTGTTTATAGCGCAAAAAATAAAAACCGCAGAGGTGATCAAATAACACCAAAAGAAAGCTCTGTTTGTGGGAAAAAAAGGACGTAAATTTTGTTTGGGAGCCACGTCGCACGACCGCGCAATTGTCAGTTAAAGCGACGCAGTGGCGGAAGCTGAAATTTCACCTGGGCAGGAGGGGGGTATATGTGCCCAGTAAGCAAGTGGTTAAAGATGGATATCTCGGTAACGGCAGCAGCCGCTGCCACATTCGAGATATCCATCTTTCCTGTGAGCGGTCCTTTAAATGACAACGGTGGGGCCCCCCCTCCCGCCGCTCTCCCGCGCCCTCCGACGCTTACCGGAGTCGTCGGCAGCAGCGGAGGCAATCGCGTCCTGTGTCCTGCTCGGCTGGGATACGAGGGAGGGCAATATGGCCCCCACCCGTCTCCATAGCATAGCAGGGCGGAAGCGACGTCAAAACGTCACTTCCGCCCATGCTTCTTAAAAGGCATATTTTCTTGTTGTAATATTTTCAAATGACAATTTTTTATTTTTTTTGCATTTCAGTCTAAATATGGGGTCCGAGGTCTTTTTGACCCCAGATCTCATATTTAAAAAGGACCTGTCATGCTTTTTTCTATTACAAGGGATGTTTACATTCCTTGTAATAGGAATAAAAGTGACCCATTTTTTTTTTAGTATAAAAAAAAAAAAATGTATAAAATAAAAATAAAAAGGAAAAAAAAAAATTTAAACGCCCCGTCCCGACGAGCTTGTGCGCAGA
This sequence comes from Rana temporaria, assembly GCF_905171775.1. Taxonomy (NCBI): domain Eukaryota; kingdom Metazoa; phylum Chordata; class Amphibia; order Anura; family Ranidae; genus Rana; species Rana temporaria. Next base: position 399,802,218 of record NC_053491.1, read on the forward strand.
AGCGAACGCATACGTGAGTAGCGCCTGCATGTAAAAACGGTGTTCAAACCACACAAGTGAGGTATCACCGCGATCGTTAGAGCGAGAGCAATAATTCTAGCCCTAGACCTTTTTGTAACTCAAAAGATGCAACCTTTAGAATTTTTTAAAGTCGCCTATGGAGATTTTTAAGGGTAAAAGTTTGGCGCCATTCCACGAGCGGGTGCAATTTTGAAGCGTGACATGTTGGGTATCATTTTACTTGGCGTAATATTATCTTTCACAATATGAAAAAAAAAAATTGGGCTAACTATACTGTTGTGGAAAGTGGCAAAAGACGGATGGACGACCGCACACCAAAGAACTCTTGAGTTGTCTTTATTGAAGGAACATAAGCAAATACACAGCAAGAATCATAAATAGCCGATGCGTTTCACACTTAGTTAGTGCTTATTCATGGCCATGAATAAGCACTAAGTGTGAAACGCGTTGGCTGTTTATGATTCTTGCTGTGTATTTGCTTATGTTCCTTCAATAAAGACAACTCAAGAGTTCTTTGGTGTGCGGCCGTCCATCCGTCTTTTGCCACTTTCCATTGCCTAGTGCATTGCCAGCACCCACATCTACCTGGACTTATCCACGTTTGCATTCGAGATTTCCCTGGAGCGGTGAACCCCAATTCGCTTTGTTCTTTGAACTTTACTGTTGTCTTATTTTTTAATTCAAGTTAGAAAAAAATATATATAATGTTTGGGGGTTCTAAGTAATTTTCTAGCAAAAAAAGCGTTTTAATCTTATAAACACCAAGTCTGAAAAACAGGCAAGGCCCTAAAGTGGTTAAACCAAAATCAATTGGACAGCTTTAAGCAGCGATACCACCTCACTCCAGATTTCTTTAAACTTTTTTTTTTATTAATATTTAGATCCTTTATATTTACCTCTGAAATTGGGACCCTTATCTACTGTGGATGCAGGAAAGTCACATAAGAACATACATGTAAATAAAACAGTGCATGGGTTATAATAAGCACCAGTACGATTTTATTCTAACAATAATCTGTAAGAGATTTGTTTTATCATCGCTGCACCATTTCATTAGATGATGTGCCAGCTGGGGTTTAGCTGTGCAGTGGTTTCCCAGTAATCTGCTTACAATGCAGTCAGTGAAGACAGCCTGTTCTTCCATTTCTACAGCAGTACAAACATTACCAATGCGGTAAATTTGTTGTTAATAAAAAATGGTATCTTTATTTAAATAGAAGGCCTAAAATATAGTGTGTACTGTAAAACAGTAGCTGCAAGGGTTTAGTTTTTGGGTAAAACCTTACTACTGCCCAGCCTGTATGAGGCCTAGTACTTTAAACACAGGCCCAACCCCGCATAGGCCAGCAGGACTAAGCATTTAAAGCCAAACTTAGCCTAAAAAGGGGAAGTTGGGCTTATATACATCCTCCCCCTACTCTGCCACATTTGACACTTTGGGGGGGCACCTTGTTTTGACAGGTACCCACTTCCAGTCAGATCGCTGTTGCCCCACGCACAGCCTTCTGGGCCACATCACAGGTCCCGGCAGACTACATAAACAATTTATATATTTGAAAATGTGTGTGTGTAATGTAATATATATATATATATATATATATATATATATATATATATATATATATATATATATATATATACACATATACACACACACACACACACACACATATACATATACACACACACATACACACACACACACACACACAGTATCTCACATAAGTGAGTACACCCCTCACATTTCTGTAAATATTTTATTATATCTTTTCATGTGACAACACTGAAGAAATTACACTTTGTTACAATGTAAAATTGTGAGTGTACAGCTTGTATAACAGTGTAAATTTACTGTCCCCTCAAAATAACTCAACACACAGCCAATAATGTCTAAACCGCTGGCAACAAAAGTGAGTACACCCTTAAATGAAAATGTCCAAATTGGGCCCAAAGTGTCAATATTTTCTGTGGCCACCATTATTTTCCAGCATTGCCTTAACCCTCTTGGGCATGGAGTTCACCAGAGCTTCACAGGTTGCCACTGGAGTCTTCTCCCACCCCTCCATGATGACATCACAGAGCTGGTGGATGTTAGAGACCTTGCCCTCCTCCACCTTCCGTTTGAGGATGAACCACAGATGCCTAATAAGGAATAGACATGCTTGGCCAGTCTATCACCTTTACTCTCAGATACTTTAGCAAGGCAGTGGTCGTCTTGATGGTGTGTTTGAGGTCGTTATGTTGGAATTCTGCCCTGCAGCCCAGTCTCTGAGGGGGGGGGGTGATCATGCTCTCCTTCAGTATGTCACAGTACATGTTGGCATTCATGGTTCCCTCAATGAACTGTAGCTCCCCAGTGCCGGCAGCCCTAGACCATGACACCACCACCACCACCATGCTTGACTGTAGGCAGACACACTTGTCTTTGTACTCCTCACCTGGTTGCCACCACACATGGTTGACACCATCTGAAAGAAATACGTTTATCTGGGCCTCATCAGTCCGATGGACCGTTTTCATCGGACGAACCGATCGTGTGAAAAAAAAAGAAAGAACCTGTTTTAAAATTTTCTGATGGTTAAAAAACCCGATAGAAAAAAAAAACGATTGTCTGTGAGGAAATCCATCGGTCGAAAATCCATGCATGCTCAGAATCAAGTCGACGCATGCTCGGAAGCATTGAACTTCATTTTTCTCTCCACGTCGTTGTGTTTTACGTCACCGCGTTGGACACGATCAGATTTTTAACTGATGGTGTGTAGGCAAGACTGATGAAAGTCAGCTTCATCAGATATCTGATGAAAAAATCCATCGGTTCGTTTTCATCGGATGAACCAATCGTGTGTACAGGGCATAAGAGTGGAAATATGCTACTGCCAACTTGTGTTTTCAAGGTAAAAACTTCATGGATCTCTTTTTAAAACTTTGCTTCCATACAACCATGTACACCTGGTTTGCAGTGACTCACTGAGGTTGATTTACTAAAACTAGAGAGTGCAACATCTTAATGCAGCTGTGCATGGTAGCCAATCAGCTTCGAGCTTCAGCATGTTCAATTAAGCTTTGAAAAAAACAAAACAAAAAAAAAACCTGGATGCCGATTGGTTCCTATGCAGAGCTGCACTAGATTTTGCACTCTCTAGGTTTAGTAAATCAACCCCACGGAGTAGTAAATGAAGTATAAAGGATAACAGCCTTGGAACTGTCTACTTTACAAAATGTTGGCAATTACAGTTTCAATATTTCCATCTAGACAAGTGCCTTTTAAGGAGAAGGAAAAATATCAAGAAGGATGGATGTTCTAAAATGGACATGACAGGCCACACTTTTTTGGGAAGAAGGCCAAAGTTCTCATGCAAAGTGGTAGCTTTAAAAATAGTAATTTTGGCAAAAAGCGTGATTTAAAATGTCAAACTGAAGAATGAAAAATATGTTTTAAAAGGAGAAAATCATTTTTATATTATATATATATATATATATATATATATATATATATATATATATATATATATATATATATATATATATATATATATATATATATATATATATTATACACACACACACATACATACATACATACATACATACATACATACATACATATATAAGAACTGGCCTGGCCTGGCCTGGCCTGGTTTATTAAGAATGGAGAGTGCAAAATCTGACGCAGCTCTGCTTCCAGTTTTTCTTCTTTTTTTTTTTTTGTCAAAGCCTAACGGAACAAGCTGAAGTTAGAAGCTGATTGACTACTATGCACAACTGCACCAGATTTTGCACTCTAGTTTTAGCAAATCAACCCCAATGTCTCACCAATTCTCAGCCAGGGTTACTCCAAAAGTTACTAGAGGTTCCTCCAGCAGTGGCAACTGACCTCTCATGTGATAACGCCTGCAAAGTTTTGGAAAAATTTCACATGGCATGGTCAGTGGCATGCCTCCAATGATCTTATTAGCTGTAGTAACCATTACTGTAGACCACCTTTTAGTAGTCAACCACCACTACAATAAAGATAAAAATGCCCCCCCCCCCCCCCCACAGGGTTAAGTCATAACGTACTAGTATGCAATGCAGATTACCTATAAAGCGGATCCCTCCTACACAGCAATGTCACAGATCCCCAGCGCTGCCATCTTCATGCGGTCTTCCTTCCGGGGGCTTGCGATCTCCGGCTGTATAAAAGGCCGGGTCCGCGGTGACGTCATTCCCGGGCATGTGCAGCAAGCCTTCGCCTTATGCCGCGTACACACGACCATTTTTAATGGTCTAGAAAAAACAAGTTTTTTTCAACCCGATTCTAGTCAAGCCTGCCTTGCCTACACGTAGGCTTTAATGACGTGTTTTTTTCACGTCATTAAAGCCTACACACGACCGTTTTTTTCACGACGTGAAAAACGACAACGTGAAAAACGAAGCAAAAAATAGAGCACGTTCTAAATTTTTAATGCCCATTTTTCACGTCATGAAAAAGGCTCTGGAGCCCACACACGATCATTTTAATGACATTAAAAAATGCCTTCTTACAATGTTGGCCAATAAGAATGCCACCCTTAAAGTGGAGGTAAACTCCACTTTTGAGTTTGGTAGTAAAGCCTGCTAGTTGATTTTTAGCTACAGGTAAGCCTATAATAAGGCTTACCTGTAGGTATAGTGAATGTCTCCTAAACTTGCACTGTTTAGATGATATTCACACTGCATGAAGCTGGTGAGGGTAATGGCATCCCCGTGCCATACCTTCAGAGCTCCATGTCTAATGCCACGCACACACGACCGTTTTTCCATGACATGAAAAATTCCATTTTTCTCCACTGACCACTGTAAAGAGCCCTCTTTAATTTTGGGATTATTATTACACAAATATTTCCAAAATATATATTTTTATTTGGAGCATTTTAGTGTTACAAAGGATCCAACATAAATGTGAAATGCTCTAGGTGTGCCATAGGTTTTATTTTATTTGTTATTTGGATCACTTAGTGATTTTAATAACAATGTGAGATGTAGGTATACTTTTGGCAGGGGTTCTCTGAGAACTGTAAATTATTTTAAGGGTTCCTCTGGGGTAGAGCATTAAAGGCCAAGCTAAATACAAGAGTCATGTGTATTCTTGTGCAGGTATTAATGTTACTAGAGCACTGAAGTGAACAAATAAACGTGTACCAAAAAATTAAGGTGATCAAATGATGATTGCTGCCATTAGTGTGTTGTGTACCGATATCACAAAAAGACAATAGAAGTAAGGGTTAATAATGCGCTATCAACCTTCATTATTGCACAGTGATCCAATATGTAGACAATTATAGTGATCTATTATGTAAACAATTTTATTAATATCCAGTGAACTTCCACTAAAATAAAATGAATAAATAAAGTGGTTCCGAAAAGAAATGAAAGTGCTTTCCAAATATCTATTAATGTTTAAGAAAAAAAAAAGTCAGACACGATTTCTTGGTGAAAATAGAAATCAGGAGGACAACGATACCCAGATGATCAGGATTAGAGTCCCAATGATGTGATGGATTGCTTTTAATCCTTCATAGACCCGTGTTGCTCAAAAAGAAAAAAGTGACAAAACTCATTGCACAAATAAATGAACTGGGAACAACATACAGTCTATACTCGAGTATAAGCCGAGTTTTTCAGCCCTTTTTTTTTAAGGCTAAAAATACCCACCACGGCTTATACTCAAGTCAGTGTACCTGAAATACTTGACAGGCTGCGGGCGTCCATTTGTAGAAGTCGCTGTCTCCTCCTGGTCCCTTCCGGGATAGTAGTTTTTTAGCAGACACACAGACGTCCTTTTGTCCGAGGATGAAAGGACGTCCGTGATTGGCAGAACACTGAACACAGTGTCTGCTGGGAAACGGAGTCTGAGGATGAGAGAACGTCTGTGAGAGGCAGAACTGAGTTTGCTGGGAAACGCCCATCAGGGAAGGGACCAGGAGGAGACCGCGACTTTTAAACAATGAATGGACGCCCGCAGCCTGTCAAGAATTTCAGGTACACAAACTCGGGCACAGGGAGGTTGCAATGGGCACAGTGAGGTTGCAATGGGCACAGTGAGACGTGCAAGTGGGCACAGTGAGGCGTGCAAATTGGTATTGTTGACCCTCTTTTCTGCTTACAGTAGCTGCTGCATTCTCACCCTAGGCTTATACTCGAGTCAATACGTTTTCCCAGTTTTTTGTGGTAAAATTAGGTACCTCGTCTTACACTCGGGTCGGCTTATACTCGAGTATATAAGGTAAGTGTAATAGAAACACAGTTGCACTCACACATGCCCCGCAATATGATCGTCTATAGGGAAGGTCAGTTGCATAACAGAGCTCCCCCAGAGCTCCACCAAGGTGAGCACGGACAGCTAAGTGAGGAGCTCTGCTATGCAACTGACCTTCCCTATATGCGATCATATTGCGGGGCGTGTGCGAGTGCAACTGTGTTTCTATTACACATATGTTGTTCCCAGTTCATTTATTTGTGCAATGAGTTTTGTCACTCTTTTCTTTTTGAGCAACACGGGTCTATGAAGGATTGAAAGTAATGGTTTAATAGCAATCCATCACATCATTGGAGGCTTTTTTTTTAAAAATTAATAGATATTTGGAAAGCACTTTCATTTATTTTCGGAACCACTTTATTTATTTATTTATTTATTTTAGTTGAGGTTCACTGGGTATTAGTAAAATTGTTTACATTTCGGATCACTATAATTGTCTACATATTGGATCACTGTGCAATAATGAAGGTTGATGATGGCGCTTTATTAACCCTTACTTCTATCCCTATGCAGGCCATACACGTCAAAAATTCTGAATGAAAAAAAATATATATTGCACCTTTGAATATTCGTTCAATCTTTGACCATTAGTGGGGATGCAGCCTGTAGTGGGTGGAGCCTGTTGGGTCCCTCCTATACCTCTGCTCTCTGTACAGGCTATGTACAACACAGTGATGATGTCACTTTCACAAAATATTTGTGTTTGTGAAGGTGTTTATTGCACATGAAGTGGTTTTATATGCTTTGTGACTATGCAGTAAAATATTCAAATGAATGCTTTTGATCCTGGGTCGCAGCAATAATTTGCCCTTCCCTGACATTCTATTGTATATAAAGTGTCCATTAAATAAAAAGTAAAGAACCTGGATGACAAGCTTGATAAAGCTCTGTTGAGGACCTCTGGAGTATCATCAGTTGGTGTGCCTTGTTGAGTACTGGCAGGGTCAGTTTTACTGTCGCTGTCAGATGCCGTCTCTCCATCAAGTTTGGTATCCGGTTCGATTTCCTGAAAGAAAACACAACATGGTTTACTTACAAACTCCATCCTTCTAGACAATAAAATCATATATACAGTCCATGTCTATCACACAAGATAAGTGAAGACTCCCCAGCGCCCAATTTTTTCTTAACCCCTGCTTACCCGGTTGGGGATCTTGCACAATGCTGGATCTTCTGGGTGGGTGAGTATCTTAACGGTGCAAGATCCCCAACCGGGTAAGCAGAGGTTAAGGAAAAATCCTCTTCTCTTCTGCACCACCTCCCCCTCTCGGTCCCATGCCACCATCTTTTTCCGTAATGTCATCAGGAAGCTGCTAGCTCTTCCAGGTTCAGCCAGCGGTGATGAGCCATTAGACCCACCCCCTGCTCTTTTCTCAGTGAAGGACTATGCCCATATGTACATCACATATCCCAGGTGGCACAGCAAGAAAAGTGCACCTAAGCGAGTGACGTGCATAAGAGGGGTGGGCTAGAGCTTTATTTAAAAAAATATATGTAAATGACCCTATTTGCACGGCGGAGGGATGGAGAGGAGGCAACTTGAAATTGAGGGTGGAGATCTGCTTTATGTTCTTGTACCAGTTTTAGTATAATTGTGTACACAGTCCTCCAATGTCACATTCCAAAGGCTAAAATTTTACTCTTGGGCTATTGGAACCTCTTACTGGCAATCAGCACAACATAGTTAATGCTAAGATGCGATTTTCTGCAGGTACTTAAAATAATCCAGGAGCATATTGGCCTGTATCAGTGGACTTTTGTTGGCAGGTTTTAAACCTGCTAAAGCAAGTCAATGCATGTCAGAAGGTGTTCAAAAGCGGGTCAAATGCATCCATCCACGTACTGTGAAAGATCTCAGAGGTGTCAAACTGATGCCAATCGACACAAGCCAGTTGGGCCGACATATGCCCAAAGCCACAACTGCCAAGTAGTAGGGCCTTTGGATATAGACTCCTACAACAACAGACTTAAAGGGGTTGTAAAGGTAAAAAAAAAAAATCCCTAAAAAGCTTCCTTTACCTTAGTGCAGTCCTCCTTCACTTACCTTATCCTTCGATTTTGCTTTTAACCACTTGAGACCCGCGCTATTGACAAAAGATGTCAACAGCGCGGCTCTCAGGTGCCAACTGGACGTCTTTGGACGTCATTTAAAGTGCATTACCCGTGCGCGCCACTGGGGGGGCGCATAGCGGGTAAACACTGTCCTGGCGCATTGCTGGGAAGCCGATGCGTGTACCTGGCGGCCGCGATGTCCGCCGGGTACACGCGATCGTCGGGAACACAGCAGGGACGTGGAGCTCTGTGTGTAAACACAGAGCTCCACGTGCTGTCAGAGGAGAGGAGACCGATCTGTGTCCCTTGTACATAGGGACACAGCATCGGTCACCTCCCCCAGTCACCCCCCTCCCCCCACACAGTTAGAACACACCCAGGCTACACAGTTAACCCCTTCCTCACCCCCTGGTGTTAACTCCTTCCCTGCCAGTCACATTTATACAGTAATTAGTGCATTTTTATAGCACTGATCGCTGTATAAATGTGAATGGTCCCAAATTTGTGTCAAAAGTGTCCGATACGTCCGTCGCAATATCGCAGTCCCAATAAAAATCACAGATCGCCGCCATTACTAGTAAAAAAAAAAAAATAATAAAAAAAAAATCATAAATTCTGTCCCCTATTTTTAAGGCGCTATAACTTTTGCGCAAACCAGTCGCTTATTGCGATTTTTTTTGTTTCCAAAAATACGTCGAAAAATACGTATCGGCCTTAACTGAGAAAAAAATTTTTTTTTTTAAAAACAAATTGGGATATTTATTATAGCAACAAGTAAAAAAAATATATATATTTTTTTAAATTGTGGCTCTTTTTTTGTTTATAGCGCAAAAAATAAAAACCGCAGAGGTGATCAAATACCACCAAAATGAAGCTCTATTTGTGGGTAAAAAAGGACGTAAATTTTGTTTGAGAGCCACGTCGCACGGCCGCGCAAATGTCAGTTAAAGCGACGCAGTGCCGGAAGCTGAAATTTCGCCTGGGCACGAAGGGGGTTTATGTGCCCAGTAAGCAAGTGGTTAAAGGACGCCCACTAACACACAGCTCCTTTCTCCATCTGCAAAGTAGAGAGCGTCCTGACCCTCCTGCTCGCCCCCTCCCCCCACAAGAGGCTTTCTCCACACCAGGGAAAAAGTGTCGCATTATTGTGTGTAGTTACAGACAGAAGAACAGGAAGTGAGCGTCCTAACTCCCCTGTATTCCAGGGGAGGGGTCGGGCACGACACTCCACACCAGGGAGAAAGCCTTGCATTACTGTGTGGAGTTATAGACAGAAGAACAGGAAGTGAGGATTTCTCAGCAGAAATAAGGACATTTAAAAGCAAAATCCAAGGTAAGTGAAGGAGGACTGCACTAAGGTAAAGGAAGCAATTTAGGATTTTTTTTTTTTTTACCTTTACAACCCCTTTAACCACTAAAAGACCCGTTCACGCCGATATACATCAGCAGAATGGCACGGCTGGGCACATCCACGTACCTGTACGTGGCCCTTTAAGCCCAGCCGCAGGGTCTCGCGAATGCGACCCGAAGCTCTGCGGTTCCGATCGCTGCCGGTGTCCCGCGATCGGTCCTCCGGAGCTGAAGAACGGGGAGAGGTGTGTGTAAACACACCTTCCCCGTTCTTCACAGTGGCACTGTCATTGATCGTATGTTCCCTGATATAGGGAAACACGATCAATGACATCACAAGTCCAGCCCGCCCCCCTACAGTTAGAAACACATATGAGGTCACACTTAACCCCTTTAGCGCCCCCTAGATTTTTTTTCGGTACTGCAACATTATGGCAGACACTTTGGACACTTTTGACACATTTTTGGAACCATTGGCATTTTTATAGCAATCAGTGCTAGAGAAATGCATTGATTACTATAAAAATGCCACTGGCAGGGAAGGGGTTAACACTAGGGGAGGGGGAAGGGGTTAAGTATGTTCCCTGGGTGTGGTCTAACTGTATGGGGGGCCGCTTTGTGAGGCGACGTAGCGCTACGTGCTCTCGAGCAGGGGAACCGACCTGCCGGTCGTAGAACTGCGGCGGCTGGTCGGCAAGTAGTTAAAGCCGGCCATAGACTTTCAAAAATTTTGGCCGGGTCAGCAGGGACTGGCTGACATTTGAACAATGTATGGGCAAGGCTGATTCCATCTATCAACTTGGGTACAAATAGCATATCGGACTTTTCATGTAATTGTCAATGGCTATAGCCAATAGCAATAATCACTGCGTGTTCTTCTGGCTGGGATGGCTCACCGCTTTAAAAAAATAAATTAAAAAAATTAAATATCCCCCAATATGTGAATAGGAGTTTACATACTTTATTTCTCAGATTGCATGACTCAAGCAGTATTATGCCGCACACACGACCGTTTTTCAGGTTGTAAAAAAATAGGATTTTTTGTACTCACCGTAAAATCCTTTTCTCTGAAGTCCATGGACGGACACAGCTCCTTAAATCTTGACAAGTGGGTTATGTTCCCTGTTTACAGGAGAGGACTAGGCAGAAACATGTTAAATAGTTAAATACATGTTACATTAACAGAGTTGAACAGCCCCGCCCAGGGGGCGGTCCCTCCAGACATAACCCTCCTCACTGCAGCTTGCAGCCTCAGTTCGTAACAAGCAGTACAAACCTAAAAAGGAGGGGTGGGAGCTGTGTCCGTCCATGGACTTCAGAGAAAAGGATTTTACGGTGAGTACAAAAAATCCTATTTTCTCTTATTGTCCATGGACGGACACAGCTCCTTAAATCTTGACAAGTGGGACGTCCCCAAGCAGTGTCAAAAAACGAGGGGTGGGAAATATATCAGTAAAAACAATTTTAACTTCACCCCAAAACAAGCAGAGCTCCTCAACGGAGGAGGTGCAACTTTAAACAGCCGCCGGCAAAAACTAGCGGCTGAAAAAAAAACATCATAAGATGCACTCACAGCAACCATGTAAATTCTGGAAAAAGCGTGAACGGACGAGCAAATCGCCGCCTCGCACACCTGTGAGACCGACGCATGATGTCGGGAAAAAAAAAAACCCAGGAAGCACCAATTGCCCTGGTCGAAAGTGCCGTGACCGGAAAGGGGGGCCCGCCCTTAGGAGCATAGGCCTGTATGACGGCCTGCCCGATCCACCGAGAAATGGTGGTCGACGAGACCGCCAGGCCCTTTTGTGGACCAGACACCGACACAAAAGAGAGTCAGAAGCTCCGAAATGGAGCCGTAGTAGGCTGGTATACCCGCAAAGCGCGTACCACGCCTAAAGTATGAAAGGCCGAAACCTCCTTCGGAAGAAGGGAAGGTCGCGGGCGCACCATCACCTAATCCTTATGGGGGATCAAGCATGGCGGCTTGCAAGACAAGACCGCCAACTCAGAAACCCCTCTAACAGAGGTAAAGGCCACTAAAGGGGCCACCTTCTGAGATAGTGTCAAGAGAAAATCTCTCTGATGTTTCCAAAAGGAAGGTTCCTGAAGAACCGAGAGCACCAGAGTCAAAACTCATGGGGGAAGAGATGGGCCAAGAGGGGAAAGTATATGACAAACCCCTTGCACACAAAAAAAGGGGACCCACCAGGGAACGGGCCGCAAAAAGGCCACTAAAAGAACACAGCCAAGGCTGAAATCTGCCCCCAAACGGTGCTTTAAGCAATTTTTAGATCCAATCCAAGCTTTAAAAACAGCAGGACCCTGGACATTGAAAGTACGCCCGTGGACGTCACTCCATCCCTTCGCACCAAGAGAGGTGCGACGGTAGATCCTCCGGAAGAAGACTACGGTGCCCTGTTGAGATGACCGAGTCAGACAGACCCTGGTCACCTAAAGTCTGGCTTCCAATAACCATGTTAAGCAAGTCAGTGACTGTACAACAGGAGGAAGTATGGGACCTTGAGACAGGAACCTCCTGCCCTGGCAATCGCCAGGGTGCCTCCGCTACCAGGCGCCCGATATCAGCGTACCAAGGACGCCGAGATTAATCTGGAGCGATTAGAATCATCGGGATCTCCTCAGCATCCACTCTGTGGAGCGGCCGAGGAAGCAACTACCATGGAGGAATGGCAAAAAATCACCGATACAGACAACACAGGGCCACCAGCGCGACTGACGCGTCTGTACAAGATCACTAGACCTGGCCACTAACTGACACCCTTGCGGCGGAGACAAGCTGCCAGGAGATCCATGCCATGTGAGGCTCACCTCCTGCAAGGGAGCCGAAACACCCCAAGCACAAAGACCAGTCGCCCTGGTCCAGCATCTGGCGACTCCAGTAGTCTGCCTGCCGGCATACCTGATGGTAGACTGAAGCCACGGCCGTGGCGTTGTCCGGCTGAAACCAGATTGGTCGACCACAAGGAGAAGCATAGCCTGATCGCCTAAAATAGTAGGACAATGAACAGTAGACAGCACCTGGTATTCCCAGGCGGTCTTCCACCAGGCACTAGCCAGGCCCGACCCTGGGTAGCTACCGAGACCAGACACATTCAAGGAGGTGTGGTCATAGGTCCACGCAAGTCCAGCGACTCAGGGCCGACTGGACCCCCCAGTTTTGTGAACCTCCAGGTTCACAACCCGTGAGCTGGCATTCGTCGTAAACACCGACCACTGGAAGGAAGGAACAACTTCCCGGACCGAAGAGTCGGGAATCTCTGTCACCAACTCAGAGAGACTCTGACTAGGTGGCGCACAGGAATCTAATGATTTCAGAGACAAGAGATTTTTACCACCTGGACAGTAGTTCCACTGGAAAACCAGGGTGTGGAACTGGGCATACAGTACCACCTTGAAGGAGGCTACCCACAGACCCTGAACCAGCAGGCGCCCGGAGAGAAGACCGATTGCGTGATGCCAATACCTTCTCCGCAGACTGAAGAGTCTGCAATTTCTCCAGGGGAAGAAGGACCTTTGCCACTGAGGAGTCTGGATCAACACTAGATACTCAAACGCTGAGTCGGAACCTAGCATGCCCATAATTTGAACCCTGGGTCGCACACATGTAGGGCAGGCTTGCTGCCACTGAGCTACACTTTCTGGCCTAAACGTTTAACATCCACCCGAATCTTCGGAGGGTCTGAATGGGAATAACCCATCCACTAGGTCGGAGACAGAAGCTGCTCTCAGAAGAAAGTCGTCAAAGTAGCCAATGAGGCAAAGCCTCGCTGTCCCAACAAAATTCAAATAAGTGCGAGCTCCTAGCTGAAAACCCATGGTGCTGACGCCAGATCAAAAGGGAGGGCCACAGGCTGACAGAGACCCTTCTCTCATCACGAAGCACAGAAAAAAACACTGTGACATGTGCAAAACGGGACATGCATGTATGCGTCCCTGATGTCCGAGGACGTCAGGACATCCCCCGGATGAAGCGCAGCTACCACCGAACAAATGGATTCCATGCGGAACTACCCGACGTTCACAAAGGTATTTAGGGCCTGAGGCCCATAGAAAACCCCAAAACTCTCGTCCTGCAGGAAAGGTAAAATTACCTTGCAGCTTAGCAAATCCCACACTGCCCAAGGCAGACCGACGTGCCGGGAGGGGAAGACACAAGGACAGAACTTTGTTCTGTGGATAGGAGGAAACCCTATCTAGTACTCCGAAGAGACCACCTCGCAGACCCACTAGTCGGAGAGCAGGGAGGTTTCACTGAATTGTGAACCTGCAAGCCGCCCCTCCCACCTAGAGACAGGGAGGGAAGGCTATATACATTGGCAGGATTTGGGTGCCGGCGTGATCGGCTTATGCACCCAGGGACAGATTAGTCCCCCAGCTGGGCCTTTGACGGCCTGGGAGGGTTGCCCCTAAATAATACACACACATAGTGTGTATGTATATTATGTAGGTGTATGCACACATGTCTTTGGAGGAAACCGGAGTACCCGGAGGAAACCCACACAGACACAGGGAGCGACAATGCAAGCTCCAGGCAGATTGGCGTCAGTGTGCAGATTCGAACCAATGACTCTTTTGCTGCCAAGTAATGGAGTTAAGCACTACACCACCGTGTGCATAAAACCATTCTGAAACAGACGCCCTGGATAACAAGGGCGCAGCATTCAATGAAGCATCACAGACCTATATGAGGCCCTGGACCAGCTGGTCCGCTAGGCTAATAACCTCAGGAGAGAGTCGGTGCTCCTCCACTGTCTGGTGCCAAATGCTCACTCTGTGAGTTGTATACAGCACTAGGGGTCAGGACTACTCCAAGATGGCCGCCGAGCGTTCAGAACGCGGCCACAGGAAAAAGGCCAGCACAATGTAAGCTGCGCCATAGCGTGGCTACGACAAAATGGGCGCCAATGGGAGTTTTCAATGTAATTGAAAAATCTCCCAAAAAATAGCGCCAGCGACCACTGAGACCCCAGTGTAGTGGCCACAATAGGCCGCAAGCCAGACCCCAGCATGGTAAACATGGAACGGGTCAGTACTTCGGATCTTCTATCAGTCAGATCCATACAAGCAGGAGCTCCCGCCCGGCGGTGAGGGACTACAAAAGCCCTCAGTGGCTTTTCTCATTCTGCATCTCAGAAATTATCAAAGAAGGGCACAGAAGGAAAAAACCTACACAGCGGTCTGATTTGTGTGATCCAAAAAAGACCGAGCCCTCAGCGGAAACCCAGCTGCACTATGCAGCTTAGGAGAGTCCCTTGCAGCAGTAAAAAGCGCACCCATAAATGCCTTATTCTGCCTTTTTTTTTTTTTTTAACTAGGTACCTAGTCCATGGCTCCATAACAGAGCATTCCCCAGGGGATAACGGGGGAAGGGGGCACTCTTTTACCGCCCGCCCGCAGTCCACCCCCACCCTGGCACAAACTGTGTCCAGGACTAACAATAAAAACTCTGTGGGAATCACAGGTGCTAACACCTGCTGCCACCACCAGCATGTGGGGAAGGACCCAGATACTGACTCCAATATTTACATAGTGTGTATTATAATATGCACACCTGTCCATACAAATAGACAAAAGCTCCTAGAGCCCTATTCAGGGCCTCTCACCCACTTGCTGCGCTGACCAGGGGTAACCAGGGGACTCCCTCAGGAGGAGACTGCACAGCGCTGCCTGTGAGGAAAAGAACCGTGAGGTAACTTTTGCAGGGACCTGTGTTTAAACAGGAAAAGCCTCCTAGGGCTGTTTTATTTAAGGATAAGACACAGATACAGCATAAAAAGCAAAACCATTACAGGTGTCACCAATCAGTCAGCGTCTGCTGAAGTATAATCATAAACATCTGTGCTCATCACAGGGCTTTTTACCTCACAGAAAAGCCCAATACAAAAAAGAAAAAACACAGGCCAGATAACACAGTCCCCTCAGGAAGGCCCCCTCCCCCCTGACAGCGGTAATGTTAGCAATGCAGCAAGGGAAAGGAGCAGGGAAGTAAGGGGAAGGGACCCCCGAACCCCAGGAATGCCCAGCTGTACCAACCCACCGAAGCAGGAGGGACTGTACTTACCCGTCCGAGCGAGGACTCGCTGACGCATTCCTGACAGACCTACAACCGCAATGGAGGTAGCTGTCGGCCCGGTCCACTGTGATTGAGGCAACACCACAGCTCAGTCATATGTGGACCTCGGAGCAAAGCTCACCGGCCACCTCAGGAGTCATGAGGTATGGCGTGGCAGACCAAGCCTCTTTGCAAAGGTGTGCCCACGCTTGCTGGTCGGACTGAGTAGACTACAAGGATCTATAATATCCAGCCTGTCTCTCAGCCAACAGTTGAAAGAAGATTCTTCAAGAAAAAGTAAAGTAAAATAAAATTTCTCCTCAGGGCGCTGGGCCCAAAGGGAGCCATACGTCCTTCTCCTTTGCTAGGCAGAACGAAACTGAGGCTGCAAGCTGCAGTGAGGAGGGTTATGTCTGGAGGGACCGCCCCCTGGGCGGGGCTGTTCAACTCTGTTAATGTAACATGTATTTAACTATTTAACATGTTTCTGCCTAGTCCTCTCCTGTAAACAGGGAACATAACCCACTTGTCAAGATTTAAGGAGCTGTGTCCGTCCATGGACAATAAGAGAAATTATGTTTTTTTTTAATGTCATTAAAAATGATCGTGTGTGGGCTCCAGAGCATTTTTCACTATGTAAAAAATGGGCATTAAAAATTTCGAACAACATTTTTAACGTTGTAAAAAATGGTCGTGTGTGGGCTTTAACGACATAAAAAAACGTGCATGCTCATAAGCAAGTTATGAGACGGGAGCGCTCGTTCTGGTAAAACTAGCGTTCGTAATGGAGTAACTAAGCACATTCATCACGCTGTAACTAAAAAGCGTGAATCGTCTTTTACTAAAACGAAATCAGCAAAAGCAGCCCCAAGGGTGGTGCCATCCGAATGGAACTTCCCCTTTATAGTGCCGTCGTACGTGTTGTACGTCACCGCGCTTTGCTAGAGCATTTTTTTTTTCACAATCGTGTGTAGGCAAGGCCGTTTTAACAATCGGGTTGAAAAAAAACTTTGTTTTTTTCTAGACCATTAAAAACATCATTTTTTACAACCCGAAAAACGGTCGTGTGTTCGCGACATTAGATATTACGATGCCAATGTTGGCTTGCCAGAAACAAACATTAAATGTAATATATTTGCTGTCAATTGCATGTTGACCTTGGAAGTTCCGGTTTGCAGGAGAAACAACCCTGCCAGGTTACTGTGACAACCTTTTCCCCCGATGGCTAGCCCCCCCCCTTCTCGCCACATTTGCTTATAATCCTCCAGGCCTGCACCTGCTGCTTCCTGGAAGCTACACAAGTTTACATATGTATGCAGAAACCAACAAGTGGAAGAACAATGTCAAATGATGCGAGACCATCTAGGCACACAAGACCTTCTATGTGTACCGTGGCGGCATCCATTCATGTGTGAGTGTTTCCTACATCGGTATGTATATCGTTGGCTCTGGAAGAAAGCAATGATGACATTACTTGTACTAAAAAGAATAGTAACACAACACATATTGAAGAATAAAGCTGGGTATGCACTAGTAGAATGTCGTTTGATTTGTTTTCCTAATCCTCAGTAAGATCCAATCAACATTCATTTCTATTGCAGCGAGATGAGAATTTGAAAGAGCAGGATGGAAAACGCACAAATGTTCAAATTTCTCTGGCCCCATTCACACCAGAGCGTAGCGTTTTTGAGTGTTTTTTCCAGCGTTTTGTCGCGCGTATTTGCACGTTTGCATACAGTGTTGTCCGACGTTTTTGAACTTCAACGTTTTTTGTTTTTTTTTTAGCCAATAGGAAAAATTATCATCTCTTTTTTTATCATTTGTTGCTATGTTTGTAGATTTTTTTTTATCTTCTTCCTGGGTGAATATTCTATTTCCAAGAACGGATTAAAGCGACAAAACGTCCGTAGAAACGCTCGTTGTCGCACTAGATGCTTGAATCGAGCGTTTCCATTAGTTTCTATGGGAATACAAATGTTCAAAAACGCCCAAATCAGCCCAATTTGAGCGACAAAAAAGCATCCAGAACTTGTTTGAGGTTCAGGCGTTTGGCTTCAGGCGTTTTGGAGTGGAGATGTGAACCATCTCCATTGAGAATAATGGATTTTTTCCCCTCTAGTGTTTTATAGCTTCAGGCTTCAGGCTACAAAACTCTCAGGTGTGAATGGGCCCTAACAGTGTATGTGGCTTTCATTTGGTAAAGTCCATTCATCGAATCAAATGTTAAAAGTAAAACGAAATCTTGAACTACTTTTGAACGACATTCAAATATTTGGAGAAATTTCGTACAAAATTTTCCTAAGGATTTTAGTTGAAAATTCTACTAGTGCACAGTCATGGCCTAACGTTTTGAGAATGACACAAAACATTCATTTTCACAAAGTCCGCAATGTTTTTAGATCTTTTTGTCAGATGTTACTATGGTATACAGAAGTAGAATTACAAGCATTTCATGAGTGTCAAAGGCTTTTATTGACAATTACATTAAGTTTATGCAAAGAGTCAATGGCCCAGATTCTCAAAGGGCTTACGACGGTGCAACGCAATGTGCGCCGTCGTAAGTCCTAATCTGGGCCGTCGTATCTATGCGACTGATTCTTAGAATCAGTTACGCATAGATAACCATTAGATCCGACAGGCGTAAGGCTCTTACGCGGGCGGATCTTAAATGCAATTTTTTTTTTCCGCCGCTAGGTGTCGCCTCCGTCGCTTTACCCCGTTGAGTATGCAAATTAGCAAAATACGCGAATTCCCGAACGTACGCGCGGTCGACGCAGTGAAGATACGACGTTTACGTTAGATTTGCGACGCGTAAAGTTGCCCCTGCTATATGAGGGGCAACCAATGTTAAGTATGGCCGTCGTTCCCGCAACAAAATTTAAAAACTTACTTTGTTTGCGTAAGTCGTCCGTGAATGGGGCTGGACGCCATTTCCGTTCACGTCGAAACCAATGACGTCCTTGTGACGTCATTTAGCGCAATGCACGTCGGGAAATTTTAGGGACGGCGCATGCACAGTACGTTCGGCGCGGGAATGCGCCTAATTTAAATGCTCCACGCTCCCTACCCGGATCATTTGAATTAGGCGGGCTAGCGCCGGTGGATCTACGCTACGCCGCCACAACTTTACAGGCAAGTTCTTTGTGAATAAAGCACTTGCCTGTAAAACTTGCGGCGGCGTAACGTAAATGACATACGTTACGCTGCCGCAGTTTTGCGCGATTCTACGAGAATCTGGGCAAATATTTGTTGTGTTGATCCTTCTTTTTCCAAAGACTTCTGCAACTCGCCCGGGCATGCCGTCACTTAACCTCTGGGCCACATCCTGACTAATGTCAGCCCATTCTTGCATAATCAATGCTTCGAGATTGTCAAAATTTGCCTCTTGAGTATTGGGATTAAGGTCTGGGAAGTTTCCTGACCTAAAAATTTCAATGTGTTCCCCAAGCCACTTCGTTATCAGTTTTGCCTTAAGGCTACAAGGTACTCCATAATGCCGGAAAAGGCATGGTTTGTCACCAAACTGTTCCTGGATGGTTGGGAGAAGTTGCTCTTGGGAGATGTTTTTCTACCATTCTTTATTCATGGCTGTGTTCTTAGGCAAAATTGTGAGTGAGCCCACTCCATTGACCGAGAAGCAACCCCACACATGAATGGTCTCAGGATGCTTTACCGTTGGCATGACACAGGACTGATGGTAGCCTTAACCTTTTCTTCTCCGGACAAGGTTTTTCCGGATGCCCCAAACAATTGGAAAGAGGATTTATCAGAGAAAATTACTTTACCCCAGTCCTCAGCAGTCCAATTCCTGTACATTTTTCAGAATATCAGTCTGTCCCTGATGTTCTTTATGGAGAGAAGTGGCTTCTTTGCTGCCCTTCTTGAAAGTATTTGCCTCACTGTGCATACAGGTGCACTCACATCTTGCTGCCGCTATTCCTGAGCAAGCTCTGCACTGGTGGTGCCTCAAACCCGTGGATGACTCAACTGTAGGAGATGTTCCTGGCACTTGCTGGACTTTCTTGGGTGCCTGGAAGCCTTCACAAATGCAGCGGAGATGTTTATGGGATCAAGTTTATTTTCCTGGCAAAGAGGGACTTTGCAATTAATTGCAATTCATCTGATCACTCTTTATAACATTCTGGAGTATATGCAAATCCCATCATAAAAACGGAGGCAGCAGACTTTGTGAAAATGTATATTTGTGTCATTGTCAAAACTTTCGCCCCGGCTGTATACCCAGTTTAGGAGAGTAGAATATATCACTTGGGAGCATTCCAGGAGATATCTATCTTAGATATTGAAGACGTGAGCTGCTGAATATTATACAAGCTGTACAGCTCCATGTATCCGGCTGCACCTCCCAGTATTAGAAGCCTTGCCATTATGCCACTAATTATGGCAGATTACAGGGAGTTATAGGAAGCCAGTGTGCTTCAATTGTAACTGTGAAAGTAAAAACGGCTAATTCTGATGACTAATGACTGCTACAAATGTCTGTAGAGGATTTGCCAGCTGCTTAAAGATAATGATGTAAAAGTATATGACACAACACAAAGCCAAGAAGTCAGAGGATTCTCAGCCCCCCTACATCAATAAACAATGCACCTCATTTAAAAAAATGATCATAAAAAAGGGAGAAAAGTACATACTGTAATTATTGGCGTATAACACTCACTTTTTTACCCTGAAAATAGAGGGTAAACTGTGCCTGCGTGTTATACACAGGGGGCTGTGGAACGTTTTTTCCCTGAAACTTCCCTCTTAAAGTTAGGGTGCATGTTATACGCCAATAAATGCAGTACTTCATTTTCAAGCCTAGCCCCCAAATATCAGCTAGAACGTGTCTGGTTGCTGCAAGCAGCTCCTACATTTTATTTAAAGGAGTTGAAGGCGTATGCTGTGACCATAGACCTTCATTTTAGAACAGCCTTTCTCTAAACAGAAGAACCCTTGAAATAACTTTAAAAAAAAAAAATTACCACATACAACTCATGATACATTAGTGTGATGGTCAGTGGGAAAAAACACTTGCAAACTGCGTTACTCGCATTTCAAGGTATTACTGTATCCCATTCAGCTGTGGAGGCAAGTGAGGGCAAACAAGGAAGGATGACGGATGTGCTTCTTAGCAACCAATGACGTCATCGGTTTGCAGGATGCAGGGGGGCAGCCTGCATAGCACAGAGTCCCTCAGGAGGTTACCTGTGACCTGCTAGTAAAAAATACACCAGACTGACACTGCAGTTAAAAGCAATGCTTGACCCGGAAGTAAAGAATGTTTCTTTTAACTGCCTGATACAGTTTCACATTGAGGCGTTTTTCATGCGGTACAGCGCTAAAAATAGCGCTGCTATACCGCATGAAAAAATCATGCCCTGCAGGCTTCAATGTGAAAGCCCGAAGGCTTTCACACTGAAGCGGTGCGATAGCAGGACCGCTCCAAAAGTCCTGCTAGCCGCATCTTTGGAGCGGTATAGGAGCGGGGTGTTTACCGCACCTTCGAAATCAATGGGAAACCGCGGTAATACCGCCCGCAGTGCGGGCGGTATTAACCCTTTTTCGGGCGCTAGCGGGGTTAAAACCTCACCGCTAGTGCCCGAATATCGCGGTAAATACGACGGTATAGCGGCGCTAAAAATAGCGCGGCTATACCGTCACCGCACCTCCGCTGCCCAATGTGAAAGCAGCCTAATGCCTTGAAATGCGAGTAACGCATTCTACAAGTGTTTTGCAATACAAGCTATTTGAAAAAGTTTGTGAGTGATGTCTAGCAAGACACGCAGGATTCAAGCCAATGGGGTTTGCAGTACCGCATTCGGCCAGGAATGGAGTGACACTCAGGAACGGAGTGTTTCTGAGCCTCCACGGGGCCCCCCACCTCTGGCCACATGCGGTACTGCATACAATAGCAGTCACTGTGGAACAAATTATCTGAGTTTCCATTGACTCCTATGGGGAAACTCGCTTTGAGATATAAAAGTGCTTTGAATTCCAAGCATTCTTCTGGAACGAATTATGCCGTAATCCAAAGGTATCACTGTACATGTTGTCGGGGGCTGACTCCAACCTCTCCCCCCTTGATAAAAAAATCAATAAAATGGTTTACAAATAAACATGTTGTTATTACTTGCCTATTCTGTGCAGTGGTTTTGCATAGAGCAGTCCCAATCCTCCTCTTCTCGGGTCCCCCACCGGTGCTTCTAATTCGACCAGCCTTCTCAATATCAAGCATTTGCTGGGGAGTACATGTGCGCTCACTCTCGAGCAGGTTTTGCCCCACCCACAACGCCATTATAGGATTTGATTGACAGCAGCAGGAGCCAATGGCTCCCGCTGCCATCAATCTGCCTAGTGAGGGGGGAGAAAGGAACAGGGCAAAGACCTGAATCAGCTTGCCGTCCAGCGCACGACTATATACGTCGACAGCATGGCATGGACAGGCAGGACATATATATACGCGTCCCCTTTAAGAAGCCAGCATTGTGGGCGTCTGCTTTAATGCAAAAAAAACATTGAGGCTGTAGAGCCACTTTAAGGGCTTTAGAAAAAAACTAGCCGATTTCAACAAAGAATGTTCTGACGAATGATTTTTCAGAAACTTCCGTATGAACATTCAAATGAAAATTGAACCCATGTATAATCAGCTCTATTCCCTCTAATAAGTATCGCATGTCTTCCAACTTGTAACCAATTAGCCTATTTAAATGGAGAAAAATGGTCACTCCTCCATTTGGTATCATGTGCACACTGAACAGAGACTAGAGAAAGCAAAACGAGTCGTTTGACAATGAAAATGATAGACCAGCAAGTTAAAAAAGGTAAAGGCCATCTCCAAACAACTCAATATTCTGGTGAATACAGTATCATTTATTATTAAAGTGGAGTTCCACCCATTTTTTTATGTTTGTCTGTGCTGCATGCCCTAATCTCATAGTGTTCAGAATGGACAATTTTTATTTATTTTGTTTCTTGTATATACCTTTATTTTGTAGTCCTTCATTACTTCCTCCTCCTTATTAGCCTAGGCTATTAAGTCACAAGGCTATTCGCAAGGGTTTCTGGGATAGGCATCATGTATCCCAATAGTCCTTGCAAATAGCCTATTTGCATAGAGAAGGGGCGGCAACTTCCTCTGACACTCCCGGTGCTATGGAAACCTGACTGAAACCTATTAAATCGCTTGTGCAGCACTGAGCATGTGCGAGATCTGCAAGGCTGAAATCCAGGAAGTCATACAGTCTGGCTTCATGATGCCCACACTTAAGATGGCCACGGTCTATTTCTAGATTATAAACTAACAAAATGCTCTAACAACCTAACAAAACAGACCTTAGTTTACAGACTAACTTTACTAGACTACATTAAGCTTGTGTATTACAGGGGTATTTATATTTAAAAAGTGAAATTGTGGGTGGAACTCCCCTTTAAGCAGTTTAGGGTTCATGGGAAGTGTAGCCAACCTCCACAGACCTGTCATCAAGAGGAAATCAAGTCCAGATAGAACAGGGAGGATAGTGTGAATAGTAGACAAACAGACAAGGAAAACCTCCAAAAGAGATACAAGCTGAAGTCTTGGTCAATGTTTAGCCTCATACACAATCGGACTTCCATCGGACTTTTCCGTGGATTTTGATCCGAATGGGCTTTGGCCATGAACTTCTCCTGCATACACACGGCATAACATTTTGAGACAACTTTCACCAAATCACATGGTTTTTCAGCTCTTTACCGCCACCCTTTGGGCAACTTCTGCTATTGTTGTCTGCTGTTTAGCATTGGTTCTGAGCATGCGTGCTTGTACTTTGGATTTTAGTCCGATGGACTTGTGTACACACAATGGGATGATCCTCCATCGGACATTTGAGACCATGCACAGCGAACATTTGTTCGATGAAAAAACAAAAACAATTGTCTGATGGAGCATACAGACGGTCAGATTGTCCGATCAAACACGTCCGTCGGACCGTTGCGGTCTAAAAGTCTGATTGTGTGTGGGCCTTTTGAGTGACAGTGGGCTCAAAGGAAGACGACGACGCAGAGGGACGCTACTGGTGAAAAAAGCCAGACTGGAATTTTCCAAGTACATTTTGAGAACCACAATGCTTCTGAGAGAATGTCCTTTGGATGAATCAAAACTGGAGCTTTTCAAGTCACATCACAAAACTGTGGAAGCAGTGGTCTCTCTGCAGAGGCATGACATGGCCCCCTGCTGAATCAGACCTATAACTGCAATCAAAGCTCACACCCCACTGCCAGTTAAAGAGCTGTATCTCTGAATCAGTTGGGGTGTCTCAGAGAAAATACAGCTTCATTACAGAAAGAAATGTTCCTTCTCTGCAGCATGGTGGTAGAAGAGACGCTTTTCTACTCAGGATTGGCCTTCCTTCTAAATAAAATCATATTTTTTTTGTAAACCTTTGGTTTTGATGCACTTGGAATAAAACAGTATTTTGTGGATTTAAACTGAAAGTTATGATGGGCTTTAATAATTTTTTTAATTACTAAATAAATGCTGCATGGGTATCCAGGGGTGGATAGCTTGATGTGTTCAGAGGTGGCTAAACACTCTCTGGCCACCTCTTGCCATACACGCTGGCCAATTAGCTGCAGCCAGTTTGTGCGCGCCCAGGGGCTCCGCAGAAGTGCCATCTCTGGACAAAGACTGTCTGCGTCCAATGGTGGTCAGAGGCTCCATCTGCATTAGGGTTGTCCCGATACGGAGTATCGGGACCGATACCGAGCATTTGGGCGAGTACTTTAACTCACACAAATGCTCCCGATGCCAGATCTGATACCTGTAAGGGCAGGAAAGAGGCGTCATGCACCATGAAGTCCAATGTGCGGAGTCTGAGGGCAGAGGGAGCGAGTGAGCAGGTAAGCTGGCAGAGGGGGAAAGGGGGCAGCCGCAGCCATCATCCATTGTTGACTGGAACCGTCACATTCGGCAACTAAAGTGACGCTCCGTGTTGCCGCTGTACAGTCCTTTAACCAATCCCGAGTCAACGCCCAACTTGGTACATCCTGCACTCGGCCACATTAATCCAGCAGCGGACATCTTGTTACACCCAGCCCATATAGTGCGGGCTGGGTATAGCAAGATGTCCGCTGTTGCTTTTATGTGGCCAAGTGCAGGGTGTAGCAAGATGGGCTTCGCAGGCAGCATAGAAAACAAGTTTAAGTTCCTTTCCTGAAATTTAATTTCAGTGCCTGCCCATAAATGCCAGCCATCTGTCAGTGCCCATCCATCAAAACCAGCTATCCGTCAGTGCCCATCCATCAGTGCCACTGCCAGCCATCAGTGCGTGCCACCTATTAGTGCCAGCTATCAGTGCGTGCCACCTATCAGTGCCATCTTTCAGTGCGTGCCACCTTTCAGTGCCAGCTATCAGTGCATGCCACCTTTCAGTGCCATCTTTCAGTATGTGATACCCATCAGTGCTATCTTTCAGTGCGTGCCACCTATCAGAGCCAGCCATCAGTGCGTGCCACCTATCAGTGTCATGTTTCAGTGCGTGATACCCATCAGTGCCATCTTTCAGTGCGTGCCACCTATAAGTGCCATCTTTCAGTGCATGTCACCTATCAGTGCCAGCCATCAGTGCGTGCCACTCATCAGTGCTGCATAATCAGTGCCACTGCCAGCCATCAGTCAGTGCCACCTTTTAGTGCCCACCAGCAAGTGCCATCTATCAGTGCGTCACATGACATTAAAAAAAAAGTATCGGTAATCGGTATCGGTAATTGTACTCAGTCTTTAAAAAGTGGTATCGGGACAACGCTAATCTGCATATAACTGTTCCAATGAGCAATCACTTGCGAACAGCAGAAGCCATCGATTGGTACTGCATACAAATATGACCGTCGCCGATGTTCACACGCACTTGGTGTTGATTTAGTAAAACTGGAGAAAATTAACAGCTTTTTTTTTATTTTTTTCCGGAATAGGGATGTGCTAAAAGGTCCGAGTACTAGGTAATGAAAATGCCATGCGAGTTCTGTAATAAAAGTCGAGGTTCAGCACCCCTAGAGTTCTCTTTTGAATAATGCAAAGACAGAAGCCACAGAAAACGAGTTCCACGTGCCAAGCATGCCGGATGGTAGAACCCTGGCCTTGTTAAAACCAGCCTGCATGGACCTCAGCATTGGAGGAAGGGGGTGTTCTGAAAGGCGTCCCCCAGAATATAAATATCTTCACTAGCAAATGGAGAAGACTGGATGTATTGTTTTGCAGACAATTCATTGTAGTTGTGAAATGTAGAAGCAGTAAGAGGCAGTGACATATAGGGACATATGGGTGAAGCTCTGATGCTACGCAGATGCTGGCTGAGCGAAAGGAAACAAACTAACTGCCAAAGGAGCTCTTCCCCGATACTCATAATGAATGTCTATGTATCCTCCAGGCACATACCGCAACTAAATCCTAACCTGGCTAGCAGCCTTTTCCTCTGACACTGCAATGCTAAAGTGCCCAGACTATGGACAGTGGGGGTTATTTACCAAAGGCAAGTGCAAAGTGCAATTGGAAGTGCAGTCGCCGTAAATCTGAGGGGCAGATCTGAAATGAGGGGAAGCTCTGCTGATTTTATAATCCAATCATGTGCAAGCTAAAATGCTGTTTTTTATTTTCCTTGCATGTCCCCCTCGGATCTACAGCGACTGCACTTGTAGTGCAAAGTGATTTGCCTTTAGTAAATAACCCCCATTGTTTCACATGCCACGCTGCAGCTCAGTGTACCTGCGAGTTTCAAGTGGGCTACCCACGATTTACCACAGACTTTTTAGGTCCCAGGTTTTTTGAAAGCAGCAGCATGCAGGACGCGACAGTATGACCGGATGAGGCGGACACGCTGTGAGTGTGAAAGGGGTATTATGCAAACCTAAAAAAATTCTGATAGAACTAATAATGTAGGCAGGGGGCTAATGCAGCCAGAAATCAGTATTGATCTTCTGCTAGGAAGCTGCCACAAGCAGCATCGGAAAGGGTTATAGGGGAAATTCCGTCGGAAAAATCTTGGATGGTTTTTCCAAAAGAATTCCGCTCAAGCTTGGCATGCACACACACGGCCACACAAAAGTTCTCTGAACTTTCGACCGTCAAGAACGCGGTCATGTACAACACAACGACAAGCCGAGAAAATTACGTTGAATGCTTCTGAGCATGTGTCAAATTGTTTCCGAGCATGCGTCAGAATTTTGCGCGTCGGAATTGGTACAGACGATCGGAATTTCACATCTGAATTTTTTTTGTCTGAAAAATTGAGAACCAGCTCTCAATCTTTTGCTGGCGAAAATTCCGACAGAAAAAGTCAGATGGAGCATACTCACGGTTGGAATTTCCGACCAAAAGCTCACATTGGACTTTTGCTGACGGAATTTCCGACCGTGTGTACGCAACATCAGGGCTCATCCATAGATAAAAGCAGGCTCACATAGAAAACAACTGTTCACACCATAATGCTGGAATGTCATCTCAGTCTCAACAGGGACATTTCGAGAGAGAGAGAGAGAGAGAGAGAGAGAGAAGTGTCCTCATTGGAAGATTTCCCCTCTGTTAATGTTATAGTGGCAACTCAGAATTTAGAATTTCTCCTCAATTTCATTCCTGGTGACATTTTTTTTGTGCTCAAAATGCCCCCATCGGCTTATGCGCGAGTCACCGTTTTGCGACTGATCTCCTGGAATTTGGGGACCCGGTACTGGCCGGCCATAGGTCCCCTGGAACTTGGCACACATGTAGCCACACTCTTCCTCTACAAGTGTGCAAAGTTTGTTGTCTGGGGGGACCTACGGGGATCACCGATTTTTCAAAGCCGGCACCCCTTCCATAGACTCCCATGTTAAATGTCAGTCTAGTCATGGACACAGTGAGGCACGCAGATGACACCCTAAGCTGGGGAGCACTAATTTTTTTCAAAGCCGGGCACCCCTTCCATAGACTCCCATGTTAAATGTCAGTCTAGTCATGGACACAGTGAGGCATGGGCACAGTGAATCATGGGCACAGTGATGCACGCAGATGGACACCCTAGGCTTATACTCGGGTCAATAAGTTTTCCCATTTTTTTTTGTGGTAAAATTAGGTGCCTCGGCTTATATTCGGGTCGGCTTATACTCGAGTATATATGCTAAGTGTTTTGCCTTTATTTAGAATTTCACTTGAAAGCCTTTCCACTGTGAATCTTTTTGGCAAGATGTACTCTGACAAGTCATGATTATCCTCCTTTGGAGTACAATCCATTGGGTGCGTGGCTGTGAATGGGTTAACAGGTCCATTCTAATCCCCTACAGTATTCCCGATAGGTACCTTTCCATCCATCATGCTCTATGTACTTCTCAGTAATGTGACACACAGGGAAGGACATTGCTTCCAGCAGTTTCCGAATCATTGCTATTGTGCAGTGCGGGATTTAATATGACAAAGCTTTTGGCATGGTACAGTCCGTATTTCTGCAAGCGTGTAAACTGCTGTCTGATGCATTTTTGGGACCCCGAGGTCCAAGCCATCACTTATTGTCTTAATGCTCACATGCTGGGCATAGCCTGCAGTCTGCGCTCTCAAGCGTTACATTTATTTTTATCCATTCTGCCTAAAATGGTTCCATGTGATGTCATGTAATGATGTGGGAGGGAGGGAGAGGAAAGCGTTCAGTATAAACACTGAGAACAGTTCCACTGATACAGACCAACGTTGTATATGTTAGATGGAGGGAAAGACAAGCTTTTTATACAATTTATACAAGTTTCTTACACCATTCCTACAATAATATTTCCTAGGTCTGCACATGTTTACCAAGACTAAAAATCCAGCACATCTTATACAAAACGTAGGGATCTAAAGTAAGCTGGAGGACTCGCAAAATAAGAAATACGTTAAAGAGGAAGTAAACCCTGATGGGTTTTACTTCCTCTTTAGCCCGCTGCAAATGAAAAGCATAATGGGCTAGTATGCATCGCATACTAGTCCATTATGTGCCACTTACCTGCAAAATAATCCAGCGATGTCCCCCGTGTAGGCAGCGTCCATCTTCTGTCCCCTGCTCTGTTATTCGCCGGAGCCGCGTGATGTCACTCCCGTGCATGCGCACGAGAGCCGCCATTTATGGCACAGGCTGGGGAAGAAACGGCACTTACTTTAGTTTCTTTCCCGCGCATGCGCCATTGGGATTTTCGGCGGACAACAAGTGAAATATCTCCAAAACGGCGCACGTTTAGGAGATATTTCCACTACCTATAGGTAAGCCTAGAATAAGGTTTACCTACAGGTAGAAGTAGTCAAAAAGGGTTGACAACCACTTTAAATAGTCGTATCAAAAACAATCTGCCCCAACAGTCGCACGATGGTTCGCAAGGGTGAATGATATCGAGCAACTGGAGGACCTGACCTAGGCCCTGCGAGACAAGACTGAGGAACATAAGACTAGATGGCGCTATTGGAATATCCTTCACTTGCCTGCAATCTCTGGAATACCTGGATTTGTTTACCACTATGTTTTGCATACACAGCGCTGTTTTTATGATCTTCATGTGAGCAGCTTTGTACTAAGGCTGCATTCACACCTAAGCGACAGCCGCGTACGCGTGTAGCGGCAGATTTGCCGCGATTACAAATGTTTCTTTTTTTTTCTAAAGTATTCCCATTGCTGTCTATGGGAAAACGCGCCTGTCGCGTGAAAAAAAGGGTCCGGGACTTTTTTTCAGGCGACAGGCGTTGCGCGTCTATGAGATGTGAACCATCTCCATAGACGGCAATGGGAATTCTCCCCTCTAGCGACAGAAGCGTCCCGCGTCGGGCGTTTTGTCGCTTAGGTGTGAATGGAGTTCCACCCAAAAGTGGAACTTCCGCTTAATCCACTCCTCGCCCCCTTACATGCCAAATTTGGCATGTCATTTTCTTGGGGGGGGGGGGGAGTGGGGTTTTCAGGAGTGGGACTTCCTGTCCCACTTCCTCCTTCCGCCCAGTGACCACTAAGGCGTCATATCGCCTTTTAGTGGCCCCTCCCTGTAGGCGATCACCTGACAGGTCCCAGGCGATCGCCTGTCCAATCAGGGAGCGAGGCGCCGTTCGCGCATACGCAGTGGGTGCCCGGCCGTGAACCCAAAAGCCGTCACGGCCGGGTGCCCACAGATGCAGTGGAGGCGCCGGCGGTGAAGGGGGGGGGGCCGGAACGAAGCTCCCAGCGGCACGTCGCTGGACTGAGGAACAGGTAAGTGTATGTTTATTAAAAGCCAGCAGCTACACTTTTTGTAGCTGCTAACTTCTAATAAACATAAATAAAAGCCTGGAACACCCCTTTGAAGGGGTTGTAAAGGTACATTTTTTTCTCCTTAAATAGCTTCCTTTACCTTACTGCAGTCCTCCTTCACTTACCTCATCCTTCCATTTTGCTTTTAAAATGTCCTTATTTCTTCTGAGAAATCCTCACTTCCTGTTCTTCTGTCAGTAACTACACACAGTAATGCAAGGCTTTCTCCCTGGTGTGGAGTGTCGTGCTCGCCCCCTCCTTTGGACTACAGGAGAGTCAGGACGCTCTCTACATTGCAGATAGAGAAAGGAGCTGTGTGTTAGTGGGCGTCCTGACTCTCCTGTATTCCAAGGGAGGGGCGAGCACGACACTCCACACCAGGGAGAAAGCCTCACATTACTGTGTGGAGTTACAGACAGAAGAACAGGAAGTGAGGATTTCTCAGAAGAAATAAGGACATTTAAAAGCAAAAATGGAAGGATGAGGTAAGTGAAGGAGGACTGCACTAAGGTAAAGGAAGCTTTTTAGGGGGAAAAAAATTATACCTTTACAACCCCTTTAACTTTTAGGCCCCTTTCACACATGTACAACTTGTTCTGTGACTTGGTACTGCAAAGTCGCAGGACAAGTTTTCCCCGTGATTTCCAATGATAACCATTCATATTAGAACGACTTCAAGTCGTTCCGACTTCAAAGGAGTACCTGTACTACTTTGGTCCGACTTTGATGCGAGTTACACAGGTATTGCCTGAAATTGCGTCAAAATCGCAGCAAAGTTGCAGTAGTGTGAAAGGGGCCTTAAAAAAATGTGCTTTATGGGTTCACACTATGTGGGCATATCCGTTTCGATTCTATGGAGGAATATATATATCCAATATAATCCTGAGGAACCGGAGGTATCATGAGGATCAGATGTCACCGTTTGGTCCTCAGCACCGAATACTGTTGTGAGCAGAATCAGGAATGCCTGACGGCTCTAAAACAGAAAGATGCTTCCATAGCGTGATGAATGTAATATGATCAACTGACACCAGTTACAGAATATTCCTCCTTATATGCAATTTTAAAAGCAAATTGAAAACATAAAACAGGGAAGAACTGTTAAACATCAAACTTCCTATTTTATCCTAACAAGACCTTCCTTCATCCTTGCCATAAGGCAGAGCTGCGAGAAATTCTGTACCCCCCCCATATACAGAACGCATCCCAACTTCAAACTGAATTACTTGTTCCATCAACTCATCCACACAGTTATAACCTCTTATATCACTTGTCCCTCCCGTGTTGATTGTAAGGCCTCATACACACGCACATTTTCTCGGCAAGAAAGCTACCGGGAATCTCGACGAGAAAAATAGAGGAAGAAAAAACAAAAAACCGCGCTGCTACACAGGTGAACCAAAGGCAGCAGCTAACGTGCGATACAGACAACAGGCAATGGAAAACAAAAAAGCCGCGCCGGAAAAATAGAGAACCTGCTCTCTATTCTCTCGTCGGGATTCTCGGCAGTGTTTTCCTGCCAAGAAAACCGAGCTTGTGTATATGCTTACCTTTCCCCGGTAAGCCCGCGCATGCTCGATGAGACTTCGACGCATGCGCAGTAGCTTACAAGGGCAGTGTAGGGTGTAGCAAGATGGCGGCGACAGGCATTGAATTCGACGAGCGCAAGTTCGTCGTAGTCGATAACGTCACCGCGTTTTTGCCATTCAAAAGAACGGTGGTTGTTTTGAATGGCCCGTGTGTACACTCGGCGAGCGGGAAAGCTTGAAAGGAATCTCGTCAGGAAAACTGATGTTTTTTTCCTGACGAGAGTCCTGGACGTGTGTACAGGGCTTTAGACCAAAAATTTGGGAAAAAAATACAATATTTTCTACTTTGTTATAAAACATACCCAATAAAAAAAAAAAAAAAAAAAAAAAAAGGGAAATTTTTTTTTCCTTCAGAAATGTAGGTCAAATTGTATTCTGCTACATGTCATTGGGGGGGGGGGGGTCCCAATAGGTGTATATTAATTGGTTTGTGTGAAAGTTATAGCATCTACAAACTTTGGTATATACAGTATACTGGAATCTACTCAGCTATGACAGTATACCGTTATCGATCAGGGATCAGCGACTTATAGTGGGACTGTGATGGTGTGGCGGACAATCTGGCACTAGCTGACTCTGGCTCAGGGGGTACACCAACAACAATAGTGACACTTATACAGTGTCACTGTACCAACGGCACTGGCTGGGAAGGAGTTAACATCTAGGGGCAATGAAAGGGTTAACTGTGTGCTGCTTAGGGCCAAAACAACTAATCGATTAATCGACAACTAATCGATTATGAAAATAGTTGTCAACTATTTTCATAATCGATTAATCGGTCAGTTGATTAGTTGGCCTGCATATAGAATGCATTATTTGTTTACATATCAGGAAATACAGTGCAGCACACATACAGCTCAGTACACCATCCATACATGTCACTACGTGCCTGAGAATTTGTGAATGTGAAAGTGTGAGGAGCAATGCCTATATGGGACATGTAGTCCTGGGCAGGAAGTGAGTGGTTCTAAAAGGCAGAAGTTTTTTTACCTTGCTATAGCGGGCGCTCTATACTATACTTTGCAGCTTGCTATTGAGGCAGGAGGAGCCAGAAGCATCGGTGAGGGACCCCAGAAGTGGAGGATCTGGGCTGCTCTGTGCAAAACCATTACACAGAGCAGGTAAGTATAACAAGTTTGTTTTAAAAAAAAAAAAAGTCACTTTAAAGACTCTGTGCAGGGAAGATCAGCATCTGAACCCAGAGAAAGTGAAGGTAATAGAAGGCATTACAATTACTGTAGTTGGTTATCTATATTCACCACTGCATAGAATAAATTCCCTTTTTTTTTTTACATATTAACTAAATTGTACACCACAGTTTTTTTTTAAGATTATCCGATTAGTCGATTAATCGAAACAATAAATCGGCCAATTAATCGATTATAAAAATAATCGTTAGTTGCAGCCCTAGTGCTGCTTTTACTTTACTTTCTCTGTTTTTTCTCCCTGCAAAGAAACAGCCAAATCACTTTTCACAGTATACAGCATTCTGTGTTTTCGTAAACACAGAACGGTGTGTGTGATTGGCTGAAACCCACTGCCACTCGTGTTGTGTCCAATCACAGCATGGGTCGGCAAGGGGTGCATAGATGCGTACCCCGAACCCAAACGAAAGACGCGCGACGTACAGGTACGCCACCCACACGCAGTACAACTAACTGCTGGCAGGTGGAAAGTGGTTAAAGTATAACTAAAGACAAAACAGTTTTTTCTATTTTCCAGGATTGGATAGTGTGGAGAGGGATTAGAAGATTCTTGCTTCATTATGACCAAGCACATGCAAAGCGTGCGAAACGTATCTACCCAGCATTTTGATTCCTGTAGTCTTTCCTGTAGCAGTGGTGTGCTTCTAATTTCATTGTGTGCGGAGACGAGGCGAGGCGAGCACCTACTGGATCATTGGGCTTCCTGGTCTCACCCGGAGCAACGGCGTTTCGTTATCTATTTTCTCGTACTTCAGACTATCAATATGCAAACTGCCAAGGTCACCAGTGTAGCATTAGGTGCCTCTCTCTACAGGAATTCCCAGCCGCTACAGGCCGCCTTCTCTATATTATTCCAATCCATTAATGGTGGAACAAAACCTTCTCTACACTACCAGCCACAGAGTTCAATACATGGAAAAGCAAACTGAACATATTGACACAGCTCTGTAGTATGTCTCATTCGGAAAAAAAAAGTAACTCTTGCACTACAATTCGACAGATCCAATATATGTTATAAAACACCTCTGTACATCTAGAGTGAATAATATCGTCTACTGCAGAACAAGCAATCTCTTAATTACGTGCAACACGCATTACTACCTTGTGGTGCCATTCATTTTTGATGGCACCTCTATGTACTAATACATCTGTGCATGGCAAGGGATGGCAGTGCGTTACACAAAAAGGGTCATGTGGGATCTGGGAAGTCTCCCAAAAGCATGTGGGAAAATGTGTAATGCCTCGTACACACGGTCGGAATTTCCAATGGAAAAAGTCAGACGTAATTATTTCATCGGATATTCTGGCTGTGTGTATGCCCCATCTGACTTTTTCCATTGGAAATTCCGACGGAGTTATAAAGAGAACATGTTCTCTTCCACACCCCCCCCCCCTCCTCGACGGGAAAAAAATTCTAATCGAAAATTCCGTCCGTCTGTATAAAACTCCAACGGAAAAAAAAAACACGCATGCTCTGAAGCATTGGACTTCATTTTTCTAGACTCGTCGTAGTGTTGTACGTCACTGTGTTTTTGACAGTCGGAATTTGGTGTGTCCGTGTGTATGCAAGACAGCTTGAACAGAATCCCGTCAGAAAAAACAGTCAGAGTTTTTTTTCCGACGGAAACTCTGATCGTGCGTAGGAGGCATTATGGTCTGATGAAACCAAGGTTAGACTTTTTGGGCATGATTCTAAAAGATATATGTTTGGCGCAAAAACTCTGCACATCCCCCCCCCAAAAAAATAAAAAACCATACCCACCGTGAAGCATGGTGGTGACAGCATCATGCTTTGGGGCTGTTTTTCTTCGGCTGGAACAGGGGTCTTAATCAAGGTAGAGGGAATTATGAACAATTCCAAATACCAGTCAATATTGGCACAAAACCGTCAGGCTTTTGCTAGAAAGCTGAACATGAAGAGGAACTTCATCCTTCAGCATGACAACGACCCAAAGCATACACCCAAATCAACAAAGGAATGGCTTCACCAGAGAAAGATTAAGGTTTTGAAATGGCACCGCCAGAGCCCAGACCCAAATCCGATTGAAAACCTGTGGGGTGATCTGAAGAGGGCTGTGCACAGGAGAAGCCCTCGCAATCTGACAGATTTTGAGTGTTTTTGCAATGAAGAGTGGGCAAATATTGCCAAGTCAATATATGTCATGATGATAGACTCACCCAAAAAGACTGAGTGCTGTAATAAAATCAAAAGTATTAGTTTAAGGGTGTGCACACTTATGCTACCATATTATTATTATTTTACTTCCCTCCAACTAAAGTTTTCAGTTTGTTTTTCAGTTGAGTTGTCTTGCCCGTCGTCCATCGGCGGCCTCGTCCGGTCCGGCGTCATTCTGCGGCCACCATGGTGTCCTCCCGGCTCGATCCCTGCTTCCCACACGGTGTTCGAACCACTGCGCCGACATATACCGAGCGGAGTACACTCGGGTATAGTCGGGCTGACTCGGCTCCTCTCGCGTACAGGACATACAGGACGTGACCGCGAGAGGAGCCGAGCCTGCCCGACTATACCCGAGTGCACTGCGCTCGGTATATGTCGGTGCAGTGGTTCGAACAAAGCGCGGGAAGTGGGTATCGGCGCATATCGGGCAAACCAAAATTTTGCCCTGATTTTCAGGGCAAAAAAGTGTGCGGTATACGCCGATAAATACGGTATTTAGGAAATAAATTTGGAAATTCCAAGAACACTGTACAGTAAAACCTTGGTTTGAGAGCGTTTTGCAAGACAAGCAAAATGTTTTAATACATTTTGCCTTGATATGGAAGCGATGTGTATAAAAAAGAAGAGAGGAGCCTCTAAGTGTAGCAATATGGTTACATTTAATGAAGGTACAACATTTAGCAACTTATTGCTACACTTAGAGGAGCCTCTCTTCTCTTTTATACCCTGTAAACAAAATGCTTTGATATACAAGTGCTTTGGATTACAAGCATGTTTCTGGAACAAATTATACTCGCAGTCCAAGATACTATATTAGGATCTGACAACATCCTGCTTGTTTGCAGGAAATGAAGCTTCATATCCCCAATATAATAAAATATGCAGAACAAAGTCCTCTAAATGATATAAAAAATATTATAGAGAAACGATTATAAAATAATGTGGAAAATGTCCTGCCATAGAAAGATGATCCGGAAAAAGCATCCCAATGACTCCACTCCATCCAATATGTGAAATGAACGATCACCTTGGTGTAAAGAGCAGACCCAGGGGGCAAGGAAGATGCCAAGACAA
Source organism: Rana temporaria (assembly GCF_905171775.1). Taxonomy (NCBI): domain Eukaryota; kingdom Metazoa; phylum Chordata; class Amphibia; order Anura; family Ranidae; genus Rana; species Rana temporaria. The sequence goes on from NC_053491.1 coordinate 399,838,284, forward strand.
GGAAGTGGGACGTGCCATGTACATCTGTTGGTATAATATTCTCTGGAGGTAAGTAGACTGTATTTTCAGTGAGGGAATGATTGCAGCGTTTACCTCAAAATGATTCTGTCATGGGAGAAGTACATGGGCTGCCATTGCTGGAAATACTACTTTCCCGGTTGTGTCTGGCTGTTTAAATGACAGACCTGGAAGGTACACGTATTCTGGGTCAGCTACTTTATCCACTTCAACTCTGGAAGGTTTTACCCCCTTCATGACTAGGCCCTTTTCTGCTATATGGCACTGTACTACTTTACCTGACAATTGCACAGTCATGCAGCACTGTACCCAAAATGTATATCATTTTTTCCAAATAAATAAAGCTTTCTTTTTTTTTTATTATTATTATTATTATTATTATTATATAAAAAAAATGAAAAAAGACTGATAATTATGAAAAATAAAAACAATGGGCCAGATTCTCAGTGGAGATACGACGGCGTATCTTCAGATATGCCGTCATATCTCTGCGTTGTGCCGTCGTATCTATGCGCCTGATTCTTAGAATCAGTTCCGCATAGATATCTGTTAGATCCGACAGGCATAAGTCTCTTACGCCGTCGGATCGTAACTGCATTTTTACGCTAGCCGCTAGGTGGCGCTTCCGTCGAATTCCGTGTCGAGTATGCAAATTAGCTAGATACGCGAATTCCCGAACGTACGCCCGGCCGATGCAGTAAAGTTACGCCATTTACGTTAGGCTTTTCCCGGCGTATAGTTGCCCCTGCTATATGGTGGCATAAGTGCGGCATAACAATGTTAAAGCGGAGGTTCACCCATAGCGAACACATTTTCCCCTTAGCTTCATGGTCGTTTTGTCTAGGGGAATAGGGGAATCGGCTATTTGTTTTAAAATATGATCCGTACTTACCCGTTTACGAGATGCATCTTCTCCGCCGCTTCCGGGTATGGGCTGCGGGACTGGGCGTTCCTTCTTGATTGACAGTCTTCCGAGAGGCTTCCGACGGTCGCATCCATCGCGTCACGATTTTCCGAAAGAAGCCGAACGTCGGTGCGCAGGCGCAGTATAGAGCCGCACCGACGTTCGGCTTCTTTCGGCTACGAGTGACGCGATGGATGCGACCGTCAGAAGCCTCTCGGAAGACTGTCAATCAAGAAGGAACGCCCGCTCCCGAAGACCCATACCCGGAAGCGACGGAGAAGATGCATCTCGAAAACGGGTAAGTACTGCTCATATTTTAAAACAAATAGCCGATTCCCCTAGACAAAACGAGCATGAAGCTAAGGGGAAAATAGAAAAAAAAAAGAATTGGGTGAACTCCCGCTTTAAGTATGGCCATCGTTCCCGCGTGGAAATTTGAAAAATTTGCGTTGTTTGTGCAACTCGTCCGTGAATGGGGCTGGACGTAATTTACGTCCACGTCAAAACCAATACGTCCTTGCGGCGTATTAGGAGCAATGCACACTGGGAGGTCTCCACGGACGGCGCATGTGCCGTTCGTGATAAACTTCAATCATGTCGGGTCACAGTACATTTACATAAAACACGCCCCCCTGATCCAAATTTGAATTAGGCGGGCTTACGCCGGCCGATTTACACTACGCCGCCGCAACTTACGGAGCAAGTGCTTTGAGAATACAGCACTTGCCCGTCTAAGTTGCGGCAGCGTAATGTAAATCGGATACGTTACGCCGCCGCAGAGATACGCAGAACTACGAGAATCTGGCCCAATATTTTTTACTTTCTGCTATAAAACAATCAAACCAATTAAAAAAAGAAAAATAAAATCTCTAAAAAATTTGGCCAAAATGTATTCTGGTCTTTGGTAAAAAAAAAAAAAAAAAATCCCCAATAAATGTATATTGGTTTGCGTGAAAGTTATAGCCTCTACAACTATGGTATACATACTGGAATTGTATTGTAATATACTTGTAAAGGGACTGTGATAGCGCAGCGAACAATCTGTCACTGACATGGGGGGGGGGGGGGGGGGGGGATAACTGCTACTGACATTATTACAGTGATCAGTGCCAATAAAATGCAATGTACTAAGAACACTGGGCAGGAAGGGGTTAACATCTAGGGCAATCAAGGGGTTAAATATGTGCCCCACCAGTGTTTGTACTGTGTGCCGCTTTTACTGAGAATCTAGTGGTTTTCATTCCCTGCTTAGGAAATAATGAGATCCCCTGTCACCGTACACAGCTCTGTGTGGTTTACACTCACCGCTCATCAACAGCAGTCAACCATTGGCTGGGACCCGGTGATCTGTACGCGCCGTGACAAATCACAGCATGGTTGGGCGTGCGCCCTCTACCCAGAAAAGCAGAATCACACGCACGATTCTGCGCAGCCAGCCCACACTTTAGCAGTAAAGCTACAGTGCGCAGTCAGCAAGCAATTATTAGCAAAACAGCCAGGAAATTAGCATTCTCAAAACAAAACTTCAGCAATGGCTGCCTCCGTTATTTTGTTATTTTTTAATGACAGATATCTCTCTCTAACCAAAATGGCGAGCTTTTGCGGTGAAGCTGTAGAAAATGAATGGGAAAAACATTTTCGTTTGTCACTTATAGAGCTTTAGAATTTTGTCCTCTACACCAAGGGTTGTAAACCCCCAGGCTGTGGCCGGCATGAGACACGTGGGTGGCCGGCATAAGAGAGCCAGGCGGGCGGCATGAGACAGCCAAGCAGCCGTAATATGAGACCTGGGTGGAAGGAAGAAGCGAGTGGGCAAGCGGAGATGACATCATCTCTCTCCGCCCCCCCCCCCCCACATCACTGATCCTCCGCCCTCACAGCCGGTGACATGTCATCCTCAGGGTCGGAGGTGCGGCGGGGAGCAGAGAGATGACATCATCTCTCACTGCCCACCCCACATCACCGCTCTCCTGCCTTCATGCGGAACCCAGCGCTGCACAGAGGCATGCCTCTGTGCTAAATGGACCAGTGCTGCCACCAATGCAGTGGTGGCAGGTGTCATGGCAAGTGACATTCCGCATCTGGTGGCAGGTGACATGGCAAATGACAATCCACCTCGTGGCAGGCGTGGCAAATGACAATCCACATCTGGTGGCAGGCAGCCTGGCAAGTGACAATCCACATTTGGTGGCAGGTGACAAGTGACACGCTCAGGGCTCCCACTGATTCTGCATTATGACTAGTTGAACTTTTTCATTCATGTAATAATACAAACAATGCGCTTCAATCACACTGACACCATATCAAGCACGGTGCCGTGATGATTGAAGTACACTAGCCATTGCCCGCAAAAAATTGTTTACTCCCCTGCGTAACAGGAGTTTCCCTTTAAAAGTATAAATAAGGCAAAACCTGCCAGTCCCCAAGGGATTCCCTTAATTTTCAGGGATTTCCTCCCACGTCCTTTTTGGCTATGGGACAGGAAGTGAAGGGAAATCTCCACATTGGGACACAGATGGCGACTAACAATCTGACAGGGGTTAAAGAGGTAAACTAAAGTAAAGTCGGATGGATTTTTCCTCTGCAAATTAAAAAGGCATAATGTGCTAGTATGCATGTCATACTAGCACATTATGTTAAACTTACCTGAAAAGGTGCACTTACCAGCGCCGTCCCCGCTGCAGGCCACATCCATCTTCTCCCGTCTTCCTTCCAGGGCCACGAACTCCGGCTGTGTGACTGGCCAGAGACACGTGACGCGCAGGAGCTGCCGGTCATGGCACACGCTCCTGAAGAAATGGCATTGGCGCAGTAAACAGTGAATATCTCCTAAACAGGGCATGTTTAGGAGACATTTACAGTACCTATATGTAAGCCTGGCATAAGGCTCACCTATAGGTACAAATGTTACAGGGAGGTTTACAACTTCTTTAACCACTTAACACCCGCCCGGCGGAATACTCTATTGTTCTGACAGGACGTCATATGACGTCCTGTCATTTAAAGCCGCTAGGGCGCACTCTCACCTGTCACGTTACTGGGAACACAATGCACCCGCGATTGCCCAGTAACTGAGCAGGACCGTGGATCTCTGTGTGTAAACATAGAGATCCACGTCCTGTCAGGGAGAGGAGACCGATGCTGTGTCCCTTGTACATAGGGACACAGATCGGTCACCTCCCCCAGTCACCCCCCTCCCCCTACAGTTAGAACACTGACTAGGCTATATATTTAACCCCTTCCCCGCCCCCTAGTGGTTAACCCCTTACCTGCCAGTCACATTTATACAGTAAATCAATGCATATTTATAGCACTGTTCACTGTATAAATGTCAATGGTCCCAAAAGTGTCTGATGTGTCCGCTATAATGTCGCAGTCCCAAAGAAAAAAAACAAAAAAAAAAAAAAATCATAATTATGTCCCCTATTTTGTAGGCAATATAACTTTTGCGCAAACCAGTCACTATACGGTTATTGCGTTTTTTGTTTTTTTTTTACCAAAAATATGTAGAAGAATACGTATTGGCCTAAACTGAGATAAAAAAATGTATTTTATTTTTTAAATGGGATATTTATTATAGCAAAAAGAAAAAAATATTGTGTTTTTTTTTTTTTCAAAATTTACGCTCTTTTTTTGTTTATAGCCCAAAAAATAAAAAACGCACAGGCGATCAAATACCACCAAAAGAAAGCTCTATTTGTGGGAAAAAAAAGGACGTCAATTTTGTTTGGGAGCCACGTCGCACGACCGCAATTGTCAGTTAAAGCGACGCAGTGCTGGAAGCTAAAATTTGGTCTGGGCAGGAAGGGGGTATATGTGCACAGTAGGCAAGTGGTTAAATCCTCCCTTGCTCTATCTATAATGTAAAGGAAAAAGGAGGGGGGTGTACCTCTAGTTCTACATTGTTTCCATGAACTACACGGATAATGGCAAACAAGCTAAAAGAGTTGTATGCAGTTTGATATACACAGGTCTAAAATCCCAGGATGTAGGTGTGCGGAGAACAGCATTTCTGGGTGGATAATTGGCCCCGGAACATAAAGGAATTCTTATGAATGGTTCTACCCACAATCCCAACATGAGAATAGCAGCCTTATTTGTTGGTTGTGATGGAAGTGACACATTGTAGATACTTTCTGCTAGAAGAACATTGTACTGTGATTTTAGACTGAACTAACCATGAATAAAACCCAGACAGCCAACACGGAGGGTCAGCAAATAAAGGGAACCAAACAAACCAGGCCAACTTTGGAAACTGCTATTCATCATGTCTTGTCAGCAGCAAGATCATCATCAATAAAGCAGCCAATCAGCGCTACCAGGATTTAGTTAGCGGTCATTTTTTGGTTGACAGAGCACGGGGGGAGGGGGAGCACTGTCATAGGATTTCAATAGGTTCCCCCTAATGGAACAAAATAAATAAGATAAACACGGCTGAGCCAATGTTCTTGTTAAAGCTGCATGACTATGTGATGATGAAGTAACAAAGTCTGATCACAAGACTAGTTCAGGACAACATTCACGCTGTGTGTGTGTGTGTGTGTGTGTGTGTGTGTGTGTGTGTGTGTGTGTGTGTGTGTGTGTGTGTGTGTGTGTGTGTGTGTGTGTGTGTGTGTGTGTGTGTGTATGTATGTATGTATGTATGTATGTATGTATGTATGTATGTATATCTAGTAGTATTGTGTCCTCATCACACCCCCGAGTTCCGAGGACACCGATGAGCCTCTACCGAGTTCAAGACCACATTCCAGTGTTGCCAACCTACCAGATTGAAATTTACTGCCGCGACACGAAATTTACTGGCGCAGCCATGTTTTTACTGGCATTTCACAAAGGTTACTAAATTACATTTTAAGTGCAAATTTCAGTATTTAGGCTACAAGCAAGTACGCTAGGCAAATAGCAATATGATTTAAGGGAGATATTAAGGTAAAAAAAAATAAAACATATATTTTTGTTATTTTCGATATAATAAGGGCAAGGGCATCCCCCTCTGCCACCAACACCCCCTGCCTTCACCCCCTTCTGCAGTGCCACAATCTCCCCCTGCCTCCAATCTCCCCAGGCCCCCTGCCTCCATCCCCCTCTGCAGTGCCACCAACAACCCCTGTCTCCATCCCCCACCCTCTGCGGTGCCACCATCCCCCTCTGCAGTGCCACCAACACCCCCTGCCTCCAATCTCCCCCTGCCTCCATCCCCCTCTGCGGTGACACCGCAGCCACCATCACCCCGTGCCTCCACCCCCCTCTGCGGTGACACAGCAGCCACCATCACCCCGTGCCTCCATCCCCCTTCTGCAGTGACACCGCAGCCACCATCACCCTCTGCGGTGACACCGCAGCCACCATCACCTCCTGCCTCCAATCTCCATGCGCAGTTCCAAGCCGAACGGATCTCAGCTATTTTTACTGGCACATTCCCGCAACCACAGACATTTACGAACGAATGAAAATAACAAACGAGACTTTACAGTCACTTTAATGAATTTTAATGCATACAAACACAATGACATGCCCAATTTTTGGTAAAATATATAGGATGGTGTTGCACTCAGTAAATACATATCAAACATGTATGCATGCGAGACCAACACCTGTGTTCGCCTTTGAGTTCGAGCATGGGGGGGGGGGACAGGGGGGGGGACGGGGGTGCTTTAAAAAATAATAATATATATATATATATATATATATAATCAAATATAATAATAATAATTTATTTTTACACGGTTTCTTAAATGTTTTATTGCTGTTACAAGGAATTTAAACATGCCTTGTGACAGCAACAGGCAGAGACAGGTACTCTTTATCATCACATCCCTGGGGAATGAGGATACAGAGGAGCTTCTACTGAGGCATTCACTCCTCTGTATTACAATAATCTAGTGGTATCGGGTCCCCCCCTCATCACATCCCTGGGGACTGAAGACACAGATGATCCTCTGCTGAGAGCGGGTGGCGGGCGGCTCTCACATTAGGACATGGTTGCTCGGAATGGTAGAAGATGCCAAGGAGTTAATGATGTATTTTACAAAATAGCAACAAGTCTGTGCAAAAGGAACAGCCCTAAAACAATCCCTGGAAGTGAGCGGCACCTCAGTTTGGATAACATCTTCTCTGTCAACAACTTGTAATAACAATATGACCAAAGGAAAGAGGGAATTCTTATACATCCGAGTTGTATTTACTAAGAGAGGTAACCACAGATAAAGGATGACAGTAACTACAAGCAACAGCTGAAATGCAATACACAGTAACAAAATCGGATTTTCAGGTAACGCTAGGTTCACACCTATGCATTTTTGTGGGCCGCGTTTGCGGAGGCATGGCAGCCCATTCAAATGAATTGGGTGATGTCCCTGTTTTTCTGAAAAAGGGGGGGGGGGGGGGCGAGATGCATGCACCTCATCAAAAATGAGGCTGCAGGGGGAAAAAAAACGCATGACCTTTTTTGACCATGCGATTCCCCTGTGGTTCCCGCACCTGCAAACACATTGCAGGCTGAGATGCGTGAGGTGTTATTCAGAATGAATGAAGCCTGAGCATCTCCTTAGGCACCATACACACAACCGGATCTGTCCGCTGGAACTGGTCCAACGGACCAGTTTCAGCAGGCAGATCCGGTCGTGTGTAGGCCCGACCGGACATGTAGGCCCGACCGGACACGTGTTCGGTCGTCTGTACAGATTCACCAGACACGTCCGACCAACCGCCATCCCTCGCTTTCGTCGTACTGATTCGACGCATGCGTGGAAGCTTTGAACTTCCAGGGCCACCCACGTCGGCGCGGCCACCTCCCCGCGTATTGTTTATGCGCGGATTTCTGTCTGATGGTGTGTACAACCATCAGACAGAAATCTCCGGGCGGACATGTCCGCTGAAAACGGTCCGGCGGACCGTTTTCAGCGGACTTTCAGTCCATGTGTATGAGGCCCAAGTGTAGCCCATTTTCCCTGTGGATGGTTGTGGGAATTGCCGCGATACCCGCACACATAGGTGTGAACCTAGTGCAAGGGGACATCCCTGGACTATAGTATTCAGGTAGTCGTGTCTCATACATATCACTAACTAGCTGAATACCCGGCGTTGCCCGGTCTTCCTATCTTAACCTTTTGGGGAGGAAAATCATAGTAATATAAATATACCCATCTTTTATATAAGGGTGTAGGTAAGGGTTAATTTAACTGTCATATATTTTTATTTGGCATATAAGTAATATGTGTACCAGGTATTATTGAAATATCTCCAGGCGTACAGAAGTTATGTGGGAACATACATTTCCCATTGATTTGCATGGGACTTTAAACAAAAACCCCGACCCTCACAAATGGGGGTAGTTAAGGGATAAATTAACTATCCTATAGTTTAAGTGGACATATAAGTAACATGTGACCAAGTGTTATCGAAATATGTACAGCCGTTTGGAAGTTATGAAGTAACATGTATTTCCCATAGAGTTGAATGGGACTTTAAAGAAAAACCCCGACCATGGCAAATGGGGGTGGGTAAGGGTTAAACCACCTATCTTATGCTTGTTGCTGACATATAAGTAACATGTGTGCCAAGTTTCATGTTAATATCTTTAGCCGTTTGGACGTGATGCTGGAACATACATACATACATACATACACTGAGTTTTATATAGATAGATACAGGCTCATCTCCCATCACATACACACTGGGCCTCATTTACTAAAGTAGGAGACCAGGGGAGGGAGGGGGATGGTAGACGGGATAAATTGATGAGGGAAAACTATAAGGTTATGACGTGTGGAGAATGTGCAATATTTTGTAAAAGAAATATTAAGAATGTAACCTGTTTTTTTTTATACAATGAAAATAATTTAATAAAGAGAATTAAATCAAAAAAGGACACCAGACAGAGAAGGTGAAGTTGAATTTGCTTCAATCAACCAATCCTGTGATAGAAAAAAGAAATAAAAAAATCTGTGTTTTTTTAGCTTGCATGCGTCTGAAAGTAAACCCAAACTCACTCAATTTACTAACATTCACTAATCAAAGTAAAGAGGACTCCTTTAGTAGATCAGCCTGTAGAATATGAGGATTGGTCCGTGTTAATGATGTACACAGTGATCACATTTCCACCAATCAGCCATAACACTATGACCACCCATCACCCATTGAAGGATGGACTCCACTAGACCTCTGAAGGTATTCTGTGGTATCTGGCACCAAGCCTGTCAGTAGCAGATCCTTCAAGTCCTGCAAGTTGCGAGGTGAGGCCTTAACGGATCGGACTTGTTCTTCCAGTACATCCCACAGGTGCTCGATGGATTGAGATCTGGAGGCCAAGTCAACACCTCAAACTCATTGTTGTGTTCCCTAAACCATTCTTCAATTGATCAGACCAGGCCACCTTCTTCCATTGCTGTATTGTCCAGTCCTGATGCTCGCATGCCCATTGTAGGCACTATTGGCTGTGGATATGGGTCAGCATGGCCACCCTGACCAGTCTGGGGCTATACACAAGAAACTGTGACGCATTGTGTGTTCTAAAACCTTTTTATCAAAACCGGCATCATCTTTTTCTGCAATTTGAGCTACAGTAGCTTTTCTAAGGCCTGATTCACACCTAGGCATTTTTAGTGCTTTTTGCAGATTTGCGCAACAGAGCGTGTTCCATAGGAAACCATGTTTAATGGACTGTGGTGCAAATCTGCGAAAAGCACTTAAACTGCATAGGTGTGAATCCAGCCTAAAAGATCGGACTACAGGGCCAGCCTTTGCTCCTCAATGAGCCTTGGCTATCCATGACCTTGTCACAGTTTTCCTTCCTAATCAGTCCTGACCTTTGCAGACCATAAACATCCCACAAGAGCCGCAGTTCTGGAGCTGCTCTGACTCTTTACAATCTGGCCCTTGTCAAAGTCACTCAAATACTTACACTTTCCCATCTTTTCTACTTTTGACACATCAACTTCAGGGACAACATGTTCACTTGCTGCCTAAATGTATCCCACTCACTTTCAGGTGCCATTGTAACAATAAAATAATCAAGGCTATTCACTTTACCTATCAGAGGTCATAATGTTCTGGGTGATCAGTGTACATCACGGATATCTCATTCTCTATTGCAGTTGGGAAGGTTTAGTGTATATTAAGCAATCACCACCCCATGCCCTCTTGGTGGGCACTGAACCTTTAAGGCTACATTCACATCGCTGCACAGGGGTGCCCACCGGTGACGATTAGTAGATTCTAAATCCAAGCGCTTCCGGCACACACTGTGTGTGAATAGTAGCTGTCAGATTTCTCCTCTGTACTAATAATGGCTGGCAGTGCCACCGCTGTTCACGTGTTACCGCCCAAATACAGCCTCTAACCGACCTGGGACACAGACACTAGGGGGAGATTTACTAAAATTGGAGGGTGTAAAATTTGGTGCAGCTCTGCATAGAAACCAATCAGCTTCCAGATTTTATTGTCAAAGCTTAAAGGGATTGTAAAGGTTCGTTTTTTATTTTGGAAATACCGTATATACTCGAGTATAAGCCGAGTTTTTCAGCACATTTATTTTGTGCTGAAAATGCCCCCCTCGGCTTATACTCGAGTCACCTTTTTGTGCCCGATCTCCCAGACTTTGGGGACCCGGTACCGGCCAAACTTGGTACACATGTAGCCCCACTCTTCCTCTACAAGTGTGCAAAGTTTGTTGTCTGGGGGACCTACGGCCGGGGAGCACCGATTTTTTAAAGCTGGGCACCCCTTCCATAGACTCCCATGTTAAATGGTAGTTTCTCTGGTAAATTTTTGCTGTGAAAATGACAATGGTCCCAAAAATGTGTCAAAATTGTCCGAAGTGTCCACCATAATGTCGCAGTCACGAAAAAAAAAAAAAAATCGCTGATCGCCGCCATTAGTAGTAAAAAATAAAAATGCAATAAAACTATCCCCTATTTTGTAAATGCTATAAATTTTGCGCAAACCAAGCGATAAACGCTTATTGCGATTTTTTTTTTCAAAAATAGGTAGAAGAATATGTATCGGCCTAAACTGAGGAAAGAAAATGTTTTTTTATAGATTTTTGGGGGATATTTATTATAGCAAAAAGTAAAAAATATTGCATTTTTTTCAAAACTGTCGCTCTATTTTTGTTTATAGCGCAAAAGATAAAAACCACAGCGGTGATCAAATACCACCAAAATAAAGCTCTATTTGTGGGGAAAAAAGAACTCCAAATTTGGTTTGGGAGCCACGTCGCACGACCGCGCAATTGTCAGTTAAAGCGACGCAGTGCCAAATCGCAAAAACTGTCCGGGTCCTTTAGCTGCCTAACGGTCCGGGTCTTAAATGGTTAAACAAAAACGAAAAAAAAAAAAAAGATTTTTTTTTTTTATTATTAATTATTCAAAACCCACCACGTTTGTTATAACATTTTGCAAACAGGTAATTTTTATCCTTCACTGATGTGCACTGAAGAGGCTGCACTGACGGGGACGGATAGGCTGCATTGATAATCAGTGTACATGTCTCTTTTAGAGAATCCGGTTATCGGCTCTCTTCTCCTCTCCCCATGCTGTCAGTATGAGGAAAGGAGAGCCAATAACTGGCTTCCATTTCCATCCATGAACAGCTATGATTGGACACAGCTGATTACATGGTAAAGGGCTGCCGATTGGCTCTTTACCTCAATGTGTGATCAGCAGTGTCCTCTGAACACTGCGATTACAGAGAGCGCCCAATCACGGGAGACCGTCATGACGGCCTCCAGATCCAGCCGTCCACTCCGTAGCCGTCATTTGGCTATAGCGCGGTCAGCAAGTGGTTATGTCCCGTAGGTTATGAGGTGGGGCCTTCATGGATCGGACTTGTTCTTCCAGCACATCCTACAGATGCTCAATTGGATTGAAGGAAGAAAAAATCCTGAACGGACGCACACCGCTGAAGGCATCTGTATTGATATCTTGTGTAGCAGGTGAAATCCAATATAGTCACTTCATGTTACAGAAAACGCCACTGACGCGTTTCACACCGTATGAAGGTGCTTAACCACTTAAGACCTGGACCTTTATGCAGGTAAAGGACCTGGCCATTTTTTGCGATTCGGCACTGCGTCGCTTTAACTGACAATTGCGCGGTCATGCGACGTGGGTCCGAAACAAAATTGGCGTCCTTTTTTTTCCCACAAATAGAGCTTTCTTTTGGTAGTATTTGATCACCTCTGTGGTTTTTATTTTTTGCGCTATAAACAAAAATGGAGCGACAATTTTGAAAAAAAATCAATACTTTTTACTTTTTGCTATAATAAATATCCCCCAAAAACATATATAAAACGTTTTTTTTCCTCAGTTTAGGCCAATACGGTGTGTTTTTTTGGTAAAAAAAAAATATAAATAAATAAAAAATAGAAAAATCACAATAAGCCTTTATCGATTGGTTTGCGCAAAATTTATAGCGTTTACAAAATAGGGGATCGTTATATTACATTTTTATTAATATTTTTTTTTTTTTTTTTTTTACTACTAATGGCGGCGATCAGCGATTTTTTTTCGTGACTGCGACATTATGGCGGACACTTCGGACATTTGTGACACATTTTTGGGACCATTGTCATTTTCACAGCAAAAAATGCTATAAAAATGCATTGTTTACTGTGAAAATGACAATTGCAGTTTGGGAGTTAACCACTAGGGGGCGCTGAAGGGGTTAAGTGTGACCTCATACGTGTGAAGTCATTGATTGCCTTTCCCTATATCAGTGAACAGCCGATCAATGACAGCGCCACAGTGAAGAACGGGGAAGCTGTGTTTACACACACCTCTCCCCGTTCTTCAGCTCCGGGGACCAATCGCGGGACTCCGGCGGCGATCGGGTAGGCGGGTCCAGCGGTCGTGGTCACGGAGCTTCGTCCTGGGTCGCGGGCCCGCGACCCACAGCTGGGCACTTAAAGAGGACGTACAGGTACGTGCTTGTGCCCAGCCGTGCCATTCTGCCGACGTATATGTGCAGGAGGCGGTCCTTAAGCTATGATTAAAGCGGTTCTCCACCCTAAAGTGGAGTCCCGCTGATCGGAACCCTCCCCCCCTCCGGTGTCACATTTGACACCTTTCAGGGGGGAGGGGGGTGCAGATACCTGTCTAAAGACAGGTATTTGCACCCACTTCTGGCCCGGCATTCACGGGCAAAAGACGGGCATTCCGTCACATCCCGTCGCCCCCCGTTGTGTGCTGGGAACACTCGGCTCCCAGCACACAGCGGGAGCCAATCGGCGGGCGCGGCGCGACTCGCGCATGCGCTGTAGGGAACCGGGCAGTGAAGCCGCAGCGCTTCACTTCCTGGTTCCCTCAGCGTGGATGGCGGGGGGGAGCAGCAGAGAGACGAGCGATCGCTCGTCCTCTGCTGCGATCGGCGCTGGACTCCAGGACAGGTAAGTGTCCTAATATTAAAAGTCAGCAGCTGCAGTATTTGTAGCTGCTGACTTTTAATATTTTTTTCCCATGGCACATCCGCTTTAAGCACCTTCATATGGTGTGAAACGCGTCAACCGCTTTTCCTGTAACATGAAGTGACTATATTGGATTCCATCTGCTACACAAGATATCAATAAAGATGCCTTCAGCGGTGTGCGGCCGTCCAGGATTTTTTCTTCCTTCCTAGTTCGTTGCAGAGCCAGCACCTGCAAGTTCCTAAAAGGGCGTGTGCTTTAGAGGACTGGGGCTTAGAGTGGCAATCCTTCTCAATTGGAATGAAAGCTGGAGAATTTGGAGGCCAAGTCAACACCTCAACCTGGTTTTTGTGTTCCTCAAACCATTTTTAGAATTAATCAGACCAGGTCACCTTCTTCATTGCTCCGTAGTGCAGTTCTGATGTTCATATTCCCAATGTAGGCACTTCTGGCTGTGGACACAGGTCAGTATGGACACCCTGGCGGCTCGGATATCTCATACACAACAAACTGTGTGTTCTGACACCTTTCTATCAGACACACAATACTACAAATAGTAATAATCCCAAAATAAACAAATTCAATGTCCTTACAGCGGAAACTTTTCTGTGAGAAACAGAAAAAATAAAGTTGTGCTATATAATTTGATAAAAAAAAAAAACAGAATAGTGTGCGATTTCCAAAGAAATGCCTCCACCTCATGAAATGGCCACTCACCAGCTCCTTATGACCTCCTATTATGGAAGGTCTTTCTTGTTGTGGCTATTATACCCAGCCAAGGGCTTTGTTCACCCAGAGGGATCAAGCTAAAGATCAACCGCCACTCAAGGGAGAACCCAATCATATAAGGACCCCAAAAAACATAAGGATTTGATGCTATGGAAGCCTTAACAATTTAATATACAAAAGGCTTCACTTACAAAAAGTATTATAAAACACGCATGAATAAGCCAGGTGGCTCAAATGTAGCAGCCCTTCCTTCCGGGAACCTGCACAAACACGGTGACGTCAACACGTCGCTCCTCCCTATGTGTTTCGTCACAAGATGACGTCATCCTGAGGCACCTTTCTATCAGATCTGGCATTAAAGGATCACTAAAGGAAATTTCTGTTTTAGCTAAATAGCTTCCTTTACCTTACTGCAGTACTGGTTTCATGTCCTCATTGTTCATTTTTGCTTTGAAGTAGCTGTAATTCTGCTGTGATCTCCACACTTCCTGCTTGTCTGGCTCCTTATGAAAAATCTCATGGCAGCTTTTCACGATGGTCTAACCTGTGTGTCTAAAACTCCTCAGAACCAATCAGATTCATTTTAAAAACAAAACACTGCCCTGGATTTGTTTGTTTTTGTTCTGTGGGTCTCTTTACTTCACAAAAACATGAAACCAGTTTAAAAACGAAAGTGAAACTACAGGCACATTATATGATTGAATTTAATCTATTTTTAATCATTTTTAAAAGGAATCAGTTAACTTTTATGTCTCTATACCCTGAAAACAGCCATTTCAGCAAAAAAAAAAAAAAAATGTTCCTTTAGTGCTCCTTTCACTTTTTTTAGCAATTTGAGCTACAGTAGCTCTTTTATACCAGGGGTAGGCAACCTCTGCCCTCCAGCTGTGGTAAAAACTACAAGTCCCATGAGACATTGCAAGACCCTGACAATCACAGGCATGACTTCTAGAGGCAGAGGCATGATGGGATTTGTAGTTTCACCACAGCTGTCGCCGATTTGCAGCTTTTCTTTTTTTGGACCACTTTCAGTCAGTCCTGACCACTGCAGACCAGGAACATCCCACAACAGCTGCAGTTTTAGAGTTGCTCTGTCGTCTAGCCATTACAATCTGGTCCTTGTCAAAATCCCTGATTTCCTTACACTTAACCATTTCTTATTCTTTCAACACATCAACTTCAGGGACAACATGTTCACTTGCTGCCTATTATATCTCACCCAATTTCAGAATCCATTGCCACCCAATAATCAATGTTATTCACTTTACCTGTCAGTGATCATGTTATGGCTGATCAGTGTATATGCCCATGGCTTTGGAATAGTGGTGATAATGATCTGGCTGATCGGGGAATTTATATATATATATATATATATATATATATATATATATATATATATATATATATATATATATATATATATATATATATATATATATATATATATATATATATATATATATATATACACACACACACATACACACACACATATACATATACATACACATACACATATGTAATAAGCAGCATTTACTTCTTTGCAGTGTCTATCAGACACAATGATAGATGTGATTGTGGAATCTCCATCACCATCCTGATTAATGACAATCAATGAATGAGCCTGCATTGGTTGGGGGGGGGGGGGGTAGTAGAATGGGAAATCCCTGCAGGCACTGTTGGTGATGGGAGAATAATATGGAAAAGCCCTGTCCTCCCCCCATGTATTGGATGATCCCAGCAGGCCCCGTCCCTCCCCCCGGTGCTATGATAGCGCAGACCATCATCTGTCCCCCTCATTGATCCGGGGAGTCCCCAGCACAGCCCCGCTCTACCTTCTCCTCCTCCGCCTCCCGGGCCAGCCTCTGCCTTATCTCGGTCATCCTGGTCCTGCGGAGAGATGGAGTCCTCAGCGATGCACGGCTCCGCTCTCAGTCACCAGCTGATTCCCCGATATTCCTCGGCCCCGTGACGTGCAGCTCCCCCGACCTCCTTTTCCAACTCTGGAGCAGGAGCGCGCCTGCCGAGCACCCGCACCGCCCTCCTCCTGCCCATTGGAGAAAGCTGCGGAGGAACAGCGCCCCCATTGGCCAGCGTGTACCCCGACAGCCCCGGGGAGCGCGCTCATACCTTCTCAAGCCCCGCCCGCCTGTTGCCATGACGTCATGGTTTCCTGCACTGCTTGCGGGAGGTGTGTAGGATGGAGAACACTGACATCACATACCTTCATTTTATGTTTTATATATATAAACAGTATATACAGAGCTGTCATGTCTTCTCTATATCTAAGGAGGGAGCTCATTAACCCTTTTTAGCGATTCGGCACGTGCCGTTTTAACTGACATTTGCGTGTTCGTGCAACGTGGTACCCAAACAAATTTGACGTCCCTTTTCTCCCACAAATAGAGATTTCTTTTGGTTGTATTTGATCTCCTCTGTGGTTTTTCATTTTGTGTCGGTGCTGACCAATCAGAATCGCTCTAATCCATCACAATAGCCATGCAGAAAGAAGAGGACGAGGTCATTGTAAACACTGGGCTAGATTCAGGTACAATTGCGCTTTTTTTACGGAGGCGCAGGGCAACGTTTTTGCCCTGCGCCCCCGCAAATTTACTGCGCTGCCCTTGATTCACGGAGCAGTAGCTCCGTAAATTGCGTGGGCGCGCCGGCAAAATGCCCGGCGTAAGCGCGCGCAATTTAAATGATCCCGTAGGGGGCGGGAATCATTTAAATTAGGCGCGTTCCCGCGCTGATCGTAGAGCGCATGCTCCGTCGGGAAACTTTCCCGACATGCATTGCGGGAAATGACGTCGCAAGGACGTCATTTGCTTCAAAGTGAACGTGAATGGCGTCCAGCGCCATTCACAAATCACTTACGCAAACTACGTAAATTTGAAATTTCGCGACGCGGGAACGACGGGTATACGTAACATTGGCTGCCCCTGCTAATAGCAGGGGCAGCCTTACGCGAAAAACGCCGTACGGAAACGACGTAAACTGCGTACGCAGGGCTCGCGTAACGTTGTGAATCGGCGTTAGTATGCAATTTGCATACTATACGCTGAGCACAACGGGAACGCCACCTAGCGGCCATCGCAAGAATGCAGCCTAAGATATGCGGGCATAAGAGCCTTATGCCGCGCATATTTTAGGCTGCAGTCGGCGTAACGAGGTTCCTGAATCAGGAGCACTCGTTACGCCGGGGCAAGTAAGCAATTGCGCTGCGTAACTATGGTTACACAGGCGCAATTGCTTCTTGAATCCAGGCCACTGTAAAGGGAATAGGCGGGCTCTCCAATGCAAATATGTTTGCTTATATTTGTGATTGATCATCACAGTCACATATGGTACAGAGCCTCTTGGATCAGCTCTGTACACTGTCTGTGAACTCAGTTGTTCACAACATTAACAGACAACCTGATTTCTCTCTCCTCCTCCCTTTCTCCCTCTCATTTCACCTCTCCTTCTTTCTCTCCCCCTCTCTCTTTTCCCCTCCCTCTCTCCCGCCTTCCCTGTCTTCTCTCTCCCTCTCTCTTCTACCTTCCCTCCCTCTCTCCAGCTTTAGCTCTACTTCTATCTTCTCCCCTCCCTCTCTCCAGTTCTACTCTTATTCCCCCCCCCCCCTTCCTCTCACCCTTTCTACCTCTATCTTCTTTCCCTTTCCTGCTCTACCTCTGTCTTCTCTCCCACTTTCCTTCTCTCTCTCTACTCTTATTTTCTCCCCTCCCTCTCTCCTGCTCTCCTTCTCTCTTCTCCCCTCCCTCTCCCCTTCTCTCTTCTTCCCTTATTGATTTCTGAGCTTAGTTAGGCGCCAAATGCCCACTGTGAAGTGAGCGTCTAAGCGCCGCTGGTGAGATGTTACTTTGAATCAATCTGTGGTGAGGAAGAGAGAGGAAAGAGAAGAGAGGGCGGTAAAAGGAAAGGGTATCCAGCCCTTAGGGGAGCAAGAGGAAAGAGCCGTGGAGTGTAAGAGAGAAAAATAAAAAAGGGGGCAGTGGGGATACTAGAAGAGGAGTAGAAGACATCATAACCGGGATCATGGTTATTAGAAAGGCAAGTGGCCCCTTCAATGAGGGGGCGGACTGTGAGAGGGAAAAGAAACATTTTTTTTATCCATAAGCCTGGACGAACAGCTCCGTCTCTCCTGCTCTCCTTCTCTCTTCTCCCCTCCTTCTCTCCTGTTCTACTTCTTTTTTCCCCCTTTCCTCTCTCCCGTTCTACCTCTATCTTCTCCTCTCCCTTTCCTGCTCTACCTCTGTCTTCTCTCCCACTTTCCTTCTCTCTCCCCTCCCCTCCCTCCCCTCCCTCTATTGTCTCCCCTCCCTCTCTCCTTCTCCCCTCCCTCTCTCCTTCTCTCTTCTCCCCTCCTTCTCTCTTCTCCCATCCTCTCTCCCGTTCTACCTCTATCTTCTCCTCTCCCTTTCTGCTCTACCTCTATCTTCTCCTCTCCCCTTCCTGCTCTACCTCTGTCTCCTCCTCTCCCTTTCCTGATCTGCCTTCTCCTCTCCTGCTTTCCCTCTCTCTCTCCTCCCCTCCCTCACTCTCTATCTTCTCCCCTCCCTCTCTCCTGCTCCTCTTCTCTCTTCTCCCCTCCCTCCTGCTCTCCTTCTCTCTTCTCTCCTCCTGCTCTCCTTCTCTCTTCTCTCCTCCTGCTCTCCTTCTCTCTTCTCCCCTCCCTCTCTCCTTCTCTCTTCTCCCCTCCCTCTCTCCTGCTCTCCTTCTCTCTTCTCCCCTCCCTCTCTCTTGCTCTCCTTCTCTCTTCTCCCCTCCCTCTCTACTGCTCGCCTCTCTTCTCCCCTCCCTCTCTCTTGCTCTCCTTCTCTCTCTATCTCTCCCTCTCTCCTGCTCCTCTCCTCTCCCCTCCCTTTCTCCTGCTCTCCTTCTCTCTTCTCCTCTCCCTCTCTCTTGCTCTCCTTCTCTCTTTTCCCCTGCCTCTCTCCTGCTCTCCTTCTCTCTTCTCCTCTCCCTCTCTCTTGCTCTCCTTCTCTCTTTTCCCCTCCCTCTCTCCTGCTCTCCTTCTCTCTTCTCCCCTTCTCTCTTCCCTCCCTCTCTCCTGCTCTCCTTCTCTCTTCTTCCCTCCCCCTCTACCACTCTCTTCTCCCCTCCATCTCTCCTGTTCTACTTTTATTTCCCCCCCTTCCTCTCTCCCGTTCTACCTCTATCTTCTCCTCTCCCTTTCCTGCTCTACCTCTATCTTCTCCTCTCCCCTTCCTGCTCTACCTCTGTCTCCTCCTCTCCCTTTCCTGCTCTACCTCTGCCTTCTCCTTTCCTGCTTTCCCTCTCTCTCTCCTCCCCTCCCTCTCTCTCTATCTTCTCTTCTCCTGCTCTCCTTCTCTCTTCTCCCCTCCCTCTCTCCTGCTCTCCTTCTCTCTTCTCCGCTCCCTCTCTCTTGCTCTCCTTCTCTCTTTTCCCCTCCCTCTCTCCTGCTCTCCTTCTCTCTTCTCTTCTCCCTCTCTCCTGCTCTCCTTCTCTCTTCTCCCCTCCTGCTCTCCTTCTCTCTTCTTCTCCCCTCCCCCTCTCTTGCTCTCCTTCTCTCTTCTCCCCTCCCTCTCTACTGCTCTCCTCTCTTCTCCCCTCCCTCTCTCTCTCGCTCTCCTTCTCTCTTTGTCTCTCCCTCTCTCCTGCTCTCTTTCTCTCTTCTCCCCACCCTCTCTCCTGCTCTCCTTCTCTCTTCTCCCCTCCCTCTCTCCTGCTCTCCTTCTCTCTTCTCCCCTCCCTCTCTCTTGCTCTCCTTCTCTCTTCTCCCCTCCCTCTCTCCTGCTCTCATTCTCTCTTCTCCCCTCCCTCTCTCCGCTCTCCTTCTCTCTTCTCCCCTCCCTCTCTCTTGCTCTCCTTCTCTCTTCTCCCCTCACTCTCTACTGCTCTCCTCTCTTCTCCCCTCACTCTCTCTCGCTCTCCTTCTCTCTTTGTCTCTCCCTCTCTCCTGCTCTCATTCTCTCTTCTCCCCTCCCTCTCTCCTGCTCTCCTTCTCTCTTCTCCCCTCCCTCTATCCTCCTCTCATCTCCCCTCCCTTTCTCCTGCTCTCCTTCTCTCTTTTCCCCTGCCTCTCTCCTGCTCTCCTTCTCTCTTCTCCTCTCCCTCTCTCTTGCTCTCCTTCTCTCTTTTCCCCTGCCTCTCTCCTGCTCTCATTCTCTCTTCTCCCCTCCCTCTCCCCTTCTCTCTTCCCTCCCTCTCTCCTGCTCTCCTTCTCTCTTCTTCCCTCCCCCTCTACCACTCTCTAATCCCCTCCATCTCTCCTGTTCTACTTTTATTTCCCCCCCTTCCTCTCTCCCGTTCTACCTCTATCTTCTCCTCTCCCTTTCCTGCTCTACCTCTATCTTCTCCTCTCCCCTTCCTGCTCTACCTCTGTCTCATCCTCTCCCTTTCCTGCTCTACCTCTGCCTTCTCCTTTCCTGCTTTCCCTCTCTCTCTCCTCCCCTCCCTCTCTCTCTATCTTCTCTTCTCCCTCTCTCCTGCTCTCCTTCTCTCTTCTCCCCTCCTGCTCTCCTTCTCTCTTCTTCTCCCCTCCCTCTCTCTTGCTCTCCTTCTCTCTTCTCCCCTCCCTCTCTACTGCTCTCCTCTCTTCTCCCCTCCCTCTCTCTCTCTCTCTCTCGCTCTCCTTCTCTCTTTGTCTCTCCCTCTCTCCTGCTCTCCTTCTCTCTTCTCCCCTCCCTCTCTCCTTCTCTCTTCTCCCCTCCCTCTCTCCTGCTCTCCTTCTCTCTTCTCCCCTCCCTCTCTCTTGCTCTCCTTCTCTCTTCTCCCCTCCCTCTCTCTTGCTCTCCTTCTCTCTTCTCCCCTCCCTCTCTCCTGCTCTTCTTCTCTCTTCTCCCCTCCCTCTCTCTTGCTCTCCTTCTCTCTTCTCCCCTCACTCTCTACTGCTCTCCTCTCTTCTCCCCTCCCTCTCTCTCGCTCTCCTTCTCTCTTTGTCTCTCCCTCTCTCCTGCTCTCTTTCTCTCTTCTCCCCTCCCTCTCTCCTGCTCTCCTTCTCTCTTCTCCCCTCCCTCTCTCTTGCTCTCCTTCTCTTTGTCCCTCCCTCTCTCCTCCTCTTCTTCTCTCTTCTTCCCCCCTCTCCCACTCTCTTCTTCCCTCCGTCTCTCTTCTCCCCTCCCTCTCTCCCACTCTATCTCTATCTTCTCCCTTCTCTATGTTATGCTCTCCCTCTCTTTTTTCTCTCTCTCACCCCCTCCCTCTCTCTTTTCCCCTCCCACTCTACCTCTATCTTTCCCCCTCCTCTCCCCCACTCTACCTCTATCTTTCCCCCTCCTCTCCCCCACTCTACCTCTATCTTCTCCCCTTGCTTCCCTATTCTCTTCTCCTCTTCCCCTTTCTCATCTCCCCTTCTCTCCAACTCTACCTCTATCATCTCCCCTACCGCTCTCCCTCTCTTTTCTCCCCTTCATCCCCTCCCTCTCTCCCGCTTTCTTTCTCCCCTCTCTCTTGTTCTGTTACCCCCCTCCCTCTCTTTTCCCCTCTCCTGTTCTGTTTTATGTTATGGACTAGATGTACTGTACAAGGCCCTCCTGTCTTGGAATAGTGTTTATTTGCTGCCTTGCTAAAGAAAAGAACAGGAAAGAAAAGCCGGGCACCAGCGATTGCTCGTTACAGAGCGAGGACCGGCAGCTGTGGGTGTAAACACACAGCTCCGGTCCTGTCAGGGGAGAAATGCCTGACCGTCTGTTCATACAATGTATGAACAGCGATCAGTCATTTCCCCTAGTGAGTCCACCCCCCCTACAGTTAGAACACACCCAGGAAACATACTTAACCCCTTTCACGCCCCCTAGTGTTAACCCCTTCCCTGCCAGTAGCATTTTTATAGTAATCAATTTATTTTTATAGCACTGATCGCTATAAAAATGCCAATGATCCCAGAAGTGTCCGCCATAATGTCGCAGTACCGGAAAAAAAAATCACTGATCGCCGCCATTACTAGTAAAAAAAAAATATTAATAAAAATGCCATAAAACTACCCCCTATTTTGTAGACGCTATAACTTTTGTGCAAACCAATCAATAAGCGCTTATTGCGATTTTTTTACGAAAAATATGTAGAAGAATACGTATCGGCCTAAACTGAGGAAAAAAATAGTTTTTTTTATATATTTTTGGGGGATATTTATTACAGCAAAAAGCAAAAAATATTCATTTTTTTCCAAATTGTCGCTCTATTTTTGTTTATAGCGCAAAAACTAAAAACCGCAGAGGTGATCAAATACCACCAAAAGAAAGCTATATTTGTGGGAAAAAAAGGCCACCAATTTTGTTTGGGAGCCACTTCGCACGACCGCACAATTGTCAGTTAAAGCGATGCAGTGCCGAATCGCAAAAAGTGCTCTGGTCTTTGACCAGCAATATGGTTCGGGGCTTAAGTGGTTAATGCCGCGTACACACAACCGTTATTCATGTCATGAAAAAAAAAGAAGTTTTCCTCGACATGATTTGTCATGCTTCCTCTCAAGCCTGCCTTGCATACATACGTTCGTGGAAAAAAATGCGCAAAGCAAAGCGCGGTGACGTACAACACGTACGACGGCACTATAAAGGGGTAGTTCCATTCGAATGGGGCCACCCTTTGGGCTGCTTTTGCTAATTCCCCCGTCTCATAACTTGCTTCTGAGCATGCACGTTTTTTTCCCCCTCGTACACACGACCGTTTTTCACGACGTTAAAAAGAACGACGAGAAAAAAAGAGCAGGTTCTAAAAAAAAATTCCACATTTTTCTCTGGAGCGTACACACGATTGTTTTTCACGACCAATTAAAAAAATGGCATAAGGCTGCTTTAATACTGATCAGTTCTTCTTCATTACAAAAAGAGTTCCATTAAATCTTATGGAACTCATCACACTGGTCTGCTGCATTTTTCAAAGTCCTGCAAGCTGCATTTTTGGCGCATGTTAGATGCAGTAAAAAAGCTGCACCAAAAAACACACCTCCCTCTTAATGAATTTTTGGTGCGGTTTTGGAGTCGCATGTCCTTTCTGCAAATGCACCAGAAATGCAGCAAAAAACCTGGAAAAAGCACATATGTGTTTTTATGGCATTTTGCAATGGAGAAGTGTGAAAGTATCCTAATGGTCATTCTGGTATTAGCAGTGGGGTAGATTCAAAGAGCAATTGCGCCTGCGTAACCATAGTTACGCAGCGCAATTGCTTACTTGCCCCGGCGTATCGAATGCTCCTGATTCAGTAACCTCGATACGCCGACTGCAGCCTAAGATATGAATGGCATAAGGCTTCTTATGCCATCGTATCGTAGGCTGCATTCTTACGATGGCCGCTAGGGGGCGTTCCCGTAGTGGTCAGCGTATAGTATGCAAATTGCATACTAACGCCGATTCACAACGTTACGCGAGCCCTGCGTACGCAGTTTACGTCGTTTCCGTCCGTCGGGTTTTGCGTAAGGCTGCTCCTGCTAATAGCAGGAGCAGCCAATGCTACATATACCCGTCGTTCCCGCGTCGCGAAGTTTAAATTTTACGTCGTTTGCGTAAGTGGATCGTGAATGGCGCTGGACGCCATTCACGTTCACTTTGAAGCAAATGACGTCCTTGCGACGTCATTTGCCGCAATGCACGTCGGGAAAGTTTCCCGACGGAGCATGCGCCCTACGCTCGGCGTGGGAATGCGCCTAATTTAAATGATTCCCGCCCCCTACGGGATCATTTAAATTGCGCGCGTTTACGCCAGGCATTTTGCTGGCGCGCCCACGCAATTTACGGATCTACTGCTCCGTGAATCAAGGGCAGCGCAGTAAATTTGCGGGGGCGCAGGGCAAAAACGTTGCCCTGCGCCTCCGTAAAAATAGCACAATTCTACCTGAATCCAGCCCTGTGTGTATGAGGCTCACTGATGCCGAGTGTAGCTGTCCTCATAATAGTTCTTCTTTTAACACCAATACACATCCAAAGTAATAAAGTTGTCTGAGCCTCTATTACAGACACCAGATTATGTAATGGATCCATGGAGAGCGCCAACCACTGCAATACATGTTATATTTTCCGCTCCATACACTAACAAGTCCCATTACATTCATCTGCTGTATTGATAGATGTCTTTTATAGAAATAGGACACCTCAACGCATCAAGACATTCACGTCTTTTTTTATAGATCACTCTGGAAAAGGATTTTTATGGCATGATTGTGTTTTATCCAAATGGAGAATGGAAAGAGGAATGGAACAAACATGTCTGTAGATTTTATGAGGAAGTCAATGTGGAAAATCTTACTTTCTTACTTCTCATGTCTACACAGTAAGGCCCCTTTCACACTGGGGCGGTTTGCAGGCGCTATTGCGCTAAAAATAGCGCCTGCAAACCGACCCTAAACAGCGGCTGCTGTTTCTCCAGTGTGAAAGCCTGAGGTGCGCTAGCAGGACCCAGGGGCGGACTGACCATTGAGTCACTCGGGCACTGCCCGAGGGCCCCATACCACTAGGGGGCCCCATCCGGGTTGCCAGGCTCAGTAAAGCCAGGGACAGTATGTAAAAATCAATGTTTTTTTTACATCTGTCCCTGATATGTCTGAAACCAACATGCTTCTGATGTGAAAATCCAGAGATTTTAGCTGCCCCGCCTCTGCACTGCCTCCTGGCGTGGTGGCTATCTGTAAGCCCAGGGGCCCCATAGTCTTCTATTGCCCGGGGGCCCCATGAGTCAGTCAGTCTGCCCCTGGCAGGACCGCTCCAAAAGTCCTGCTGGCAGCATCTTTGGAGCGGTGAGAGGAGCGGTGTGTTTACCGCGCCTCCACCACTCATTCCCATTGAAAGCAAGAGGCGCAATGCCGGCGGTATTAACCCTTTTTCTGCTGCTAGTGGGGTTTAAAACTGCACCCCTAGCGGCCGAATACCGCCGCAATTCCGACAGTATAGCGCTGCTAAAAATAGTGCCACCGCACCTCCCGCCCCAGTGTGAAAGGAGCCTAAGTGTTTATAATCAGATCTAATTGTTTCCTTACTTTTTCCAGAATATGACCAAAAGGACAGTCCCAGCCCCATTCACGGACGACTTACACAAACGACGTAACTTTTTTTGGTTCAGCTTTTTTACTGCATCAAACATGCAGCTTGCAGGACACCTCCCAACTTTTTACTAGCAAAAGCATGTAGGCATAGCACACGCCCCTGCCACGTCCCCTTCAAGGAGAATTAACCTAAAGAAAAAAAGATTGGTTAAATCCACAAGGGGTTTTTTTTTTTTTTTCACTACTATTCCTTTATATTGGCTTTTAAAATATACAAATGCCGCAATAAAGAATTTTAATGAAAATTTTAGCACTGGGAAATACTTTTTGAAAGATGAAAAGTGCATTTTATATACAACTATATAGATAAATTAATAATATATAGATAAAATAATAAAAACAAGAAACATGATATACTTACCTGCCCTGTGCAGTAATTTTTCACAGAGCAGCCCAAATCCTTCTCTTCTCAGGTCCCCGACCAGAGATCCTGGCCCCTCCCTCCTGCCAAGTGCACCCACAGCAAGCAGCTTGCGATGGGGTCACCTGAGCAAGCTCACTTGCGAGTCGCTGCTCTATGTGTCCATTCACACACAAACAAACATATTCGCCAGCACACCAAGGATCGTCCAATTACGTCCAAAAAAGCCTTTATCACTTGCCTGACGAAGGTGTCCTGCGCGACCTCCAAATGTTGCACCATTGTGATGTTTGTTTTGCATTAAAAAAATGTGGACGTAATTGGACGATCCTTGGTGTGCTGGCGAATATGTTCCTTTGTTTGATGTCTCCAGTACCCAGCTGGTAATTGTTTCAGCACCCAACCTTTCTTTACGAGCCATTTTTACCAGGAACGCGTGCGATTGGAATATTGACTAGACTCCATTCACACACAGCCGTGACTCGGACCCGCCCCCTGCTCTCTCCTCATTGGTTTACTGGCTGTGATTGACAGTAGCGGGAGCCAATGGCTCCTGCTGCTATCTCAGCTGATGAGGAGGGAGAGACCTAAGACAGCCGAGGCTCCCGCGCACATTGCTGCATTAAGATGGGGCTCAGGTAGGTATTGGGGGGCTGCTTGTGCACACAGACTTTTTTTTCCTCCATGCATAGAATGCATTAAGGTTAAAAAAAATCTTGAGCCTTTACAATCACTTTTATTTGCAGGGATTTCTGCTCATTTCCTGTTTTGGCTATGGGACAGGAAGAGAAGGGAAATCTCCCCAATGGGACACAGATGGCAAACAAGAAACTGACAGGGGTTATAACCCTACTTTACTTTATTCAAAACAAGTTTTAATTTTACTTTAGATAAAATGTTTTTGTATATTAGTATAGAGAGGGAGTAATGAGAGAACAGGAATGAATTTAACAGTTTCTCTTATTCTAACCATCATTTTACAACTATAGAAAGCTTAACACCAAGACAAGGAAGGGGTAGAACTAAATCACTGTGCTATACTACTAGATGTCTTATACAAGATGTTCTCCGATGTCACTCATGTGACAGCGACAGACTTATGTCAAGGTCATCTATCATGTCATCAATGCAAGACTAACATTACTTCGACCTTTGCATTCTGTTGCCCCCTATGGCTAAATCTGTGCCCAGTCTTCTGACATGTTTTACTTATTAGTGATCAGTTTTACAATCCTACATACTGGCAAACTCAGGATGACGGGACCTCCATTGCGCCTGCTTGGCTCCGCTAAATGCTGACTGTAGTCCAGTTGAGATAGAAAACTATCCACAATCTCATTGACCATATGAAAATAATGCAAGTTGATTCAAGTTGTATATTAAAACATGTAAATATCCATAATTTGAATGTGTTGCTTTGCTTTTATTCACATGTCAGTGTGAAATCCTAAACAATAAGGGCCAGATTCACGTATCTGGCCGTATGTTTGTGCGGGCGTAGCGTAAATTGGCCGGCGTAAGCCCGCCTAATTCAAAGTAGGCTGGTAGGGGGCGTGTTGTATGTAAATGAATCGTGACCCCACGTTAATGACGCGCCTAACGAACGGCGCATGCGCACGCATGCTCAGTATCATGTTGAATTTACTCCATAAGATATGCCAGGCCCAGTGCCTGTGATGTGAACGTAACCTACGCACAGCCCCATTCACGTACGACTTACGTAAACGACGTAAAAAGATATGCTTGCCGACGTCCATACTTTACATTGGCTGCGCCTCATAAAGCAGGGGTAACTTTACGACGGACGTAAGCCTAACGTAAACGGCATAGCGGGCGCAAGTATGTTCGTGAATTGGCGTATCTACCTAATTTACATATCCGACGAGTAAATCTACGGAAGCGCCCCTATACACCCAAGATACGACGGCATAGGAGACTTACGCCGCTTGTATCTTGGCCAAGCTCACATTCGGACTTACAACGGCGTACGTGGAGATACGCCGTCGTAAGTCCACTGTGAATCTGGCCCTAAGTATTTAGTGATGTACTAGTTCTATGCAGGGCTTTTTTTCTCAGGGAATAGGTTTAGGAACCCGCCCCTTCTGAGTCACCTCTTGTCCCTGCCCCAACCTACCTCCAAGCACTGTTACTTGGCT
The DNA here is from genome assembly GCF_905171775.1 of Rana temporaria. NCBI lineage: Eukaryota > Metazoa > Chordata > Amphibia > Anura > Ranidae > Rana > Rana temporaria. The sequence goes on from NC_053491.1 coordinate 399,865,855, forward strand.
CCACCCCTTACCCACCTCCCAGTACCACCCCTTTTAGAGAATAAAGAACCAATTATGATTTTGTAGTGCTAGGTATTTTGTATGGAACTTGTTAATGATAACAAAAATAGATCTAGCAACAATAGACACCGCAGTGACAATAGACCCACTGCATCAACAAAGGACTCCCAACAGCCAGCATCAATAGACCATCCAGCAACATTATACCACTCCCTTAATAGTAGATACCTCCCTACAACGACTGACCCCCTGCAACATAAGACCCACCCCTGCAAAATCAGATCCCCCACCAGCAACAATAGACCTTACCAGCAACAATAGACCCCTCCCTCAACAGTAGATCCCTCCCAGCAAAGACTGACCCCCTTGCAACATAAGACCTACCCCAGCAACAATAGATCCCATGCCAGCAACAATAGACCTCCCCAAAAACAATAGCCCCCCTGCAAGAATAGATCCTCTCCAGCAACAACAGATTCCTCAGTAGCCAACATTAATAGACCCTTCAGCAGCCAGCAACAAAGACCCCTTAATCAACAGTAAATCCCTCCCAGAAACAACTGACCCCCAGCAACATAAGGCCTGACCCAGCAACAATAGATCCCCCATGCCCAACAGAAGATCTCCCCAGCAACAACAGACCACCTTCCTCTTCAAAAATAGATCCCCCCAGCAACAATAGATTCCCTAGCAGCCAGCATCAATAGACCCTCCAGTACACCCCAGCAACCCTTCCCATTACATACATTCAGTTCTGGAGGTGCCGGAACTGCGTTCCCCCACGTTCCTGCTGAAAAAAAGCCCTGGTTCTATGCAGTAAATGCAACTGTACTAAAGTCAGAAAATTCACTTAGTTGGCCTTAAATCTTAAAGCGGAGTTCCAGCCACAATTTCACTTTTTAAATATAAATACCCCTGTAATACACAAGCTTAATGTATTCTAGTAAAGTTAGTCTGTAAACTAAGGTCCGTTTTGTTAGGTTGTTACAGCATTTAGACACTTTATAAAATAGAAATTGACTGGGGCCATCTTAAGTGTGGGCATCATGAAGCCAGACTGTATGACTTCCTGGATTTCAGCCTTGCAGATCTCGCACATGCTCAGTGCTGCACAAGCAGTGTAATAGGGGTCAGATCAGGTTTCAGCACCTGTACTGTCCAAGTCACATGATTCTTCGAGACTGGGGAGTGCACAGACTCCTGGAAAGTTACACCCACTACATTCCCAGGAGTCTGTGCGGTGTAGGTTAGGAAGCTTAAGCACCTAGGTGCAGGACTAAAGGACTAATGACATTTTTTTAAAACTACTGATGTAATGTTATATTTATGGGTGGAACTCCACTTTAACTTCAACCAAAAGGGGAAGTTCCGCTTGTTTGCATCCTTGTGTTTGTGTGTGCTTTTCATAGGTACCTGCTCCCACTTCCAGGTCAGAACTGTGATGATGACTGGTTCCCTCCTTCTTCCCCCCGCAGCCTTCTGGGACACACACAGGTCCCAGAAGACTGCAGGACCATTTACAAAGCACAGCACTGCTCACGCGTGTGTAGTAGGAAACCAGCTTACCTAAGATGCCGGCGCTTGGAGGACCACGAAGCGGAGTGAAAGGTGTTCAAAAGGTGTTTCCCAGTGCTAAACCTTTCATCCAATTAACAAATTGCTGCATTTGTAAATATCAAAGGAATAGTAGTGGTAAAAAAAAGCACTTGTGGGTTTAACTACTTTGCTGCCCACATAACTTACTTATACGATGGCAATGTGGTACTGCTGCACCGCATCACGTACCCAGTAGGTAATCCAACACTACCGGGTCTGGGGCGGCACCCGGCATTCATCCAGCATAGAGGCAAAACAGCGTTCTGCCTATGTAAACAAGACAGATCGCAGTTCTGTCAGTAGGAAAGGCATGGATCCTGTGTTCCTGCAAAGCATAAACGTATTTAACCTCCCACAGTACACAACCACGCTAGCTAGACACACAGTTACCCCTTTGATCACCCCTGATGTTAACACCTTCCCAGCCGGTGTCAGTACAGTGGCAGTGCATATTTTTAGCACTGATCACTGTATTAGAGTCACTGGTCCCCAAAAAGTGTCAGTTAGTTAGTTAGCGTCTGACTATCTGCCACAATATCTCAGTCCCGCTATAATGCCACGTACACACGGTCGCTTTTCGGCATGAAAAAAAAACAACGTTTTTCAGCATGTCCAAAAAACGACGTTTTTCCAACTTCATCATTAAAAACTATGTTGCCCACACACCATCGTTTTTGAAAAATGATGAACAAAGCGCGGTGACGTACAACACGTATGACGGCACTTTGAAGGGGAAGTTCTATTCGCCTTTGGGCTGCTTTTAGCTGATTCCTTGTTAGAAAAAGATGATTCGTGCTTTTTTGTCTGTTACAGCGTGATGAATGTGCTTACTCCATTATGAAAGGTAGTTTTACCAGAACGAGCGCTCCCGTGTCATAACTCGCTTCTTGGCACGCGCAGGTTTAAAACGTTGTTTTAGCCCACACACAATCATTTTTACAACCCGAAAAACGACATTTTAAAAAACGACGTTAATAAATGCAGCATGTTCGAAATGATGATTTTAAATGACGTTTTTAAAAACGTCGTTTTTTTTCATGCCGAAAAACGACCGTGTGTACGCGGCATCAGTCCCTGATCGCCACTATTACTTATGAAATTTAAATAAATAAAAATATCCCATACTTGTTTATAGCACAAAAAATAAAAAACACAGAGGTGATCAAAGCAAAAGAAAGCTCTGTAGGAAAAAGGACATACACTTTGTTTGGTTACAGCATTGCACGACCAGTCAGTTAAAGTAACGTAGTGTCCTTTCGCAAAAAATGGCCTGGTCATTAAGGGGGGTAAATCTTCCAGAAGTGGTTAACTAATCTTTTTTTTTTTTATAATTCTCCTGTAAGGGGTTGTGACAGGGCACGTGGCCTATGCCTATATACTTTTGCTAATAGGCATCCCTCGTTCCCATCTAAAAAAGTTGGGAGTTTCTTCACCTCTTTCTTCTTCCTCTCTTTCTTCTTCCTCTCTTTCTTACTTTCCTTTGGACTCCTTTCCCCCTTCCTTTCCCCTGGAGACAGTGTGCTCACTCCTGGTAGGTATCTATCCACCCCTGGTGCAGCTTCTTTCATGGCTACTCCCGCTTTCTTGACAGTATCCTCCCTGAACTGCAGGGGGTTCAACACCCCAGAGAAGCAGATTATATTTCACTTTCACAAATTGCGTACCCAAATTCTCCTCCTCCAAGAAACCCATTTTAGGTATGACTCTATCCCCAAGCTTTTTCACAAACATTATCCCACTTGGTTTCATAGTACTAACCCTTCCGCGAAATCCAACAGGGTTTCCATCGCATTCCATGCCTCATTCACGCCAAATGTTCTAGACACTTATGTAGTATGCAGAGCATACACGGGATCCAAACATCTTCGTCCCATTGTAAACTCTCCCTATGGGCAGACGACTTTCTTCTTTATGTCACTCAACCCCATATTAGTATCCCATCTATTTTGTCTGAGATTTGACAGCCTTAGTAACTATAAATGTATCCAAAACGGAAGCGTTGAACCTATCCCTACCGCAACCTGTTCTTGTCACCCTCAAATCAAATTTCTCCTTCCAATGGCGGGAGAAGTCCATCTCCTATTTGGGAACGGCCATTCCAGCGCAGTTGTCAGAGATCTTTGCTTTGAACTATAGCCCACTACTGACTAAACTTTGGCGTCTCACTGAGGACCGCATGGACCTACCAGTGTCGTGGTTCGGACGTATGAATACTCTAAAAATTGATATTTTACCCAAGTTATTATATCTGTTCCAAGCACTCCCGATAGCTCTCCCATCTGCTTTTTTTCGTACATTACGCTCCATGGCCATACGGTTTGTATGGAGAGGGAGTCGCCCTAGGCTGAAGCACAGACTCCTTTGCTCGCCCATCACTAGCGGAGGAACGGGTCTTCCCGACTTTGAGCTTTACCATACGTCGGCGGTGCTTTCCCGGATCTTAAAATGATTCCCTCGCCCTCTGGGTAAAGTTTCCACACTTGCGATTTGGTACCGAAAGAGGGAGCTTTGCGCCCTCTCTACTGACCTGAGTCCCTTGACCCCCCTATTTGATAACCCAGCCCTCCCAGAGAGCAGATTGATCCAATTTCTTGGATCCACACCCACGGTTCCTTCCCTAAATTCACCGCGGCTTGGTCGGAGGAGCTTGGGAGAGATATCAGTGAGGCAGAGTGGCGCAAAGCTTTTCTCTACACTCATAAATCCTCTATATCAAGTTATGCTCAGGAAAAAAATTATAAAGTGCTATCACGATGGTATCGAGTGCCGACCACCCTCAGGATCATGTTCCCTTTAGCCTCTGACTCTTGCTGGAGATGTGCCTCAGCTACGGGTACGTATTGCCACATCTGGTGGGATTGTGATATGATTTGCCCATTCTGGACGCAAATTTTTTCTGACCTTTACGATGAGCCTCTCACCCTTCTCCTTTTATAGCCCTCCTTTCCATTCTCCCTTGTACTGCCAAATTCCAAAAACATTGACTATTGTCGAATGGATAAACAAAATGAATGGCATTATGCTTATGGAAGAATTGAAGGCCAAATCCCTGGATAGACACGCTAAATTCTCCTTCACTTGGAGTGTTTAGAGGCACTACTCCACCTCAGATAAACTCAAGAACAGAATCCCGTCCACATTGGCCCCATGAATCCCTGGCAGGCTCTGGGCCCGAACTATGTGGGGGACCTTGCTTTCAGTTGATTTTTCCTTAACCTGTCTTAGAGCCGGTTCACACTGGGGCGACTTGCAATCTGACTTCATGTCGCCTCAAGTCGTCCCAAGTCGCGCTGTAGAGAAAAACAATGGAAGTGAATGGGAGCGGTGTTAATACACACGACTCAAGGCGATCCGACTTCAGAAAAGGTTCCTGTACTACTTCAATCCGACTTGTAGGCGATTTGTACCCATTGATTTCAATGGAAATCGCCTCAGAAGTCGCATCACTGTCTTAACTGAAGCGACTTTCCAGGAAGATAACATACATTTCTCAGGCAAACCTCTCCTGCCCCCCTCCCTCCCCCTCCCTCCCCCAGAGCTGATTGTTGTTTGATTGGCCACTGGAAAGTCTCCTGTCCTAGAGACGACTTCAAGTCATGTTGTAAATCTCCCCAGATCGCCCTGTGGTTCATGTTCAAGTCATGTCGGTGTCGCCTCTGAAAGTCGCGCTGGAAGTCGTGTCGCCCTAGTGTGAACCGACTCTTAACTTAATGTTATTTAATTAAATTTTATTTAACTTAAAATTATGCATTCCTCTGTGGATTTGAGCACACGGTCTCCCTTACCCTGCCTTTTACCCCCCCCTTCTTTTCTTCTTTTTCTACCTCAGGCTTTCTTTTCCCTTCCTTTTTGTCCTCACATTTTCTTTCTTGACCGACTCTCTCTGGCCATACCTTTTAATCATGTACACTCCGCTAGTTTCATGTGTCAGTTGTTTTTTTTTGTTTTTTTGGGGTGTGGTACGAACCTGTCTAGGTATTGAAGCCATCTGCATGTCCATCTTAGTTTTCTTCTCTCTACTTCCCTGGGCCATGGACGCAGCAGGATCCCATAGGGGTGTCCAGGTGGGAGGGGGGGGTCATCATTTGTCGCAGGTTGGCCTTATATGCTTATATTTGCACTACTAATTTACCAATGTGGTAACTGTCTGTACCCGCTTACTTCTATGTTAAGGAATGTATGTGTTTTATATTTTGCGGATGGGGCTGACCTTTATCGGGCGTTCGATCCGATTTAGTTTACTTTCTGTTTAAACTTGTATGAAAATACAATAAAAACGTATTGAACCTAAAAAAGTTGGGAGGTATGTAAAAGTGTCCTCATAATAAAGTCAACAGCTACAGTATTTGTAGCTGCTCACAATGTAGGGGGGGGTGGTCTCACTAGACAATGACAGAGATCACTGCTCCCGATGACAGAGAGCAGTAGATCCATGTCATGTTGCTAGGCAGAACAAGGAAATGCCTTGTTTACACCCGGCTCACAATGACACGCTCATCGCCACCCGGTTCACAATGACATGCTCATCGCCACCTAGCTCACACTGACACGCTCATCGCCACCTAGCTCACACTGACACGCTCATCGCCACCGTGCTCACATGAACATGCTCCTCGCCACCCGGCTCACACTGACACGCTCATCACCAACCGGCTCACAATGACACGCTGCTCGCCCCCCGGCTCACAATGACACGCTCATCGCCACCCGGTTCACACTGACACGCTCATCGCCACCCAGGTCACACTGACATGTTCATCGCCACCTGTCTCACACTGACACGCTCATCGCCACCCAGGTCACACTGACATGTTCATCGCCACCTGTCTCACACTGACACGCTCATCGCCACCCAGGTCACACTGACATGTTCATCGCCACCTGTCTCACACTGACACGCTCATCACCACCCAGTTCACAATGACACGCTTATCTCCACCCGGCTCAAGCTGACATGCTCATCTCCACCCAGCTCATACTGACACGCTCATTGCCACCCAGCTCACACTGACACGCTCATCGCCACCCGGTTCACACTGACACGCTCATCGCCACCCGGTTCACACTGACACGCTCATCGCCACCCAGGTCACACTGACATGTTCATCGCCACCTGTCTCACACTGACACGCTCATCGCCACCCAGGTCACACTGACATGTTCATCGCCACCTGTCTCACACTGACACGCTCATCACCACCCAGTTCACAATGACACGCTTATCTCCACCCGGCTCAAGCTGACATGCTCATCTCCACCCAGCTCATACTGACACGCTCATTGCCACCCAGCTCACACTGACACGCTCATTGCCACCAGGTCACACTGACACTACCTTCTTCACCCAGCTCAAACTGACACGCTCCTCGCCACCCGGCTTACACTGACACGCTCATCGCCACCCGGCTCACACTAACACGCTCATCGCCACCCAGCTCAAACTGACATGCTCATCGCCACCCAGCTCACACGGACACGCTCCTCGCCACCCGGCTCACACGGACACGCTCCTCGCCACCCAGCTAACAATGACACGCTCATTACCATCCGGCTCACACTGACGCACTCAATGCCACCCGGCTCACACGGACACGCTCCTCGCCAACCGGCTCACAATGACACGCTCCTCGCCACAATCAATTTCAGCAATTTTTTTTTATCAAAGTGCATATGTGAAGTCCATAATACAATGATTAATGAAATGTGATAAATGTCCAAAAATATATCAATTCAATTTTGTGCACGTAAATCTTCTTAATCTTGGTGAACAATAAGGAGTGTGTCTTCCACCACCATCATCTGCCAAACATCCTACTCACCAGAACTCCATAACACTCATTATAGGTAGTCAAAAGCGCAGAAAGATTAGACCGATTCACCCAACCTTGAACTATGCTGTCAGACGTCCAATCATCAGTGGGGAAATTAAAGGAAGAAGAGGACTCCCATGGTAAAGCATATCACGATTTATTGAAATTTCAAAAAACTATAAAGCCAATCTCCATCACTACCATGTGTGGAGGAACGCCGTGTGTGCTCCAGCTGTGCTTCAAGGGGCGGAAGTGAAGTATCACGCTCAAGGCACCCTACGCGTTTCATCAGCACACTCTGACGTCATCAGGGGGTCATGTGATCGAATACGTTGCTTCCTAATTTATACTGATCCGCCATTAAAGGTTATCCAATCCAGTTCAATCCTTGTCCAATAATTATTCAAAGCTTTAATCTTAATCCACAATATTGTAGAACAAATAACCCCTTTCTGACCAGCCACCACAGTTATACTGCGGCAGGTTGGCACTGCTGCACGAGCTGTAGTAGCTGTACGTCGGCTCTTTAAGGCCCCGTACACACGGTCGGACCAAACCGATGAGACTGGCCCGTCGGACCGTTTTCATCGGTTCACCTCTAAAGTGGCCGTACGGCCTGATATGTGTACACACCATCAGTCCAAAATCCGATCGGGTCAGAACGCGGTGACGTCAAACACGACGTGCTGAATAAAACGAAGTTCAATGCTTCCAAGCATGCGTCGACCTGATTCTGAGCATGCGCAGGTTTTGAACCAATGCTTTTCTGTACTAACCATCTGTTTGGTCCGATGGGGCAGCGGTCCATCGGTTCGGTTTTGAAGCATGTTTAGAAATTTTGGACCGAAGGAAACCAGACCGTTAGCCTATACACACGGTCGGTTTGGTCCGATGAAAATGAACTTCAGCTCATTCTCATCGGACCAAACCGACCGTGTGTACGGGGCCTAAGACGCTGTAGCAGGCGTGCGTGCACCCGCAGCGTGTCCCCGGAACCGATGTGCATGCCCGGCGGGCACGATGAATGCTGGGCACCCGCGATCGCTCTTGACAGATTGAGAACCAGAATCTGTGTTTGTGTCTGTTTTTTTTTTTTTTTTTACCAAAAATATGTAGAAGGATATATATATCGGTCTAAACAGATAAAGAAATTGTTTTTTTTTTTTTTGTTTTAAATTTGGATATTTATTATAGCAAAAAGTACAAAATATTGTGTTTTTTTTTTCAAAATTTTCATCCTTTTTTTGTTTATAGCGCAAAAAACTGCAGAGCTAGTCAAATACCACCAAAAGAAAAGGACATACATTTTGTTTGGGTACAACGTCGCACGACTGTGCAATTGTCAGTTAAAGCGACGCAGTGCCGTATTGCAAAAAATGGCCTGTGGTTAAGAAAAATATAAAAAAAAATATATATATATATAAAAGGTTAATTGATAGGTTTTATTAAAAAATAACATTTTTTAAAAAGTGTAAATTTTGAGCTAAAGATACCGCCATCTTGTGGTCAAATGCCAAATAGCGATTGAAAATTTGAGCTTAAAAGACACATTTTTTTTTGTTTTTTGTTTTTTGCTAGTTATACTGTACATAGCTCGGTAGATGGAGCATCAGACCGATGCCGTTGTTTTGGTAGCGACAATGTTTTAAAACTAATTAAAACGAATTCAAGGATGGACAGAGTTCCAAACAAATGTTAGTGGATTTTGCGAAAATACGAGGCAGGAATATGGATTTGAATCGTTTGAAACACAAAGAAGATCAACAATTATCAACCACATCAACTGTATTGTTTTTTATTTTCAATTTTATGTCATTTGTGGTGATGTATGCACCTACTAGTTCTTAAAAATACCTCAATACATTTTTGTTAACCCTTTCGATACATATTTTGATCTCTTTACTAAGTTTCCTTAAAAGTCCCAGTTATTTTTGGTGGGTACTTTATCCTTGTATAATCTACTTTTTGGGATGTTGGCAACAACCCAGTCTTTTTAGGTATAACCCCTTTATAATCTCTAGTCATAGTGGATTCGCTGATTGTTGAGGGGATACATTGGAGAGAGATTGATAAAAATCGGGGAACATCTCCATAATTGAAGATGGAGAGGTTATCATCTCTCCATTTGGTCCCTGAAGATGTGGGATAAAAGTATAGATGTATTGTGGATGTAAAGAGTGAGCCAAGGGAGCAGTAGATCAGTGTCCTGTCACAAGGCAGAACAGGGAAATGCCTTGTTTACACAGGCATCCCCCTGTTCTGCAGCTCCGTGACACGATCACGGGACACCGGCGGACATCGAGTCCGCGGGTATGGTCATGGAGCTCGCGGCAGTAATTTCCTGTACGTTGCTTTGCGCACAGGAGCCATTCTGCCAACGTATATCTACTGGTGGCAGTCGGCAAATGGTTAAAGACGTTTTTTTTCCCTTGATTACTAGCCTGGGGGGGTGGCACTGGAAGGAAATGAAGATTAAAAGAATAAAGGGAGGGAAGGAAGGCAATAAAAAGAAAGAATGGGTGATGGAGGGACAGCAGGCACAGATCCAAAAATACTGTGTAGCCTGTTACCCAGCCATTAATTTAAATCTGAGTGGCTTATATACACAACGGCACATTGTTATTATATCAGCACCAATCCACATATTCTCACTCTCTGACCATCTCCTGTATCATGTCAACACAGTCTCTGACCAGCTCTTTTATTATGCAAGCACAGTCTTGAGCATCTCCTGTATAACGTCTGCACACTCGCTGGTCAACTCATGTATCATATAAGCACAGTCTCTGATCAACTCATCTAACATGTCTGCACAATGTATGACTATCTCCTGTATCATGTCTGCATGCTCTCTGATCATCTCCTGTATAATGTCCGCACACTATATGACCATCTCATGTATCATGTAAGCACAGTCTCTTATCAAGTCAAAAAAAGGTCAGTTTGCAGGCAATTTCTTTAAAATATGGTGGGTTGCCAGGTTTATTTAGCAAAGGTTTACACAATAATGAAAACAAAAAAATTGTAAAGCAAAATCCTTACTGTCCGGCGCTAAACTATACAGAAGACTTTCTCTCTATATGGTGTGGGGCTGGTCCCCATCGCTAACAAAACTTGTGGTAAAGCAAACCAAACAGAGAGCTCTCTCAGATTCCCTTCTTAGTCTCAGGCCAGAACTCTCCTGTGCTCTCTTCCTGCTCATTTAAAGTCCATCTGCGCGTAGACCACAACATCCGGATGGGAACCAAGCCTGCCACAGAGGCTGGAAATACCCAGGCTGGAATCCGGTTCAGTCTCTTTCAACAGAACGCATGCGAGGTGAAATATACTGATTATCCATTACCGCACCTTGCATACCGTCACATATCCTCCCCCTCTGCTCAAGCCCCTGCGACTGAGCAATTGTCCCAAGCATACAGTGCATGCGGGAGAGGGCATCCGCATTGTTTTGGAGCTTACCCGGCCTATGCTCTACTGTGAACTTAAAGGGCTGTAAAGCCAGGAACCATCTTGTCTTGTGGCCATTTTTCTCCTGGTTGTCACACTTCCACTTTAGGGAAGCATGGTCAGTGACCAGCTTAAATGACCTCCCCAACACGTAATACTTCAGGGAGTCTAAGGCCCATTTAATAGTGAGACACTTCTCGACAATGGCATAGTTTTTTTCATGCTTGTTCAGTTTTCGGCTCAGATATACAACCGGGTGCTCCTCACCATCTCTGTTCTGGTACAGTACAGCCCCTAGTCCAAGCTCAGAGGCATCTGTCTGTACCACAACCCCTTTTGTGAAGTCCAGGGTAACCCGCACTGGTGGTACACAAAGGGCCTGCTTTAAATTCTGAAACACCTCCGTAGCTTCAGGATTCCATTTGACCATGACCGACCATCTACGCTTTGTCAGGTCAGTCAGAGGGGCGGCTATGATGGCAAAGTCGAGTATAAACCATCTGCAATACCCTGTAATGCCCAAACTTGTTTCTTGTTTACCGGTTGGGGCCATTTTTGAATTGCCTTAATCATATTGGTCTGAGGCTTGACCAGTCCCCGGCCAATAACATACCCAAGGTATTTGGCCTCCTCCAGGCCTATGGCACACTTTTTTGAGTTGGCCGTGAGACCTGCTTCCCTTAGGGAATCTACTACTGCTTGTACTCGGGGCAGGTGCGCTTCCCAATCTGGGCTGTGGATGACCACATCGTCCAAAAAAAGCGGTTGCATATGGAGGATTTAGTTTTGTCCATCATTTGCTGGAACGATGCAGGGGCCCCATGCAGACCAAAAGGCATCCACTTGTACTGAAATGAGCCCTCAGGTGTGGAAAATGCAGTCTTCTCCTTGGCCAATTCAGTTAGGGGTATTTGCCAATAGCCTTTTGTTAGGTCTAGGGTTGTTATGTAGGGAGCCTGTCCCAACCTGTCCACGAGTTTGTCGACCCGAGGCATCGTCGTTACAAAACCTGATAGTGCCATCAGGTTTTGGGACCAGCACTATGGGGCTCGAACAATCACTGTGGGACTCTAGCGTGTCCAACTCTACAATATTTTTGATTTCCTTTTTGACTGCCTCTCGCCTTACCTCTGGGATTCTATATTGCTTTACATTTATGCAAACCCCAGGTTCCGTCACTACATCATGCTGGATCACCTTGGTCAGTCCGGGTAAGGGGGAGAAAAAGTGTTGTATACAAAATGCCCTAATGTCACTTTGTTGTGCCACGGACAAGAAATCCATTATGGGGACGTCAGTGTCATGGTCTTACCTCTCTCCTGTCTCCTTCGTTTGACATGTGCTGGCGGCCATCTTGGTTTCTAGGTCTCTTGTAGCCTCCCACCCTGCGGCTCCTCCTTCCCACTGGGAGGAGCTGGATACCTGGCTCACATATATAGGAGGTCTGTGACTTCAGTTCCTTGCTTGGTCCTCCTGTGTGCACATGCTTCTAAGACTGCTGCTGCTTCTGGTTCTGATCCTGGCTTCGTCTGACTTCTCTGCTGGTTCCTGATCCTGGTCTCGTCTGACTTCCCTGCTGGTTCCCGATCCTGGCTTCGTCTGACTTCCCTGCTGGTTCCTGATCCTGGCCTCGTCTGACTACCCTTCTGGTTCCTGACCTCTGGTTTCACCATCCGTTGGACTTTTGCTTTACAGCTTGATTTTCAATAAAGCCTTCTTATTTTCACTTATCTCTTGTTGTACGTCTGGTTCATGGTTCCGTAACAGTCAGGTGTCACTGGTACCAGATCTATTGGAGGCAGGGATGCGGCCAGTAAAATCTCTCTGTCCTTCCCAGGGCTTTAAGAGATTCACATGATAAATTTGTTGTGGTTTCCTTTTCCCTGGCTGGTAGACTTTGTAGTTTACCTCCCCTACCCTTTCAACAACCTCAAAGGGACTCTGCCACTTGGCTAGGAACTTGCTTTCCACCATAGGAACCAGTACCAACACTCTGTCCCCAGGCTCAAAGTATCGACCTTGGCACCCCAATCATAGACCGTCCTCTGGGCCTCCTGGGCTCGCTTCATATGTTCTCGTACCAGGGGCAGGACAGCTGCGATTCGATCCTGCATCAAGGAGACATGCTCTATGATGCTTCTATATGGGGTGGCCTCTCCTTCCCACATTTCTTTGGTGACATCTAGCAGCCCCCTGTAATGTCTACCATACAAGAGAGAGTTCAAAGGGGGAATAGCCTGTGGAACCACTTGTATGGCAAACATGAGATATGGTAGCAAAAATTCCCAATTTCTCCCATCTTTGTCAACCACCCTTTTCAGCATACTTTTCAGTTTTATTTAATCTTTCCACAAGACCATCTGTTTGGTGGTGGTAGACAGAGGCACCAAGATGGGAGATTTTGTATAACTTACACAATTCCTTGGTAATCCTAGACATAAATGGGGTGCCCTGATCAGTTAAAATCCCTTTTGGGATCCCCACTTGACTAAACACTTGGATTAACTCCTTGGCAATAGCCTTAGCGGAGGTGTTACGCAAGGGTATGGCCTCAGGATAGCGCATTGCATAGTCTAGGATTACCAAAATATGCTGGTAGACTTCACTACCGGTCCCACCAGGTTCTTGCCAATCCTCTCAAAAGGGACCTCCATTATTGGTAGTGGGGCAAGGGAACTGCGAAAATGGGGTGACGGTGCCGACATTTGGCACTCGGGGCATGATTCACATCACTCCCTGACATCTGCATACAACTTAGGCCAGAAAAATCTCTGGGTGATTCTATCCCTGATCTTTTCGATACCGAGATGTCCCCCCATTACGTGACCATGGGCCAGGTCTAGCACCATGCTACGGAAGTGTTTGAAAACCAGTAGCTGTTTTATCTCACTTCTCCACGTTTTACCACCTGATACAGGGGAAAGACACCCCCCAGTTAGGATCCGCCGGTTCCCCATCCACCATTTTAACGTTTTCTCTGGCTCTCATGAGGGTGGTCTCTTGCAGTTGCTTGGTACAGAAATCCTCTCTCCTGACCTCTAAGTCGGGTACTACATTCTGGCTACTCTCATTGTCAGGGTCAGAGATGTTCTCCTGTTCGTTACCCTCAGGCTGGACATGGAGAAGACATGGACACAGACCACTATACTTTTTTTTTTTTTTTTTAGATCGGATTGGAGGTAGGACACATGTCGGCTTACATCTGCGACTCCTTAGAGGTGAATGGAGGGTCCATTCGGGACAGACTGACCATGTCAAAGGGGCCCAGGCTGCTTTCACACTGATGCGCTGTGGTTTACCTGCACCTTTGGCTTTCCTGCACTTTGCAATAGACTTTTATTATATTGTGCAGGTTTGATGCACTTTCAGAAAGCTCACAAAACTCACATGTTATAACAGAAGTCTATGGCTCAGTGCAGGTAACCCGCAGGTGCGCTGCTCTGCATCTGCAGGTCAGTTTAAAAGTAGCCCAGAAACCACTGCAGAACAGATATGCCCATATATACACTGTGATTTTAGTAATAAATTGACCTTTAAGAACAGTGGCCCATATTCTCTCTAAAAATCCGCGGGCTGCACTTAAGGCACTTACACTCCGCTGTCCCAACTTACAGGAGCAAGTGTTGTATTCCCCAAACACTTGCTCCGTAAGTTGGGACGGCGGAGTGTAAATGCCCCGGCGTAGCCTGGCGGATCTCCAAGGGGGCGGCTTGTATTCAAATTAAGCGCGCCCCCGATTCTAATGAACTGCGCATGCGCCGGGCTTCAAAAAGCCCAGTGCGCATGCTCCAGTTCTCGGCGGAAAACGTCAATGACGCCGACGTGTGCGTCATTGACGTAAAGTCGTATTCAAGAACGACTTACGGAAACTACGTAACCGACGAAAAAACACGACGCGGACCCGACGCCATCCTTAACATGGCCTACGTGGGACTTGCAGAAACTTACTCCTCATATAGCAGGAGTAAGTTTCCGCTTACGCAAACGACGTTAGCGACGGTTACGCGACGCGAACTCGTTCGGGAATCGGCGTAGAAGGATCATTTGCATACGCAAATGAGTCCTTCACGTAAATGCCATCTAGCGGCGGCCGGCGTCATTACATTTAAGATCCGCCAGTGTAAGTGACTTACAGATGGCGGATCTTAAGTGTATCTATGCGAAAATGATTCTAAGAATCAGTCGCATAGATACACGGGCCAAAAAAGGGAGATACGATGGAGTATCCTGAGATACTCCATCGTAACTTCTATGAGAATATGGCCCAGTATTCTATTCCATCCCAGAGCAGGAGGTCATGGGCCACTGGTTGGACACCCCTGGCTTACATGATACAGGAGTTGATCAGGGAGTGTGCTGACATTATAAAGGAGTTAATCAGGGAGTGTGTGGACATTTCACAGGAGTTGATCAGGGAGTGTGCGGACATTATACAGGAGTTGATCAGGGAGTGTGCGGACATTATAAAGGAGTTGATCAGGGAGTGTGCGGACATTTTACAGGAGTTGATCAGGGAGCGTGCTGACATTATAAAGGAGTTGGTCAGGGAGTGTGCTTACATGATACAGGAGTTGATCAGAGACTGTGTGGACATTATACAGGAGTTGATCAGAGACTATGTGGACATTATACAGGAGTTGATCAGAGACTGTGCGGACATTATACAGGAGTTGATCAGGGAGTGTGCGGACATTATAGAGGAGTTGATCAGAGACTGTGCGGACATTATAGAGGAGTTGATCAGGGAGTGTGCAGACATTTTAGAGAAGTTGATCAGGGAGTGTGCGGACATTATAGAGGAGTTGATCAGGGAGTGTGCAGACATTTTAGAGGAGTTGATCAGGGAGTGTGCGGACATTTTAGAGAAGTTGATCAGGGAGTGTGCGGACATTATAGAGGAGTTGATCAGGGAGTGTGCGGACATTATAGAGGAGTTGATCAGGGAGTGTGCAGACATTTTAGAGGAGTTGATCAGGGAGTGCACACTCCCTGATCAACTCAGGGAGTGTGCGGACATTATAAAGGAGTTGATCAGGGAGTGTGCGGACATTATAAAGGAGTTGATCAGGGAGTGTGTGGATATTATACAGGAGTTGGTCAGAGAGTGTGCTTATATGACACAGGAGTTGGTCAGAGAGTGTGCTTATATGATACAGGAGTTGGTCAGAGAGTGTGCTTATATGATACAGGAGTTGGTCAGAGAGTGTGCTTTTATGATACAGGAGTTGGTCAGAGAGTGTGCTTATATGATACAGGAGTTGGTCAGAGAGTGTGCTTTTATGATACAGGAGTTGGTCAGAGAGTGTGCTTATATGATACAGGAGTTGGTCAGAGAGTGTGCTTATATGATACAGGAGTTGGTCAGAGAGTGTGCTTATATGATACAGGAGTTGGTCAGAGAGTGTGCTTATATGATACAGGAGTTGGTCAGAGAGTGTGCGTATATGATACAGGAGTTGGTCAGAGAGTGTGCTTATATGATACAGGAGTTGGTCAGAGAGTGTGCTTTTATGATACAGGAGTTGGTCAGAGAGTGTGCTTAGTTACATGATACAGGCGGATAAGTCTCAGTTTATACCTTGACGTTGCAGATCGCAGGTAGAATCGATGTTATTTTGTCTGTGATTCCAAAATCGCTGCAAAACACAGAAGGTACTTGCAATCCAGTTACTTTCAATGGCACTCCAATGGCAGTGCAATTTTGCCATGATTTTCAATCAACAAATTGAGCAAATAAAAGTGTGGGACGCGTGTTGACCAAAAGAAGTTCTGGAACTTCTATTGAGGCAACATGCGTCCCTGATTTTGTTTGCGCGATTTAGTGGGAGACAATCATGGCAAAATTGCACCGCCATTGAAAGTAACGGGGTTGCAAGTGCATGCCGCGTTTTGACATAACTTTGTATTAGGATGTACAGTGGAGGAGCTGTATGTGAGGTGTTCTATCCTCCTCTTCTCTATACATATCTCTGTATTAGGATGTACAGTGGAGGAGCTGTATGTGAGGTGTTCTATCCTCCTCCTCTATACATATCTCTGTATTGGGATGTACAGTGGAGGAGCTGTATGTGAGGTGTTCTATCCTCCTCTTCTCTATACATATCTCTGTATTAGGATGTACAGTGGAGGAGCTGTATGTGAGGTGTTCTATCCTCCTCCTCTATACATATCTCTGTATTGGGATGTACAGTGGAGGAGCTGTATGTGAGGTGTTCTATCCTCCTCCTCTATACATATCTGTATTAGGATGTACAGTGGAGGAGCTGTATGTGAGGTGTTCTATCCTCCTCCTCTAAGCTGTATGTGAGGTGTTCTATCCTCCTCCTCTATACATATCTCTGTATTAGGATGTACAGTGGAGGAGCTGTATGTGAGGTGTTCTATCCTCCTCCTCTATACATATCTCTGTATTAGGATGTACAGTGGAGGAGCTGTATGTGAGGTGTTCTATCCTCCTCCTCTATACATATCTCTGTATTAGGAGAAGCTGTGTATTAGGTGTTCTATTCTTCTCATCACTGACATTGTTCTCTACACTCTGAGGACTGGGAGGAACAGCTGCACAATGAGGCGGGAAATGAATTTGGCGCCGTTCTCCCCGGTGACGTTTCTAGTCACATGACCGGCGCCGTAAAATGCAGAGGAGGCGGCGCTGCCGGGCTTATTTGGCGCCAGAGTGAGAGAAGGAAGGAGGGAGATCTGAGGTCCCGGGATAAGCTCATCGTCCTCTTCGTAAACACACGCCGGATCTTCGCCGCCACCATGTTTGAGGCCAGACTAGTGCAGGGCTCCATCCTGAAGAAGGTGTTGGAGGCGCTGAAGGATCTGATCGATGAGGCGTGCTGGGACATCACCTCCAGCGGGATCAGCCTGCAGAGCATGGATTCCTCTCACGTCTCCCTAGTGCAGCTCACCCTCCGCTCCGACGGCTTCGACACTTACCGCTGTGACCGCAACCAGTCCATCGGGGTGAAGATGAGCAGGTGAGAGTGGTCAGCACTGGGAGATCAGCATGGCGGCCTCCCCCCGGCTGATAATTACATATGGGGGGTGTATATGGTGGGGATTGTTGTAGTATACCCGTTGGTTATACTGGTATAATGTGCGACACTTGCACTTTGCGTGTTGGCGCCATTCTGCAGCGATGGGACAGCGCAAACCTATCCGATCTCAACTGTCATAGGTTGACAGAGCTGGTCACATGACACGATGGGCGGGTCATCCACGGACATGCCCCGTCTTGCCTCGCGCGCGCGGTTTTTGACTTGGCAGGGCGCGCTCCTGACGTCACGAATCCCGCGCCAACAAAGAGCAGGCGTCCGCGCGGGAAATGACTCGTGGACGGTGGCATCCGTGTTCTGTGATTCGACGCTGTGTGAAATATATGAAAATCATGGAGGGAATGTGCTGTGTGTACAATGATTTCTCCTTTCTTCTTCCAGTATGTCCAAAATCCTGAAATGTGCTGCCAGCGAGGATATCATCACTCTAAGAGCAGAGGACAATGCAGACACAGTCACCATGGTGTTTGAGTCACCCAGTAAGTTCCTGATTTCTGCTGCTGTGGTCCAGTATGATCTCTGATGACCTATCAATGTCAGGGATGCGCAACCTGGTGCCCTCCAGCTATTAAACTACAAGCCCCATGAGGCATTGCAAGGCTGATTGTTAAAAGCATGATGAGACTTGTAGTTCTGAAACAGCTGGAGGGCTGCAGGTTGAGCACCCATGTGTTGCATGCTTTCAAGTAGGACAATAGAAACTTTTCAGATGTGGACATTAAAAAAGCCCTTTGGGGTAAAAAAAATCCTCAAAGTGCCAGGGAAGTCATCCTTTAACTGATCCAGTTTTATGCCATAATGTGCTTGTACCACATCACATGGCAGGTTTGCCTGTTATACAAAACTCAGCACCCCACACTCCCATCTTCATCTGAACTTCCCTCCACATTCACGTTACAGAATTTGGCAGCAGGAAGCAATGGCTCCCGCTGCTATTAATCTGATCAGTGAGGAGGGAGAGAGCCACTGCTCTAGTGCACAGAACTGAATCAAAATCGGGCTCCGGTAAGTAGGTGAGCATTCTGTAGCACAGGTTTTTTACCTTAATGCATTCTGGTAAAAACCCAGCTGAGCTTTATTCAAAAGGGGAATCTGCTGCCACATCTGGCACCTTTTGGTGGGAGGGTGAAGCGGGTACCCGGTCCCTGTTCTGGCTGTTTAGCTCCCCATCCTTCCCCTGCAGTTTTCTGGGACACACTAAGGTTCCAGGAGACTGCAGCACATTTACAAAGTACAGTGTGCTTTACGCCGCAAGGCTTCTGCCAGTTTCTCTTAGCTAAAATGGCGGTGCCATCATCAGAGATGGATGGTGCACCAAGTGGTACTGACATTTAGGGCAGAAACAAATGCCCAGTACAGAAATGGTCCTACACATTAGTCTTGCTCAGTTTACTGCCCAACAGCTTCCGGTCTCTCATAGACTTTTACAGGCTGCTGGACAGCGCACCTGTGCCCTAATGCCTTTGTAAACCCCCCAATGTGCATGAGTTGCCTCCACAGGCTGCTTTTGACTGTTTTGCCTGTCATGTTATACTATAAATCAAGTCGGCTGTGGCTTGGATTGATGGTGGACACAACATGGTGATTGTCTAGCCTGAACTGTACGAAGTAGGAATGTGCACTTCATCCCAGGGGACTCTTGGTCCATAGTAGAGCCAGTGCATATGTAGTGTGTAGGTAGATCTGTGGTGCTGCTATATATCGGCAATCGTTCAACCTTTTCAAAATATCCATAACGATTACAGGAGGACAAACTTCTTATTCCAAAACCATGCCTTACCTCGGTTGTTAACCTCCATCTTTAGACATTCTATACCCCACTGTATCTAAAAAGCATTTTATGTTTTGAAATGTGGAAACAAATCGTAATCCTTGAAGATTATTTGCACTTCCAATTGACATTTGTTTTGAGAAGCTTCGGTCCTGAATTAGAGCCATACCTGTTGACTTTGAGCTACAAGCCCTATCATTCTCTATGGCAGCTTTGAATGTATTACCAATTTTTTTTAACCCCGGTGATGCTAAAGCTGTTGCCATGCTAGGGTTGTGGATGGGTATGTTCTAACCCTCATCACATTAATCCTTGGTGCACCCTCACCCTTGTAGCATGTGTATACAGGGAGACTGTCATACCAGTTCATCAGGGCTACTCAGTGTATTCACTGTCATTAGTATTTGGTCTGCAGAAGTCACAGGAGAGGGAGGCAGTTACTGTGATAGAAGTACCTAGGAAGGTGGGAACGAAAGATCTGTTATAAATTTCTTCTTCTCTTGCCAATTTATTTTTCTATGCGTAATTAACCATCAGGTTTTGTACTTTGTCCATGTTCAAACATTTTGTTGAATCCTGTTGTGTGGTCACTGAGATTGGAAGTAACTGGATGAGTGCCAGGAACTTGTGTATCCACTAAAGAAATGATTCACTTTCTGCCCTGTGATATTGGCAGGACACAAAATAACGGATAGTTTTACCAAAAGAGCATTAGAAAAATGTGTAAACGAATAAAGATTAAACTTTAAAGGCATCACAAGATACCTGCAGTAGCACTGTCACCCAAGAAACCATTAAGGCAGATTCCGCTTGGACTGCATCTGGGAAGAATGATGGTTAATCTATTAAACTCAGTGACCTGCAGCAAGCTTTTGGCTAGTGCAGTGTGAATGTCCCTACATACTTGTTCTGTCAGTTGCATACAGAGTGGTGATATGAGGTAGGCATCTCAGTTGGTAATTTACAATTTGTCTTACAAGTTCCATGTATGTTAATAAAAGTTGCAGTTCATCTGCCCTGTATCAGACGATTAATATGCTGACATATTGTGTTACAGATCAAGAAAAGGTGTCTGACTATGAAATGAAGCTGATGGATTTAGATGTTGAGCAGTTGGGAATCCCGGTAAGTTAATGACATGCTTGATGGCTTTTAAATATGAACTTGTACTTCGTGTTGAAAATGTTAGGGGGAATGTCATTCTCAAAGTGGTTGTAAACTTACAGACCACTTTTTGCTACAGGTAAGCCTCATAGGCTTACCTGTAGCTACCCATGATCTCCTACATGGTTTAAGAGGTATGCCCTGTATTTGCATGTGCCGATGTCGGCACTGAAGCAACGGCATGTGAGTGAACGTCATTGCGTCTCCAGCCATTCGCAGTGCCGGAGCCGCGATACCCAGAAGTAACTCCAGGAGTAATGTCGGCCAGTGCTGTGTACGGGCACCGCAGCGTGGGCTTTGATTTCAGGTGAGTATTGCATAATGAGCTAGTATGCTATGCATACTAGCTCATTATACCTTTGTCTTGCAGGTGTTTTTTTTTTTGCCAATGTGTTTTTACAACCACTTTAATCATGGTTCCTCCTCCTGTTCCTCCATTTTTGATTGTGCAGATGTGCTAAAGGGCTCTGTCTGGCTTTCAGGCCCTGGTAGAGCCTTTTGGTTTATCTGTGAACACGCAGGGATCCATGAACTTGTGCAGAAAAACAAGGGCCCTGGACATCCTTATCTGCGTCATCCTAGTCCAATATCACCTAGGTGAGAAAGGAGGAAGTGCTTGTCTGCAGCACCAAGTAAATCCATAAAAGAAAAATCCGTAGAAGGGAGTTAAAGCCAGGTGCATGCATTGTCTTGTAAGGTGAGGATCTGCTTTAATACATATTTTTGTCCTACAGGAACAAGAGTACAGCTGTGTTATAAAGATGCCGTCTGGAGAGTTTGCACGTATCTGCAGAGATCTTAGTCAGATTGGTGATGCAGTTGTCATCTCTTGTGCAAAGGATGGAGTAAAATTTTCTGCAAGTGGGGAGCTGGGAACAGGAAATGTTAAGCTATCCCAGACTTCAAATGTGGATAAAGAGGAAGAAGCTGTAAGTGATCACTTTTTTTCTTCTTTCCTAACCAAACTTTTAGTATTGTGTGGAGCAGAAATCAGTAATGGCTTTTGGATCACATCACGCTGACATCACCAGGAAATGAAGGGTAAATCGCTCCAACATGTTTACCATAAACAGTGTCAGTTTTCAGACTTTAAGATGGCTAGCTCCAGAAATGCAACATGTCACCCCCAAATGGCAGGGTCATTAAATGAGCTCCTAAAATATTGTAGTTGTCTTTTATCAGCTAGCTTGTCAGCAAATTCACTACAAACACAGGCAGGTCTGCTGGTAAGACAAGCAGTACAGAACTCACTATGCAGTGAATAAGGCCGAAGTAGTGCAAACGTTCTTGCAAAGCACATGTATGTATTCAAAAAAAAATTCTGTCCTCTAACCAGGTCATGACAAATGTGTTCACTTTCTACAGGTCACAATAGAAATGAATGAGCCAGTCCAGCTAACCTTTGCTTTGCGATATCTGAATTTCTTCACCAAAGCAACACCCTTGTCTCCATCAGTGACACTCAGCATGTCGGCAGATATCCCTCTAGGTGAGTGGCAAATGTTATACTTTGTTTTAACCAGCTGTGTGGGTAGTAAAGGTCATTGCTTATATTGCATTATAGCAGTACCTCAGCTAAATTGTCACTTGGTTGCAGAATTAACCCGATAGGCCAGGGTTGATCCTAGTGGTGCGCCAATTCTGAACCAAAAATTCAGGATGCACTGAAACCAAAATAAACCTTTAAAGATTTTTTTTATATATATAAATGTATTTATCTTTTTAATATGAATTTTAATGAATGCATTTTTGACTATTGGCACCGTTTTTGTCCAATAGACTGCTTTCACACTAAGCAGTTTTTGAAGCCCTGTATAAACAAAATGCAAGAAAAGCTAAAAAAATAATTCATCCCTTTAAAGTGAGACTAAAGTCTTTATTCTATAGAAACACGTTCTACTTCTCTGCGCAGAGCAGCATGTATCCTTTTTTTGGGTGCCCTTGTCTGCTCCCTCCTGTCGGTTACCTCCACAGCAAGTAGCTTGCTATGGGGGCGCCAAGTCACCGCTCCCTGTGTCCATGCAGACACAGAGCTGGGGGGGGGGGGGCGCCCCTCCTGATTATGACAGCTGGGAGAGTCTTGACTGGCTGTGACACTTATGGACAGAGATGGGGCTCAGTGAAGTATTAAGGGGCTGAGGGGAGGCTGCTGGACAGTTTTTTTTATTTTTTTCTTATTGCATTAAAATAACAGGTCCGTTGCGGTGTCAAATCCTGCTTGGTGCATATTTGGTTAGTTTAAAAGAACACCTGCATTGAAAATGCAGCAGTTGCGGTTTTTGAACATGACCTATGAAAACTGTGCTGTAAATGTGTCTAAAGCAAATTGTGCCAAAATTGCTTGCGTTTTTCAGAGGCTATTGGCACTTTTTGTATCGGCAACGCGCGATAACCCTATATTGGTAATTTTCAGTACATCCCTTGTTTCACGTTTAGTCTTTAGAAAGTCATTGTTTTGAGTTTTTTTTTTTAATGGTGTAATATTTTTTTTTTTCTCCCAGTGGTGGAATACAGAATTGCAGATATGGGTCATGTGAAATACTATCTGGCTCCTAAGATCGAGGATGAAGAAGCTTCCTAATTTTGTATAGTGTATTTTTTATGTATTTGTCACCCAAACATCACAGCTCTTTGCAACTGCCTTGTAATGACAGTAATCCAAGATAACCAACTGGCTGTACTTCTAGGCGTGTCTGTAGATATTTATGTAAATACTCAATCTTTGTAAAACCTGCCATATGAAGTCAATAAATCTTTGTAATAATGATCTGCCTTTGTTGTGTTACTGATCATAAAAAAAACTAGATGCATACATTGCAGCTTGTCAGTTGTGAATGCAATGGCTGCATTTGTTTTTGGCTTTTCCCCCTTTGGTGAGCTGGCCACAGTGCCGTATAGTCTGGATGAACAGACACCCTCGGACCAGCAGCATTGTCAGAATGGGGAGGGGATGTGTGTGTATATATGTATGTATATATGTATATATATATATATATATATATATATATATATATATACACAGATTTTATAACACTTTCTTTCTGGGATAAAGGTTTTTCATGCTGGCTGATGTAAGATCTCAATTGGTATGTCTTAACCTTTTCACTGCTACATCTGCAGGACAGCTTTTTCTGTTAAATTGCTTACTGGTTGGATCACCAGATAAAAATAAAATGAAGGCAGCCATCACATCTAAGAATTGGTAAACTGCAATATCGTTTTTTGCCTTGGGTTTAATCCTGCTGTGCCTTTTTAAAACAATTATAGAACAGTTTAAAGTGGTTGTAAACCCACTATTTGGACTTTTACCTACAGGTAAGCCTACAACAAGGCTTACCTGTAGGTAAGGAGAATATCTCCTAAACCTGCACGGTTTAGGAGATATTACCCCCGCAATGCGGGCGGCGCATGCGCAGGGGGGACTCCACGGCTGAAGGACCGGCATCGCCGGACCCTGCCGATTTTAAATCTCCCGCGCGGGAGTGACGTCATCGCCGCTCCAGCCAATCACAGCGCTGGAGCGGCGATACCCGGAAGACACGCCGGAGCAAGATGACATCCTGCTCGGCGTGGACCAGGTAAGTGATACACACCTCGTTCCGAGGTAAGTATTTCATAATAGGCTAGTATGCGGTGCATACTAGCCTATTATGCCTTTTGCATTGCAGGTTTGGGGGGGGGGGGGGGGAAGTTTATGCGGTTTACAACCGCTTTAAGACTAACATTTGTTCCAGGCAACTTTCACACTGGGGCTGGGCTGTATAAACCCCCACTAGCAGCCAAAGAAAGTGTTAAAACTGCTTGTGTTGCAGTCTTTCTGAAGCTATGATTAATGGGGGAACTAATGCGCAAACCACACTATAATAAAACCGTATTCTAATGTAATGAGTATATAAAATGAGCAGCAGCCACAACTAAATGAGTGTTCATATGCTAAAGATAATGAATAAATAAGGGGTGTTGTGGTGCTTGCTGAAACAAGTAATGTGCTATGCAAAAAAGACTGCATAAAATCCAGTGACTATACACAACACTAAGTGAAGTGCATCTAGTAACCACAATAAAGTGCAATAGTGCAAGGATAATCCTAAAACTAAAAAATAAATATTGTATGAATATTTAGTTTTAGGATTATCCTTGCACTATTGTGCTGTATTGTGGTTACTAGATGCACTTCACTTAGTGTTGTGTATATTTACTGGATTTTATGCAGTCTTTTTTGCACTTGGCACATTATTTTGTTTCAGCAAGCACCACAACACCCCTTATTTATTAGTCTTTCTGAAGTGCTTTTCAGGCATTTCAGAAACGCTGCTTGTGCATTCCAATGGGTATGAGTGCTGTATACAGCACTCCAAAGATGCTGCTTGCAGGACATTTTTTTCCTGCCTTAAAAGTGCACTGCCTCAATGTGAATGCACTCAGGCTTTCACACTAAAGAGGCATGGGAGGTTGTTTTCAGTTGCCATTGGCACACTGAATGCTAAAATGCATTCAGTGTGAAAGTAGCCATAGGCAATGCTCCCTGTGCAAAAAAACTGAGCTTGCAAGGAGCAAATTAAATGTAGATCTTGTAACCAGGCAGTCTATTAACAAAAAATTGAGGGATTGGTAAACCACCAATTAAATATGAGGAAAAGATGTTTAAAATTTTTCAGGACCTCTCACAAAACCCTGAGGAATAATAAAACTACTGAAGATCTTAAAGAAATCCAATATAACTGGGGTTTTCCCGCATGTTTGATCACAAGGAGAAATGGATGTACAGTGGAACCTAGGATTGCAATTAATGCGAGTGTCTTGCAAAATGAGCAGGATTCAAGCCAAAGCAGTGTGCAATACCATATTTGGCATGATGTGGGGAGGGTGACGGAGCAGAGCCGAACAGTGCCGCTTGAATGCTCAGAAAATTGCGGAAATACTCAGTTTCTGAGGTTTTCTGCGTTCAGCCAAGGTGTCCTCGGCCCTTTTTGAGTGTTTACATGACTCTGGTGCCTCTGGCCACATGTGGTATTGCATGCCATTGAAGTCAATGCGGAACAAATTTTAATTTCCATTGACTTCAATGGGGAAACTGGTATGCGAATACTTTGGATTACAAGCATTCTCCTGGAACTGATAATGCTCAATCCAAGGTTCCACTGTATAGCCAAACTTTGGTTTATAGAAGAAATTAGTTAACTATCCCAGGTAGCAGTAGGGAGACAACTGTAAGATGAGCAGGAACAATACAAGAGCAATGGCAGTTAATCCACAGGATATGGAAAACTAGAGTAAAAATAAAATGATCTAGTATCTCAATACTCAAAATCTGGAGTAGTGGAAAGGGGAGGGTGAATGGAGGAGTTGGAGACCTGGACAAGCGGAGCACCTTGAGGTCACCTCTTCAACTGTAGGAGGGCTTGACCCCTGGTGCCAAATGGAACTTCACCTTGGGGTAAAAAAGAGCAACAGGACCCATAAAAGATATATCTGCTCTAATGGGGAAAACAAAGGGGGGGGGGGTCAAGGTGGGAAATGGTTTGTAAATCTTGGGAGGGTTTGTGGCCATGTAGGCCTTAATAGATATGAAGTGCTCCCTGTGCCCACTTATGCCCGGGGGGCCCCACCTCTGTGGGGGGGGGGGGGGCATGGCTGGACAGGGGAGAGGGAATTGGAGAGAAACAGAAATCTGAATATTACTTTTCGAACTACAAGAATTGGAAAGAAATGCTGCAGATATCTTACAGGAGACATATTGCACAGGATTCAAATATTGAAGGGGTTGTAAAGTAAATCATTAATTTTCCCTAAATAGGTTCCTTTAACTTGGTGCAGTCCTCCTTCACTTACCTCATCCTTCGATTTTTGCTTTTAAATGTCCTTGTTTGTTCTGAGAAATCCTCACTTCCTGTTCTTCTGTCTGTAACTCCACACAGTAATGCAACACTTTCTCCCTGGTGTGGATAAAGCCTCTTGAGAGGGGAGGGGGTGAGCAGGAGTGTCAGGATGCCATTAACACACAGCTCCTTTCTCTATCTAGTGTCCTGACACTCCTGCTCGCCCCCTCAAGAGGCTTTTTCCACACCAGGGAGAAAGCCTTGTATTACTGTGTAGTTAGACAGAACAGGAAGTGAGGATTTCTCAGAAGAAATAAGGATATTTAAAAGCAAAATCGAAGGATGAGGTAAGTGAAGGTGGACTGCACTAAGGTAAAGGAAGCTATTTAGGGGGGGAAAAAATCCTTTACAACCCCTTCAAGCTATATTCAAGGAATATACCAATGTGGTACTATGGAGATTCTCTAACCAGAAGGGCAAAAGGAGTAGCAATAGGGTTTGGGGGGGAAATTGTTTGTTTTATAGTAGAAAAGTGGACCCAGAAGGCTGCTTCCGAAGGGATCTTACAGGGTATGAAATATACGCTTGCAAATGTGTATTGTCCCAATAAGAATTCCCAAAAATAATTGGTAGGAATATTAAATGACTTGTTCGAATTTAAACAAGGTGATATTGGCAGGAGACTTAAACTTCTCTATGGACCATAAATTGGACTCTGGTGCATTGGATGGAGAGTATAGACAGGAACGATATAAAAAAAAAATGTATGGACATCAATTAGTTGATAGCTGGAGAATAGGGATGAGCCGAACACCCTTCGGGTCGCAGCAGAACATGCAAAGAATTTGTTAGAACACTGTTAAAGTCTATGGGACACGAACATGAAAAATCAAAAGTGCTGATTTTAAAGGTTAATATGCAAGTTAATTTCATAAAGTGTTTGGGGACCCAGCTCCTGCCCAGGTTTTTTTGAGGAACAGTGATTTTAATAATGCTTAAAGTGAAACAAAAGTGGTCTATAGTATGCCTGTAAACTAGCGCATGTTTTCCGTGTTTATAACAGTCTGCACAAAATGACATTTCTAAAGGAAAAAAAGTAATCTAAAACTACTCGCGGCTATAATGAATTGTCGGGTCCCAGCAATACAGATAAGTCATTAAAAAGTAAACTGCGTGGGGGTCCCCCCAAACTCCAATACTAGACCTTTCAGCGCTGGATGGATATTAAGGGGAACCCTGCGCCAAATAAAAAAATGGTGTGCGGTTTCGCAAAAAATCCATACCAAACCGGAAAGGTCTGGTATGGATTTAAAGGGGAACTCTGCACCAAAATAAAAAAATGGTGTAGGGTTCCCCCCTATTATCCATACCAGACCCTTATCCAAGCACGCAGGCTGCAGGAAAAGAGGGGGGGATAAGAGAGCGCCGCCCCCCCTCATGAATCATACCAGGCCACATGCGCTCAACATGGGGATGTCCCCATTTTGATGGGGACAAGGGCCTCATTCCCACAACCCTTGCTCGGGGGTCTGTGGGCGGGGGGCTTATTGGAATCTGTAAGCCCCCTTTAACAAAGGGGCCCCCCATGTGAATTGGTAATGGGGTACATGACACGCAAGCTGTCTGACAGCTCTTTTATAACCGAGGGCGTGGCCACCCGTGACATTTGACCCTGCCCCCTCTGATGCGTCACGGGAAACCCCTGTTGCGTCAGACGGGGCGGGGTCACCCACGTCACGGATGGCCCTGCCCTCCGTTAAAAAAAAGTCGTCAGACAGCTTGTGCGTCATTCGGCCCGGGAGCCTCCGGTGGAGGCGGTATCGTTCGTAGCGGCGGGACCAGGATTGTAGAATTACGGCAATGGAGTTTTTTTATTAAAGGACTTGTCACAACTTGGTGTGTGTTTTTCTTTGCAATTTTTCTCACTTTTTTTGGCGAAATGGTAGGGGTACCCCTTACCAATTCACATGGGGGGGGGATCTGGAGTTCCCCTATTGTTAAAGGGGGCTTCCAGATTACGAAAAGCCGCCCGCAGACCCTCACAACCACCGGGCAAGGGTTGTGGGGATGAGGCCCTTGTCCCCATCAACATCGGGACTTCCTCCCCATGTTGAGGGCATATGGCCTGGTACGGTTCAGGAGGAGGGGCCCCTCTCTTCCCCACTCTTCCTGCGGCCTGCCAGGTTACGTGCTCTGATAAGGGTCTGGTATGATTTTTTTCAATGACTTTGATCTGTATTGCTGGGACCCGACAATTCATTATAGCCGCGAGTAGTTTTAAATTACATTTTTGCATTGATACATGTCCCCTGGGGCAGGACCCAGGTCCCCAAACACTTTTTATGACAATAACTTGCATATTAACCTTTAAAATTAGCACTTTAGATTTCTCCCATAGACTTTTAAAGGGTGTTCCACGGCTTTTCGAATTGTTCGCTGTTCGGCGAATGGGCAAACAGCCAATGTTCGAGTCTAACTCATGTTTGACCCGAACATAAAGCTCATCCCTACTGGAGAATCCAGCATCCAAGCACAAAAGAATACACATCATTCCTTCGTACATGATACATACTCCAGACTGGACTATATTCTGGTAGAGTAAAGAGCTATGGAGGTAATAAAGGAAACAATAGGAATTACAAAGGAACCTTGGATTACGAGCATAATCTGTTTCAGGAGAATGCTCGTAATCCAACGTACTTGCCATATCAAAGCGAGTTTCCCCATTGAAGTCAATGGAAACCAAAATAATTTTTTCCGCATTGACTTCAATGGCATGCAATACCGCATGCGGCCAGAGGCGGGGGTCCCTGCAGAGCCTTGGAAAGGCCCGAGGACAGTTCAGCTGACCTAGGAAAGACTTCGTTCCAAGGTTTGCCGAGGACAGCTGAACTGCCGTTTGGCTCCGGCGCTCCCCCTCACCTCAGGCCAAATGCGGTACTGCACACCGCTTTGGCCTGAATTCTGCTTGTTTTGCAAGACAACATTTGCAAACCAAGTTAGGATTTTTGGAAATACTGTGCTCATATTGCAAAACTCTTGTTAACCGCGTTACTTGCAATCTGAGGTTCCACTGTATAACAATATCGGATCAAGCTCCTGTAACAATGAAGATGAAATTGCATGGGAAGCTCACAAAACTGTTATAAGGGGAAAATTGATCTCCATTGGGGCAAGAAATAAAAAAGGAGAGAGAGGAAGAAATGGGCAAAATTTTAAAAGAAATATACAAACTAGAACAAAGGCACAAAAAGCAGGCAGAAGTGGAAACCCATCGGACCCTAATTTTAAAAAGACCAATTAAAAAGTTCTGATGAACAGGAAACTAGGAAGGAGTTTAATAGCGTGATACAGGAGAGATATAAATGGGGTAATAAGCCAGGTAAACATCTTGCAAAAACTTTAAGAAAAAAGTGTCAAAATTATATTGAAAAGATAAAAAATGAGAAAGGAGAAATTGTAAATAAGACAACGGATATTGCAATGGCATTTCAATCGTACTATAGTGCATTCTATGAAGAGACACAAGGAGAAAAGAAAGCAGAACATACAAGATTATTTAATGAAGGCTAAACTACCAAAAATACAAGCAGAACAATTCATAAAGTTAGAAGAACCAATCACGCAAGAAGAAATTAAAATCGCATTGAAAGATATCCCAATATTAAAAAGCCCAGGACCAGACGGGTTCACGATTAAATACTATAAAAAATATTCAAGATCAACTGGTCCCAAAAGTGCGATTATTTAACCACTGCGTTATCCTGACCTGGATGTCATATGACGTCCAGCAGGATAACAGTCGTAATGCGCCCGTGGGGGCACTCATTGCGTTAATCGGTGGTGTGGTGTTTCAGTCTGACACACCGCTACACCGATCTCCGGCGGAGGCTCTTTACCATGTGATCAGTCGTATCCAATCACGGCTGATCACAATGTAAACAGGAAGAGCAGTTGATCGGCTTTTCCTCACTCGCGTCTAACAGACACGAGTAGAGGAGAGCCGATCGGCGGCTCTACTGATGGGGGGTCTGCGCTGATTGTTTATCAGAGCAGCTCCCCCCTGTGATAGGGAACGACGATCAGTGACGTCACACGCACAGCCACACCCCCCCACAGTAAGAATCACTCCCTTAGGGCACACATAACCCTACAGCGCCCCCTCCTGGTTAACCCTTTCACTGCCAGTGTAATTTTTACAGTAACCAGTGAATTTTTATAGCACTATTCGCTGTAAAAATGACAATGGTCCCAAAATAGTGTCAAAAGTGTCCGCCGTAATGTCGCAGTCATGATAAAAATCGCTGATCGCCGCCATTACTAGAAAAAAATAATTATTAATGGAAATGCAATAAAACTTTCCCCTATTTGGTAGACGCTATAAACTTTGCGCAAACCAATCAATAAATGCTTATTGCGATTTTTTTTACCAAGAATACGTATCGGCCTAAACTGAGGAAAAAACATTTTTTATATATTTTTTGGGGAAGAGAATACGTAGAATATGTAGAATACGTATCAGCCTAGACTGAGGAAAAACAAATGTATATCTTTTTTGGGGATATTTATTATAGCAAAAAGTAAACAATATTGAATTTTTTTCAAAATTGTCGCTCTATTTTTGTTTATAGCGTGAAAAATAAAAGCCGCAGAGGTGATCAAATAGCACCAAAAGAAAGCTCTGTTTGTGGGAAAAAAAGAACGCCAATTTTGTTTGGGAGCCACGTCGCACGACCGCGCAATTGTCAGTTAAAGCGACACAGTGCCGAATCGCGAAAAGTGGCCAGGTCCTTTAGCTGCATAATGGTCTGGGGCTTAAGTGGTTAATAAGTTTGCATAGGTTCCAGCATGCATAGAGCACTTTGCAGTACATGAACTTTCACTGAATGTGGACTGTCTAAAAAGTTTGTATAGATTCCAGCATATGCAAAGTGCTCCATGCTGAAATCAATGCAAACCCATTAAACAATCCACATTCAGTGAAAATTCATGCACTGCAAAGTGCTCCATGCTATAATCAAAACACAATTAATATACACTAGTAAGCTGTTATATTTTGAAACTGACGAGGCTGCACTGATTGCCACTGATGAGGCGGTACTCCTAAGCTGCACTGATAGGCTGCACCGATGAGCACTGGTAGGCTGCACCGATGAGCACTGGTAGGCTGCACCTATGGGCATTGATGAGCACTGGTAGGCTGCACTGATGGGCACTGGTAGGCTGCACTGATGGACACTGATAAAGGCTGCACTGATGGGCACAGATGAGGCGGAACTCATACACTGCACTGGAGGCCCCTGATGAGAATGCACTGATGGCCACTGATAGGTAGCACTGGTGGCCCCTGACAAGGCCACTGATAGGCTGCACTGGTGGCCCCTGATGAGACTGCACTGATAGGCACTAATAAGGCTGCACTGATAGGCACAGAAGAGGCGGCGATCTTAAACGGCATTGATATGCTGCACTGATGGCCTCTGATAAAGCTGCACTGATGGCCACTGATGAGGTGGCATTCTTAAGATGCACTGATAAGGCAGCACTGATAGGCTGCACTGGTGGCCCCTGATGAGGCCTGACTGATGGGTACTGATATGCTTCATGTTGATATTGTTAAAGTTGTTGTTAATATTTATTTTTGGAACTTGAATCTGCATAATACATTTAACAGTGTCATTTCATGAGATATGTTTAGGTGTGAGGTTTGCTTAGGGGAAGGGTAGGGGTTGGGTGGGCCAAGTTGTGGTGAGTAACTCTTAAGGCCTGGTTAGTGGCTCAGAACTTGAAATTTTGAGCCCTGCGTTGTACATTCACATCAGACCCTGCCCTCAAGGAGCTTACAATCTAAAGTCCCTAACTCACATTTATACATACACATGGTAGGGGCAACAATTTAGACAGGAGCCAACTACAACTGGATTGATTGATGTAAGTATGGAGTGAATGGTGCGTAATTGTGTGTGCTAATGTACAGAGAGGAAGAGGCTGGGCTCTAAGAGGAAATGGTGGAGCCTAAAGAGGAAGGGGTGTGCTTTCCAGATGATAGGGTGTGTCTTAAACAGGAAGGGGTGTGCTGTATGTAAATTAGGGGGTGCATGAGTTTTGTCAGGCCTAGAGCAGCACAGAACCTAAATACACCACTGCATCTACCATTGAGAAAATATACGTGGCAAATTTTATCCCATTATTTAATGAGATCAAAGAGGAATTAAAGAAAGTGGCACTGCAACCACTATCATGGATGGGTAGGATAAACATGTGTTAAATGGTGATCTTTCCAAAAATCATATATAAGTTCCAGATGCTACCAATAGCTATACCACTGAGTTTTTCCAGAATAATAAAAACAACAATGATACAATATATTTGGCAAAATAAAAAGCAATGAGTAAAATGTGCACTAATAACTAGGAAAAAATCATGGAGGCTTAACTACACCAGACATAAATAGATATTATAGGGCAGTAATTATTTATTGAATGGTAGAATGGGTTAACCAAAAAAGTGAAAAAAATGGATCAGGATTTAAAACACTTTAAATAGAGCACCATTGCACACAAATATCTGGGTACCACGCAAGTATTAAACATTTATTGTATTTAACGTTTGGGATGAAAAAAAATGGATATATAATTCACTATTACTTAAAGCAGGCATGTCCAAAGTCCGGCCCGGGGGCAAAATGCAGCCCCCCTGTTTATTTAATATGGCCCCCCTGGGGATTTGGATATATATATTGTAAGTCCCGTCTCCTGGGATGCCATTGGACGACTGTCATGTCTATCATAGGAGGCGGGACTTTGTATTAAAGAGGCCACAGAGTAAACAAGAGATTCTCCTGTTTGTAATCTGTCGGCACTCGTCCCGCCCCCTCCCTCTGCCCTCCGAGGCTGCAGATGGGCATCGTTCAGGCTGCACTGATGGCAATGGTAAGGCTGCATTCATGGCACATGTGAGGCTGCATTGGTTGCAATGGTAAGGCTGCATTGATTGCAATGGTAAGGCTGCATTGGTTGCAATGGTAAGGCTGCATTGGTTGCAATGGTAAGGCTGCATTGGTTGCAATGGTAAGGCTGCATTGATTGCAATGGTAAGGCTGCATTTATGGCACATGTGAGGCTGCATTTATGGCACATGTGAGGCTGCATTGGTTGCAATGGTAAGGCTGCATTGGTTGCAATGGTGAGGCTGCATTCATGGCAATGGTAAGCCTGTGCGTGTTATACGCCGATAAATACGGTATATCCAAATAACACGCCCAAGCTCATCCTTAGTCCTAAGCTGCGCTCTGGGATTCGTTGGGGCCACAAAAGAAATGAATACAGTATATCCAAATAACACGCCCAAGCTCATCTATTTACCACACACAGCCAAAAAGGCAAGAGAATTCTTATTGGGCAGTGTATTAGTGCTCAGACGAACACACTTAGACCAAATTTTAATGGTTCAAAGAATGTCAGGCAAAGTAGTCGGCCCTTACGCATGTTCACTTCATCAAATCTGGCCCTTTTGAAAAAAGTTTGGACACCCCTGACTTAAAGGAACAAACTTCTTTGGCCCAGGGAAGGGGACACTTTTTGGTACCAGAATGGGAGATGCACAAATAAGAGATATTATGGCACATAGGGAAATAAGAACACTTCAGGATTTAAAATAAGTAAATAGGTGGAAGTGAATTGGAAAATTTTCAGTTAAAACATTTGTTTATTCTGACCCCAACAGGCCAATAGGACAGTATTCATTCATGTGGGGGACACATACTTTTGAGGTGTTAATTGAGTCGGGCTCCTAAGATATTTCATTGTGCTATGCTAACTAGGTCTGCTTTTACAGACCATTTCATTGTGTGATGCTAATGACACTGTATTGTGTGAAAGTCTATTGATGATAAGATGTGGAATGTGACTTGTCAGCTGTAGTAATTAACTCCTCTAGATTCGGTGCCAAAAAGTCTAACCTTTCAGGTATAGTGAATTAGCATGTCAATTATGTTTAGTAAAGGAATGTGTTTTGTGTAACAGGTGGGGATAACTTATCGCAGAGCCAGACCGTCTGGATAATGATTAGTAATTAGCCCATCTGAATGTGTATTGAAGCCCCCATTGTGTGATGTTTTGGGTGGAGAGTTTCATTGTCCCTGTGATTACTGTAGCATGCTTGTAACTGTATATAGGCTGAGTTACCATTAAAGCATTTATTCGTTTGAACCAGAGACAGAGCGTGTGTCTTGTCCTACTGGGGAATGGAATGGGTCCTGTCTGCTGGATTGTCGGATAAGCTGTCGTGGGTTGGTGGAATGGAATATCATAAACGGTGTTAACCCCTGACCGTTACACCCCCCTATATAGAGAAATGGGAAAAATAAATAGGTATGAAACTACAAGTGCTGTATTCAATGGATATAAACACAAAATAAATGAATTATAAATTCCTGGGAAGATGGTACCCGACACCGGATAAAATCCATAAATATCAATTGGACAAACCCTCACAGTGCTGGAGGGAATGTGGACAAAGGGGCACAGTGATACATATTTGGTGGGAATGCCCAAAAATCAAGGAATATTGGCAAGAAATCCTGGAATATATAGAAGAGATAACTGGAGGAAAGATAACTAACAGTCTGCAGACGTGTTTATTTAATGAATCAAAAGTCTCAAATAAACAATACAAGAAAACACTAACCCCAACGTTATTGAATGCCGCAAAAGTTTTAATACCTAAGAAATGGTTAAATAGAGAAAAAACAGATATAAAGGAATAGTTTGAGCGAATAGAATATTATAGTGGAAAGGAAAATCTATGCAGCAGAGAAAAGGGGCAACTTGGAAATTATAATAATATCTGGGGAAGATGCAAAGAATTTAAAATATCGGGGAAATATCTTGAAAAGATGATGCAGGGTGGTGGGCCTAAATAGAACCGGAAATAAAAAAAGACAACAAACCATTTGGAGTAGAGAGGGGGGGGGGGTAGAACAAGGGGGAGGAGGGAGAATAAAGGAAGGGTAAAAAAAAACTTTGAACCATTGAAAGTAAAAATGTAGTGTGTAATATTTATTTAGATTTTTTTTTTTTTTTTATCAAATCAAGGAATAATAGCAATCACAGCATATCGAATGGCGGCAATACAATACAGTGTTGAAGCATGGATTTATACAAAAAGAGGCAATATAACATATTTTCTATTTGAGAATAAGAAAGTAATGAGCGCAAAGTATTCCATGTCATAGTGAGATAAAACTAGGCTCAAAGAGACAAAATTATATACCATTTACACTTGAAAAGTTTAGTTCTGCCATAACATGGGGAATCTAATGACTAACTATTTAAAAAGTTAAATTTACCCAATTCAAAGCCATGACTTTGATTATAAATTGAGAACATATGCTGTAATAAAAAAAAAGGGGGGAGGTGAGAAAAAATTGATGAAAGTGCTCTAGGGAGGAGCAGGAACGGACAAAATAAAGGGGGTAGGGGGGCTAGTGGGGGGAGAGTAAGACAGAACTCTGAAGGCTTATTCCATGTAGTCTATTTGAATTCAGGACTCCCTGAAAAGGCATTGTAACGGTCACCACCGTTTATGATATTCCATTCCATCGCCCCACGACAGCTTATCCGACAATCCAGCCGACAGGACCCATTTCATTCCCCAGTAAGACGAGACACACGCTCTGTTTCTGGTTCCAAAATGAATGAATCTTTAATGGTACACTCAGGTTTTTATACAGTTCACAACCAAAAAGCATGTTACAGGGACAATGAAACTCTCCACCCCCAAAACATCACACAATGGGGCTTCATACACATTCTTTTAGATAATGACATTCAGGTGAGTTAATTATCCCCCAGACGTCCTGACTACGAAAATAAGCTATTCACCTGCATAATACACATTCCTATGTCAGACGTTCTGTCTCCGACAATAAGCTATTCACACCTGATACACAATACACAGACGTCTGACCTTTAGAGGGTGCTCAGTCACATTCCATACCTTATCATCAATAGACTTTTCACACCATACAGTGTCATTAGCATCCACAATGAAAGGTCTTTCAGAAGCCAGACTCAATTAACACCTCAAAGTTAGACATCTGACCTTTACAGACTTAATTAGTACAATAGACACAAAACAGTATTAGCATCACACAATGGACAATGGAATATTTTAGGAGCCTGACTCAATTAACACCTCAATAGTCTATTGACCTGTTCATAAGGAACAACTTGTAATATTCTAAGATATCCTGCAAAACATGAATTATCATGAATGTCCCATCTCATGTAATTCATGATATCATTCCTCAGTCATCCTATGCCCCTATCGGACATAGGATGAGCCTAGACCCAAGAGTCATTGCTTAAGCTGGCACAGGAGTACCCCATATCCTTCAAAAGTCTCTGGGTGTCACGGGCCATTCCGTTACAGGCATGGTGTTTTTTCACCTTAATGCATAGGATGCATTAAAGGGTTTGTAAAGACAAATTTTTTATTTATTTGTATATAACAAACATGTTATACTTACCTCCACTGTGCAGCTCGTCTTCTGGGGTCCCTCGGCGGCTGTCTCGTCTCCTCCCCGCAAGAACTCAACACCTTCATGCGAGCGAGCTTGCATGGTGTTGAGTTCCTGCGGGCGCGCTCCCATGATACAGCTGGCGGCTATTGCCGCTCACTGTATCACTCGGCCCTGCCCTCTGCGCGCCGCATCATTGGATGTGATTGACAGCAGCAGGAGCCTATGGCTGCGCTGCTTTCAATCCATCCAGTGTAGCCAATCAATGGCCAGGCTCAGAAACGAGGAAGACGATGGGGGCGTTTACCTTTACAACCCCTTTAAGGTGAAAAAACACAAAGCTTTACAACCCCTTTAAGAATTCCAGGTATGGCATTTTTTACATTGTTACATTGATCCAGCTAGAGTCCAATATAACTACGTAAAACATGTCATATTTTGAATACTCCTTTATTGCTAAGGGACTGAATGCTGATATCATCTCCTGGGTGGATTAGATGTGTGCCTCCTTGACCACCATTCTTCATCAAGGAAGCATTTCTGAGCTGCTACCCCTGCAATGCAAGGAGCCACATGGAACTCCAATCTTTGACCTTTGGTTCTTGTCTGCCCACCTATTGTGACTTTGGTCACCTCTGGTCATCTGATCCTCACCTGCTACAAATGGTTGGGTTTTGTGATAACCTAAGGCCTTTGATTGTGAAACTAAAAGCACAGATACTTACCTCTGCTCCCATGGCACATAGCCCACATTGTCCCTTTCCTGCACCTTCACCCCAGCTTCTTCCAGGTGGCATGGGATGATGTAACTCTCATGCATGCGCAGGAGTGCAGTCATCCCAGGACATGCAGAGTATGAACAGCTCGGTGTACCTTCTACAGGGCATTGTGAACTGACAGGGAGGTGGATTTTATGCATGTCTCTTCTGTAATAAAGAGCCTGTCTGATCCCAATTTTTTACGTTTATTTACATTTTAATTGAACAAGATGAAGTTAGAAGCTGATTGGTTGCCATGCACAGCTGCACCAGTCCCCCCCCCCCCCCCAATATGTGACGACATACAGAACACTAGCTGGGTTCACACCTGTATGATGCAGACACATGTGACTCGCACATGGAATCGCACTGCATATTACATGCAATGTCTGTGAGGTGCAGATTTTGCCTTACATTTTTTATTGGCTGAAATCGCATGGCATTCGCACTAGACTGGTGCAGGACCCTTCATCCCCCACCAGGTTCACATTGTTGCAGTACTGGACTCTGCATGTAATTTGCACAGGAATCGCAGTGCATTCCTGTGCAAAGTACATGCAATATCTCTGGGTGCAACGTGAGCCATGGATTTGTATAGCTCAAATCGCACGAAACTGGCACTTGCAGGCAGTTCACACTGCCCTCTGCGAACCGCTGGGTGACAATAGAAAGTTAAAGTGGAGCTTCACCCTAAAAACTATTTTTTTACATTAAAAAGTACAATAGTAAGGACATTTCATTTCGGCAGTTTTCTTTGCTCTGTACTTACCTTTATTTCCGGTTTTTGTCCAGGGCTTGCGCGTTCTGACGACTCCGGGACTGGGCGTTCCTATCCCAGCCTCAGGGTTCCGATGACTGCGGGACTGGGCGTTCCTATCCTTCGGTTCGATGATTGACGGCTTGTGAAACAGGTGACCTGTCGCACAACGTGCATCACCAGATTTCCGGAAATACCCGAGCTAAGAGTCGGCACTATACAGCACCTGCGCCCGCCGTGTAGAGCTGACTGCGCAGGCGCCGTATAGTGCCGACTCACAGCTCGGCTCTTTCCCGACGTCTGGTGACGTGCGTTGTGCGACAGGTCACCTGTTTCACAAGACATCAATCATCGTACGGAAGGATAGGAACGCCCAGTCAAGCAGTCATCGGAACCCGGAAGCCCTGGACAACATCAGGATATAAAGGTATGTACCAAGAAAAAAAAAAAAAAATGCCGAAGTGTATTGTCCTTAAAGTGGAGTTCCACCCATAAATATAACATTACATCAGTAGTTTTAAAAAAATGTCATTAGTCCTTTAAGAAAAACATTTTTTTTCTTTAGATGCCTTCAAAGTGTTGTTGCTAGGCAAAATAGTTAATCTTCCCTCTTCCTGCACCTAGGTGCTTAAGCTTCCTAACCTACACCGCACAGACTCCTGGGAATGTAGTGGGTGTATCTTTCCAGGAGTCTGTGCACTCCCCAGTCTCGAAGAATCATGTGACTTGGACAGTACAGGTGCTGAAACCTGATCTGAAACCTATTACACTGCTTGTGCAGCACTGAGCATGTGCGAGATCTGCAAGGCTGAAATCCAGGAAGTCATACAGTCTGGCTTCATGATGCCCACACTTAAGATGGCCACCAGTCAATTTCTATTTTATAAAGTGTCTAAATGCTGTAACAACCTAACAAAACGGACCTTAGTTTACAGACTAACTTTACTAGAATACATTAAAGCGGTGGTTCCCCCTTAAAAACAACTTTTTTTTATTCCACTGCCCCCCCACATTACAATCGAATTAAGGCTCTTATTATTTTTTTGCTGCTGTACATACCTTGATACAGCATATTCACCCGTGCATCCGGGTTGCGAGTCCCGCGGGAGTGGGCGTTCCTCACATGTGTTTGATTGACATTTTGCCCAAAAACGAGCTCTCCCCCCGTCGCGTAAGCCCCGTCACGATTGGCGAAAGGAGCCGAACGGCGATGCGCATGCGCAGTATAGCGCCGACTCGCCGTTCGGCTCCTTTCGCCAACCGTGACGCGGCTTAAGCGACAGGGGAGAGCTCGTTTTTGGGCAAAATGTCAATCAAACACATGTGAGGAACGCCCACTCCCGCGGGACTCGCAACCCGGGTGCACGGGTGAAGATGCTGTATCAAGGTATGTACAGCAGCAAAAAAATAATAAGAGCCTTAATTCGATTGTAATGTGGGGGGGCAGTGGAATAAAAAAAAGTTGTTTTTAAGGGGGAACCACCGCTTTAAGCTTGTGTATTACAGGGGTATTTGTATTTAAAAAGTGAAATTGTGGCCGGAACTCCGCTTTAATATGCTGGATCTGCTAGATGCAATTTAATTTTTTTTTTTTTTTGGGTGAACCCCCGCTTTAATGACCCCCCTAGATCAGTTCGCAGATCGCAGTGCGAATTGTCAAATGGTACAGGAATCGGATCGGATGAGTGTGAACGCCGATGATGCAATCTGAGCAAAATAGGGGTCCTGCACCACTTTGGTGAGAATGCGATTTCACATTGTTTCTATGGTATAGAATCTTCAGGTAATAATAAAACTACATCTAAGCATTGAAAGCAGGGACTCAGGAAACACAGCACTCTGCATCATACTTCCTATACATCCCCACCACATTCCCCTATACACCCCGCGCTCACACCACAGCGCAGCCTCCCCATCAGCCTATCACAGAGACGCGGCTGTCACTGAAGCCGCACAGCCCCTCCTTCTCCTCCTCCCATTCACGTTTTCGTCGATCTTGTCTGGCGTCAGGTTCCGTTCGAAATAGGCGCCTCACTTCCTGTTATTGGAGCACAGACCCGGAAGTTGATGTGTGCAGTATGCTCACGTAGATCAGGTATATGGAGAGAGCCTGCGTGGCCCCGAGCTCAGCGGCCTAGCCCTGATTACTTGTGTGTGTGTGATGGGGGGACAGCGTGCTCTGTGATACTGATTGGTGGGGAGCCAGGCCTCCTAACAATGCCCCAGAGCCAGTACTGTACAGCCCAACCTGTCCCACAGGAGACACTGTGATCACTGATCTCTACGGGGACTGCAGGGCTCAGTGCACAATTCTCTTTCCTAATGCTTTGTTTACTGGACAGAAGCAGCCTGTGTTCTCATACAGTGATCTGCAGCAGGCCATAGACACCAGAGATCTGTGCAGTAATCGCAGGGTGGCGACCCCTTTCTCTACTCCACCCCTCTTATATGCAATGGGTAGATGCATGCATAGCATTAATCCAGGGCCGCCCCTGTTCATGTGTCCGGCCCCTTACAGGGCATCGGGTGCATAAATTACAGCGGCAGGTTTTTTTTTTTTTACTGATTAGAGCCAGAGCGCGACTTGTCAGGCGGCTAAGTCACCTGACGAGCCAGAGGCTCTTATAGGCTTCTAAATCGGGTGGGCTTGGGGTGAAAGAGGATGTGCTCCGATCCCGCCCCAGGTGTGTTACGCTAATCCTCAATCCAGCCAATCAGAAGCAAGTGTAAGACCCGTTTTCCAATTGGCCACTGAGGAGGAGGGAGGAAACGGAAGCCGCCACTGCCATGATGACCCAGAGGAAGGGAGGCTGCAGGAGAAAAGCAAGAGAACTGGAGGAAGCCAAGCAGGGGAAGCTGCCGGTGATGGGGTAAGTGCTACCCACCGACCCAGGGGGGTGGCATACTGTTTACCACCCCCCAAAAACATTTTTCTGCCACTGGTCGCCACAGCTCTGCCCATGTTTTCCCCATTCCAGTGAGTGCAGATAAACACCAGCTGGTTCTTTTCTGTATACAAAGCCTAATGGGAGAATGTACTAAAACCCGAGCAGCGGTGCACAGTAACCAATTGGCTTCAGCTTGTTCAGTAAGAGGCGGTTCACACTGGGGCAGCACGACTTGCCAAGCGACTCGGCAAGGCGATCTACACACGACTTCAGAGGCGACTTGCAAAATGACTTCTGTATTGACGTCAATGCAAGTCGCCCCATAGTCGTACAGGAACCTTTTTCTAAGTCGGAGCGACTTGAGTCACTCCTGTTAGAACGGTTCTATAGTACAGAGCGGAGCGCGACTTGTCAGGCGGCTAAGTCACCTGACGAGTTGCCCCTGTGTGAACCGGCTCTTAAAAATGAAAGCTAGTAGCTGATTGGCTGCCCCACGCAGCTGCCTCGGTCACAAAGAGAGTGAAGTTTGCACAGGATCCTGCAGTCCTCATACAGATCAGTTATATATGATAAGTGGAGATGGGCTCAGGCGTGTTCGAAATCTCACATGCCCGATCCCGCCAGGAAGCTGACACTGCACACAGCTAATTACAGGCAGTAAGACATTTCTTGGTCCGCAGCTGCACAGACCGGGAAATGTCTAACTGCCTGTGATTAGCCGTGTGCAGTGTCGGCTTCCTGGCAGGGTCGGCTATGTGGGATTTTGAACACGCCCGAGCCTACCTCTAATGATAAGCAGTCCCAGTGTCTTTTGGGTAAGTGGCAGGGTTGCACTGTAGAACTGGCTTGGGATCCTGTAATCCATAGCCTTATAACTCTTCTAGATAGATATGCTGTGTGCACAGGGGAGCAAGCCATTAACATTTGGTATGTTGTATATCTTTGCTTTTTAGGATTCAGGTTTTCATCTGTATGTAGCAAGCCCTGCGTGCTATGATGCCCTCACGGAATAATGCTACTGCTCTTCCCAACAGCAAAGTGAAGTACTCTAAAGTCTCTGATACCGATGAGGGATACATTGACCTTCAGGTGAGGACATCTGGCTGCCATAGAATTAAATGATCTCAATCTTAAAGCCCAACATCGTAAATTACAAATGAGCTACTCTTACAGTGGCAGAACTCCATCCACTCCTGAGAGGTTAAAGTGGTATTACACTCTCCTGGGCAAAAATGATTTGCATGTAGGTGGCTTTGAAAGTATTTCAAACTGCACCATCTAGGGCATGGGTCTTCAAACTACGGCCTTCCAGTTGTTCAGGAACTACAATTCCCATCATGCCTAGTCATGTCTGTGAATGTCAGTGTGTTACAATGCCTCATGGGATGTGTGGTTCTACCGCTGGAGGGCCGTAGTTTGAGGATCCCTGATTTAGGGGATATTGCCAATGTTTCTTTTATTTACTTTGCGAATGCGCATTTTGTCCCTGACAGCACACTCAGCGTGCTGCCGGTCTATGCATTTATATGCGGTGCCATTTGGTAATAATACAAGCACTAAGCACAATACTGTATTGGACTGTTATACACAATTATTAAAGTGGGTTTGTTTTTATATATTGTTTGGTTTGCACATGGAGTCTAACTGTTGGTGATGTAGCGCTGCGTCCCCTGTGGCGTTTTTACTATTTCGGTCTTCAGAGTGCTTTGACACTTTTGTGGCAGCAGCTGCATGCATTATGTATTTATTAAATTATTTTGTAGTGCAGGTGTGTATTTATGTTTCCCTCCATTGGAATTTTGACACAAATCACAGATTTTGCATCTGATGATAATACAAACGCTGAGCACTTTATTGTATTGTACTTCTATTCACTATTATTAATGCTGGACTGCTTTTATATAGTGTTTAGTTTGAACATTAAGTCTGACTGGGGTTTTCTTATTTATTTTTTTGCTCTTTTAGTTTGACTTTACATTGCTCAAAGTGGTTGTAAATGATCTTGTAGTAATAAAATATACCAGCGCAAAAATCACAAGCACATATAAACACCAGGTAAATTTACAACACCCCAGATCGGTATAACATAAAAATAGTGCAATGCTAATTAAATTTCATGAGGAAAAAAAATGTATATAGGAAAGCACACAGAATTCCAAATAAAGTGACGATGTGCCTTATAAACAATGAACTCTGTGACAGACGTATAAGACCTCCACCTTAGGCACTCTATGCCATTTACTTCAACACCAGGACCCCTGAGTTAAAGGGTCAAACAGGCTTTCCCATAAAGGGCAAATATCCAGGAGTGTGGTCTTCCTGGTGTGGATCTTATGGAGATGCCAGATTAATTCATATATGGAATTATATTGCAGATGATCACCAGTATCCCAAGATATAGGAATAAATAAGAGACATCTAGTGCTCTCTGCTAGCAAAGATTTAATGAAGTAATAAAAGAATCACACTTGCAAATAAGGCACTTCACTAAGTGCCAGCAAACAAGCGCTTCTACATAAAAATGCATAGGAGACTCTCCTTCCATACGCGTTACGTCCCAGGGGGTGGTTGTAAACGATCACCTTGTAAAACAACTCTTTCAGTTTGAAGTAGAAATAAAAGGTAAAACATTTGTGTATAGAGTAAATTAAACATTATAAAAAAAAGTATTTAAGTCATCACCTTCTTTCCGTTCCCTCTGTTCTCAGCTGCATAAGAGCTGGGGGGGAGGAGAAGCAGCAGGACACTGGTCTTTCCAGTGAAGGGCTGTGCGGGAGGTGTGTTTCAGGACAGGTTTGATCATTGAAGGAGAGCAGGTTGAGTTCCCAGCACAGCTAGGGAACTGACCACGCTGTGCTCTCCTGCTTAGTGTGATCAGTTCTTTGATCAGAGTGACTGGCAAGAACACCAGAGATTTCACACAAAGGAAGCTATTCAAAGAGAACAGGATACTTTCTCATACAAGTAAG
Organism: Rana temporaria; assembly: GCF_905171775.1. Classification (NCBI taxonomy): domain Eukaryota; kingdom Metazoa; phylum Chordata; class Amphibia; order Anura; family Ranidae; genus Rana; species Rana temporaria. The sequence goes on from NC_053491.1 coordinate 399,910,417, forward strand.
TACATCGTACAGCAGGCTCATATCAGGAACATTAAGTGTTGGGGTAACAAACTAAATATTCCTTATAATGTTCATAAAAATGATGTGCAAAAATTCATTAACACCACTAGGTGGCATAGTATACTAACATTAACACTGTGCTATGGCAAAAACCAAAACTGTGGCCAACTGGTGCTGACATGTCGTTTCCTGGAGATTTGTGACCCGGCTCTATAGAGAGTCAGTCACAATCTCCTGCTATAGTGTGAACACAGCCTTAAAGTCTGAGATTCCAGACGGTCCCCAAACCCCTAAAATTCTCTTGTAAATTCATGATATGAGGCGATTTAGGCACATCTCCTTCCATAACACAAAATGCTCTTCATCTGAAAGACCTATCACTAGTCTTAAAGCATATCTAAACCCAATAACACAAACTGTTAGGATTGCAGCTATCCATAGATGTGGCGTTTTTTGTTTTTCACACTTTTTTCCTTATTTTAACCTGGTAATCCCACCGTTAACTTGGTACTGGGGTGACAACTGTTCTAAGCAGTGTTGTCATCCTAAGACAGGGAGTGTGTTGGGACCACAACACTGCTTTTGATAACATAACACCTCCCTCTCTCTGTCAGGAAGTGCCCTGTGGAAGACACAATGCTGCTGGCCGAGCTGGTGCACGTCTGTGTGCGTTGGTGCACGTGCCCTTGCGATTCTTGGCACCCAGCGGCTTATTTAAACAGGATGTGCAGACAGGACCAGTGGGTGCCTGGCCTTTTTTTGTTTTTATTTTTTGTCTGAGTGTACTGTAGATCTGTGCATATGGCAAGCATGTTTGAATCCACTATGACTGACACATTACCTTTGCTGGAAGACTATGCCACATATCAACTACTTATTAAGGTAAAACAATACTTCCTAAGATAAGTTTTGAACTTTCCTCCGCTTACTTTGAGGCCATGTGCCCATGAAATCGCACACACTGCATCCTGGCCGGCTTTAATTTTTTTTTTGTACTAATTGAACAGATCGAATAAACACTAAAGCAGAGTTCCACCCAAAAGTGGAAGGTTCCGTCTATCTGCTCTCCCCCCCCACCCCCCAGGGTGTCATATTTGGTACCTTTTAGAGGGAGGAGGTACTGGTACCTGTTTTTCACAGGTACCCTACCCCACTTCCGGGAGACTGCATCGCGGCGCTGTCCCTTGGAAGTTCGGCCCCCTTCCTTTTTCCTCCGCCGCCGGGCCTGTTAGAAGGCGCATGCGCAGTAGGGAACCGGCCGAAAGGCTTCACGGCCAGTTTCTCTTACCAGGAATGGAGGCGGCAGCACCTGGGAGCTATCAGCTAGGGTGCCGACATCGTGGGCTCCCTGGAAAGGTAAGTGTCCATATATTAAAAGTCGGCAGCTGCAGTATTTGTAGCTGCTGACTTTACATTTTTCTTTCCCCAGGCTGGAACTCCTCTTGAAGTGGTATATTTACTAGTCCAAAAGGAGCAAAAAATATACATTTATTTATTGAGTTTACATACTTTAACCAGGTATGCCTGTGCAAATACTGACTTTCAGGAAATAATAGTAAAGCTATAATCCAACGCCTTATAGTGTGTGATGTTTGCTTACACTTTCTAATGGGTTTCGGTCTATTTCAAAATGGAATTCCAGCCAAAACATATATTTTTTTTTTTTTAGTCTGGGGTAGACTGGTAAAAGGTTAGAGCCTCTGTCCGCTTCAATGGAAAGATTTCCCTCTTACCTTCTGCCCCAGTAACCATACAGGAAAAGAAGGTATACTTTCAAATGGGGACACAGCAATAACATGGTTTTAAACCCTTTTTAATAAAAAAGGTTATACTCGCCTTCTCTGTGCAGTGATTTTGTAAAGAGCAGTCCCGATCTTCTGGGGTCCTCCACCAACGCTCCAAGCTCCTCCTCAATCCCAATCCCTGCTATCTACTTCTATAGACACAGACAGCGGGGCTTGACAGAGCATAGCGCTGGATCAAGAATTTGCTCAGGTAAATATAGGGGGGGAGGGAGTGTCAGCAAATGGGGCACACCAGTTTTAGTAAATCTCCCTCTATGGTAGAACATCAATAATACACGGTGTACACAATCTGAACAGAAAAAATATGTTTTGTACAGTCACAGCATTATCATGTATGTTTGTACTTATGATAAGCCCTGAGACCTGTTTCTGTGAATGTTATTCTTTTGTGTGTGTGTGTGTGTGTGTGTGTGTGTGTGTGTGTTTTTTTTTTTAACCAAAGCCAACTTTTATTTGAACTTTACTAAACTTCATTTTGAAAAAAATGTATTAATGTAAATATATTTTCTAATTTCTTTCCAGTTTAAGAAGAGCCCTACAAAAGTACCATACAAAGCCATTGCTTTGGCCACTATCCTGTTTTTGATAGGCACTTTGCTGATTGTGATCGGGTCCCTTCTTTTAACTGGACACATTAGCAATGGGGTAAGAGTTTTTTTTTTTTTTTTTTTTTTTCCTTTTCATTCAAATTTGTATTTGTCAAGCTAGACATGCAGTCATTGATAGCCTAACTTTTATTTTAGCTTTCTGTCTAGAGCAGGGGTGTCAAACTCAATTTCTTTTTTTTTTTTCATATTTATTTGTTTTTATTTTTGTATTCATGGTCACAGAGAGATATTAACATCACAAATGCAAGGAATTCATAATTCTATACATATTATCGTTCCAGACAGCGAGAAACACACACAAAAAAAGAAAGTAGCCACCAACTAGGCTTATCCAATCGTCTCCCTTACTCTGTTATTGTATAATTAACAACACATCTTAAACCTTTTAATTAGAATCTCTAAAGTAACTGTATTGTTTTCATACGCCTTAGGCCTCTCTATTCCCTTGTCTCTATATACCCTACCTATCCCTCCTTCTAAAAAAAATATAAAGGAGAAAAAAAAAAAAAAAAACAACAACCCCCTATCCCCTGCACAAGAAATGGAGGGGCTCTCTCTTATTTCTATTCATCAAAATCCTATACGCACTCCTCCCGTGGTTGACTCTTCACTCCTTATTCTACTCCTCCATCAGTCTCATCCCCTCTTCGGAATACATAAACAGATTCCATCCTGTCCATGTTTCTACATACTGCTCTCTTTTATTTCGGGCGGAAAGAACTAGATCTTCTATGGCTCCTATCTCTCGGACTCTATTAAGCCATCTCGTAATGGAGGGTGGCCTAGTGTCTCTCCACTGTAAAGTTATTCCACTTTTAGCAGCATTTATCAAATGACATAGCACCGATTTTTTTTATACGCTCGCACCGGGATCTGTGAACTGTGGAGCAGGAAAAGGGCCGGATCATCCGGTAGCTGAATTTCCGTGAATTTTTGAGATATTCTCTGAACTTCCAACCAATATTTTCTTACTTTTACACAGGACCAAAATATGTGCAACAGAGTTCCCTGTTCCAGTCCACATCTCCAGCAATATTCTGAGTTTTCTATGGAAAATGTATGCATCTTTACTGGAGTGTAGTACCATTGGTTCAATAGTTTGTAGTTGGATTCCTGTATTCGCGTAGATACTGATGAGTTTAGTGCTAGATAGATAATGTGTTTACGCTGAGTTAGTGAAAACTTCCTCCCCAGGTCTCTCTCCCATTTATTAATTCCCGGCAACACAAGCTCAATTTCATCACGGGCCGCATCAGCATTATTCTTGTAGTCAAAGGGCCAGTTGTATCTGTAAGACTATACAAATGTACCTACTCTTTATCATATTAAATAGTTGCCTCTCTACATTCGATTATTACTGGCTCTAGTAATAACTTAAAGGGGTTGTAAAGGTAATTTTTTTTTGTTACCTTTAATGCATTCTATGCATTAAGGTAAAAAAACTTCCGACAATAGAGGCCCACCCAGCCCCCCACCCCCCACGTTTACTTACCGGACCCCTCGAACGGCCTGCGCCGTGAACGTGCTGTCATCTTGGCCGGCTTCACGGCTCACTCATTGGTCGATTGAAGCAGCGCAGCCATTGGCTCGCGCTGCTGTCAATCACAACCAATGACACGGGGGGCGGGGCCGTGTGATACAGTTGGCGGCTATGGCCGTCGGCTGTATCACGGGAGCGCGCCCGCAAGGACTCCACACCATGCGAGCGAGCTCGCATAATTGTGTGGAGTTCTTGCGGGGAGGACCATAGACAGCCACCGAGGGATCCCAGAAGAAGTGGGTCAGGCCACACTGTGCAAAAAATGACCGCAGGTATCCTCTGCCATGTTTTTGGACTGAGCAGTCTCTAATAAAGTTTCTTGTCCATGACACAAGCGGTGTGGTGTTCTCCTTTTTCAACTGGCATAGAATTGTAATATTCTCATAATTGTAAACAGATGTGTAGAGTCCCCCCACCCAAGCTGGGAGCGGAGCTGGGAAAACAGTGCAGGGTTTGGAAAGAGAAAAAAAAACCTGGAGTGGGACTTTAAAGGCACTACCGCAAAATTAATAATAGTATTGAAGTAAATAAATAATATTTATTGAAAACGCATATATAAATAGTACAAAAAGAGTGGATAGATAAAAATTGCAATCTAGATATGGATTCTTAAAACCAACGCGTTTCGGAAAACAGGGTTTTTCTTCCTTCATCAAGGTAGTAACAGAATTTCACTTCTATAAGAAATGCAAGATAATCAGTGGAGAATTTGTACAACAATACATTTTATTGACGAAGTCTATAGTGTATCTAGCCCATCAAAGTACTTGTCGCTTACATCCTTATTGTAGTTTAAGTATCCAAAAGGTTAAAAACAGAGTTTTAACACTGCAGCGCATGTCCCTTCATGCAGTCCATCCACTATGTCAATGTTGGTAATTAGCAGACAGGAGAGGGGGGGATACAAAAGACCTCAGAAGACACTGGGAGGATCTCTGTCCTAGACACCACAGGGAAAACTGTGCTGTAACCAGACACAGTGTGTTTGTGTACTGGGGTCCAAAGAACCGAGAACCTGTGGCAGGAGCATAAAAACATAGAAACTGCATAAGGAAAAAAAGTGGGGTGGTAAAAAGAATATTAAGGTCAAAGCAATGACTCGTATAAGAAATCGAATCACTGCAAATGTAGCACCCACCTATGCGTATTAGTGTACTCACATGCAGGCAGGTTAATAGGGAAGTGTGAGGGTTAGACAGTACAGATGGTTTCAACATCCGTAAGAGAACCAACTATATTGTAAAAAAAACATAAAAGGAAAAAGAGAGGGAAAAAAACATCAAAAAACAATATAAATAAAAATCTGCAGGGCCTGGAGGACAACCAGAGGAGGGCTGGGGACAGTTGCCAGAGTCTGCAGCATGCTGAGACCAGAGGAGGCTCAGACGAGGGGGAGCTGCGGCTTCACAGAGAGGCTGAGAATCTGCCACGGACATTGTAGGCAAGGTGGGGCGGAGACAAGTTGGTGCCACAGCTAGAGGAAAGGTGCGAGGGCCACATGAAATGGCCTGGTGCTCCATATTCAGCTCATAGACCTTGTGTTGGACATATGTGGTCTAGAGTATATGTAAACCCCAAAATAGAATATATTGCAGCTTACCAGCTGTGCTGACTGAATTTGATTTTTTTTCATATTCCCCCCCCCCCCCCCTTTTTATATTCACCTGATGATCTTAATGGCAGTGCACTTCATGTCCTAGGGCAGGGGTCTCCAAACTTTCTAAACAATGGGCCAGTTTACTGTAGTTCAGACTCTAGGGGGGCCAGGCTGTGCCTAGTGGGAGTAAATGCCCCATCTTTGGTATTAGGGGAACAATTGTTGTTGGTTACAGGAATTTTCTCCTATTGTTGGTGTCCTTTGCAGGAATAATGTCACAGTTTGAAGACCTCTGTCCTGGGTAATAATGCTCATATATTGTACTGTATCTGTGGAGAAGAGGGGTTGTCATCCTCAGGAAAATAATTGTTAGACGTACAGAAATCTTCCAGCTCTCCTCTTCTGCATACCAAAGGGTAATCTAGTTCAAATATACTTCCTGATAACACTGGACTGCAGGAGCAACAGGTCATTTTCTTGCACTTATATCTTGGATATAACAAAATACTTTTAATTGTATATTTTTAAGGGGAAAATCAGGAAGTGTAATGTTCTAAAAACGTAAGGTTTCTATGCATAAAGGTATAAAACCTTCTGTGCTGCAGCTCCCAGACCCCACCCCCCTGCACGAGCGCAGTGGCTCTAGTCGATGTTTCTTTTCTCATTGGACAGATTGATATTGGCTCCCGCCGCTGTCAATCAAATCCTGTGACACCATAGCTGGGGGCGGGAATTTGGGAGTGAGCCTGCGAGGGTGCCCCAGGGAAAACGGCTTTCCGTGGGGGCACCCAATGAAGAGGAGGGTCTTGGCACATCGCACGGGACTCCAAAACTTGTTTGTTATTTTTATAAAAAAAAGCCCTGAAGGTTTACAACCACTTTAAAGATATTTCTCACTTTACTTTTTATTCTAGTATATTTGTGAAGCGGAGGAAGTTTCTACATCCATTAAGGTTTAGCTACTTAAATTTGCTTTAAAAGAGTAATTAAGTATGCCATAAGTATGGCTGTTCTAAAGTTAGTTTGGTTGTCCAGTGCCCGGCTGCCTTAGGATGTTTCTGGTAGCATTCTTTTACATGCAAACCGTCATGATCTTGTACATACTGGTAAAGAAAGCACACATAATCATTGGCTCCGGCTTTTATATATAAAATGCTCTCTGTTTATTTCATGCTGGTGACTGTGGATGGGCAGATTGTAGACAAATTGCATTTTAACATTTTTTTTATTCTTATTTTTTTTGAAGGGCAATGAACGGGCAATACCAGTGCTAATCATCGGAATTTTGGTCTTCCTGCCTGGCTTCTACCACCTCCGCATCGCTTATTATGCTGCTAAAGGATACAGAGGTTACTCATATGACGACATTCCAGACTTTGATGACTGAACCACTATGTGTGGTAGAAGGCACTGCACACGCTATTCAGCTCCTCTGGGAGCCAACAGGTCTCAGTAGGGGAAGGAGGAGAAGATGGCCAGCAGACCAGTGTATATACAATGAGGCTTCAGTTTAGTCAGGCAGTTGTGATAATTCAGTGGACTGTTCTATCAGTTTGTCACAAAACAAATACCCGACTTGTACTGCTAAATGTTTTGTAGGGTAAAAGCATTCCCTTCTGAAAGGAGCATGTTAGATTTTCCTACAGAGAAAGCAAAAATGGAATTTATAATCCATGAGCAGTAGAAAACCTGAGGTCTTCCCCTAACCACCAATCACATTCTAACTATTACTTGAATAGAGCACTTTGAAAAATGGTCGCAGACATTTCATTAATTGGTGGTTTCTATATCACCCTTTTCCTTCATAGGCTTATTTAGCTAAAAAGAAAGCCATATTGTTTTATATTAAAAACATGCAGGATAAGCTATGGCTGCTCTGAAAAATTATGCATTAAAATATAAAAAAAAAAATCCTTGGATAGCAATAGATACAAATGGGTACCAAGGGATCATTTCACTCTAATTGGATAGACACAAACAACATGTTAAAATTTCACTGTTACCTGATGTTTACTTGAGGCATGCTTTACATTTTTAATCAAGTGATTTGGATAATCTATGCAAGTTTTATGGTTTTATTTTTAATTGTAATCTGACAGCTTTCCAGCTCTAAGCTCCATGCATCAAGGCCTGGCAATTTGCAACCCTCCAGATAAATTTGAACTACAAGTCACAGCAGGTCTAGGAAGGAAAGCAAAATAATTCCTTTTACCCTGTCCGTGCTAAGGTAAAATTGGAGATCTGACATGTAATACATATCCTGTGCAGATAGTGAATAAGTGCATCATACCTGCACACAACTCCAGCTGGGCACCTACCATATTTTGTCCTGCCCACAGAGTTCAAGTCAGTGCAGCGTGTCTACTTCCATGGACTCTGCATGTCTTCGCAGACTTTGCCCACTGAAGTGTGTCAGAGTGCTGAGTTGCATTCTGTGGGAATGGCTATCTCATTTTACCATTCAAGTGAAGTCCATATTCATTGACATATACCAGAGCATAGGGTGTGGAAGTGTCAGTATAGCTGCGTACTACCGCTGTCCTTTGAAGTAGAAACATAGCCCACTGTACCACGACTAAGCATTGATTGCGATCCCTGGCTCCGACATGTTGTCCAGTGTGTACACTTTATCTTGTGTATCTGCTAAGCGATGTAATAGAGAGTTAAAGCGGTAGTTCACCCACAATCCCATGATGTTACCATCGAGACAGGCATTGTAGCGCGAGCTACAGTATGCCTGTCCCGATTTTTTTAACCCCGTACTCACCTCGTAGTCGTCCATCGTAGATTCCGGCTCCCGCGGGGAATGGGCGTGCCTATGGAGAGGGAGGATGATTGACGGCCGGCCCTGGCACGTCACTCTCCCCGAAGACAGCCGGAGTAGGTCTCGGCTCTTCACGGCGCGTGCGCACAGGCTATGCGCACGCGTCGTGAAGACCAAGCCTATTTCGGCTATTTCCGGAGAAGCGTGACGCGCCAGAGCCGGCCGTCAATCATCCTCCGTCTCCAGAGGCACGCCCATTCCCCGGTATCTTCGATGGACGACTACAAGGTGAGTATGGGGGGAAAAAATTCGGGACAGGCATACTGTAGCTCGCGCTACAGTGCCTGATTTAAAGGTAAAAGAAATTTTTTTTTTTTTTTTTACTGTCGATAGGGTGAACCCCCGCTTTAAAGGGGTTGTAAAGGTACATTTTCTTTTTTTTTTTTTTTCCCCTAAATAGCTTCCTTTACCTTAGTGCAGTCCTCCACTTACCTCATTCTTTGATTTTGCTTTTAAATATCCTTATTCCTTTTGAGAAATCCTTACTTCCTGTTCTGTCTGTAACTCCACACAGTAATGCAAGGCTTTCTCCCTGGTGTGGAGTGTCGTGCTCGCCCCCTCCATTGGACTACAGGAGAGTCAGGACGCTCTCTACATTGCAGATAGAGACAAGAGCTGTGTGTTGGTGGGCATCCTGACTCTCCCGTAGTCCAAGGGAGGGGGTGAGCACGACACTCCACACCAGGGAGAAAGCTTTGCATTACTGTGTGGAGTTACAGACAGAAGAACAGGAAGTGAGGATTTCTCAGAAGAAATAAGGACATTTAAAAGCAAAATCGAAGGATGAGGTAAGTGAAGGAGGACTGCACTAAGGTAAAGGAAGCTATTTAGGGAAAAAAAATTGTACCTTTACAACCCCTTTAAGGCTGTTCTCTGTACATGTTCACAAGACAGCCTTCTTTCCTTTGACAGGGCCCAGTACTACAAGGGTAATTTTGCAGGTTTGCGCAGTATACCTGAGTCGGCCACTGCACAGACAGTGATGTTCTGTACAGATGGTGATTTTCATTGCTTACTCGTGGGGAGGGCCTGGTGGAATCCATAACTTTATTAATATCTTAAAGCGGAACTAAACCCATCAGTTTCACAAAACATTTAAGGCATGCTGTAATTGATAACGGTCACAACTGGTTGTACTCTCATCTGAACTGTCAAGCCATACCTGATCATTTGTACAGCACATGGTAACTGCTGATCAAACAGATGGCAGCTTCCTAGGCTGTAAAGAGTAGGAGGGTTTAGTTCTGCTTAAAAAAAAAAAAAAAAAAGTTGAGAATAACCTTTTGTATGCAATAACGCCCTTAGCTGTACAGAAAAGTCAGATTTTTTATAATTTACCTTTTGTGGTGCGACACTATCCGTAGCAAATGTCACTGGACTGGACATGTCTTCAGGACATCAAGTTCTCTATGAGCAGTAAAATATTGTCCCCAGATACCACACTTATTTCTTGACTTCTGTTTTTTTTTTTTCTCTGTTAAAAACCTTTAAAAAAATAAACAATTTATGCATGCTGTACTAACTTGTAACTTACGGGTTCTTGAAAGGCAGATTCCTGTGTTGCCAGTATCATCCACTCTGTTCCAAATTGATTTTACAGTACAGATCACAAATTTGAAGGGAAGAATTTAGCTGGAGGCTATGGGCAACACAAACCATTTTCCTCGCAGTTACTTTTGTACGGAGCTTGGAAATGGGGACCCAACCAATGTCTGTTTTGTAAATGAATGAGTGAATCATTCTTTCATGGTGAGGTTGGCTCAATTGCCACTGTGTTCATTGCACACCATGGCACTGCTGCTACTGCTGTATATGTTCATTTTTGCCAACATGCACCAAGATATGGAAATGTGTGTGCATGGAAGGTATGATCTCCTTCATGTATTCTGCTTGGTTAAGTGCAAATAAATGCTATTATAAAATGAGGCTTATTTCTTTCTTTCTTATACCTTCTTTTTTTTTGGATATTGTTGCTTCCAGTGAATAATGTGATATTCTGGAAAAATGATATTCTGGGAATTAATAATCTATTGTTGATTTGATTTAACAGGTACTTTTTTAGTTGTAAATGTTTGTCCTTTGTTAGCACAAGTTATAAATGGGGAAGCAGACTAATCCTGGTGACTGTAGTGCTGTGTAAGGGCTATTCTTTGTGCTGCTTTAGTCTTTATCCTACAACATCTGGTCCAGTGAATATGAATGTCCAGGGCAGCAGAAAAGCCGCATTCAGTTGTCATCACTGCTTGTTATGACTGCTGATATGCAAGACAGCAAAAAATATCTTCCACTACTTGACTGATTAGCTAAACGATAAGTTTAAGATTGTTCTAAAGATTATAGAGGCTCCCCCAGGCCTAATCCTTTTTTTAGTTCCAGCAGCAGCTGTACACACTGCTTTAGCTGGGCAGTGAGTTGTGAAACGCAGTATAAAGCGTTTATAGTACAGAGCGCATGTACCGTACAGCTGGAGCAGCATATAGTTGCCTTTGGTTCTCGGGTATGTGTTTTTGTTTTGTTTTTATTCTAAAAAGGATAGAGAGGGCCTAAGGGAAAGCCAAAATAAAGTACAGGTTACAGACCACCATTAGGAAAATCACAAGTAACACAACAATAAAACATGAACATCATGTGGAATACAATAATGGCACAAAAATTATAATTGACACATATAGTTAGAAAAGATAAATTAGACAGTGCTGGGTGGACAAAAGTAGCTTCACCCTCCAACACAACCACACATGAGGCCAACGAGCCACAACTTAAACCCTGCACCCCACAGTCTGCCCACGTAATCCAAACTACTTCCCACCAACAATCAAAAATGTGTGCCCAAAGTACAGCACCTAGGTAACATGCACTTCAAAGACAGATCTACCTCCTGGATAAAAATGTCTCTTACCTGCAGCAACCAAGTAAAAATCAGTCTCCGGGGTGCCAACCCAGGGGTCTCCAACCAAGGCTGCCATATGGAATTAAATTTCTGGGCTGCATTTCTATGCTGATATGTAAGGTGCTCCCATAGAAGGATGCATTTAACCTGTTCAATCCATTGTTTCTTGGTCGGGACATGCAGGGATAACCAAAATCTAGCCACTAGCTTTCGTGCTAAGTACAAGAGTCTGATCACTGCAATGTTAACTGGATGAGGGTAGAGTTCTTCATCCACTGCGCCCAATACACATATTAGGGGGTCCAGAGGAACACAGAGGACACAGAGGAAATAACCTCAGTGACATTACCCCAGAACCGGTGCATCTTAGGACAGCGCCACATCGGGTGGATTAGCGACCCCTCCTCCCCGCAATGTTTAGGACATAGAGAAGAATCTCTTCTTCCCCAATGGAACAATTGGAAAGGTGTGCGGTAGGCCCTATGTAACAAAAACAGGTGAGACAACCTATGTGACTGAAAATGAAGTAAGAGGACCAGCTTGTAGACATGTGTCCCATGCTTCACCATTAGTAAAGTCGCTGAATCCTGTACAGTTGATAAAAGTCTGGAATAGATATGGGATATTGGGCCCTTTTTTTCCTTACCAAAAAATACATCTTTTATCAAGGGATGACTAGACAGTTGGAGAACAGAAATCTGGCACTGGGCCTGCAGGGCGTGCTGGAGCTGCAAGTATCTGTAGAATTGATGCCTAGGAAGGTTAAATTCAGTCTGCAATTCCTGAAATGATTTAAGTATATTTTGATGATATAATTGAGCAATATTGTAGATACCGGCCAGTCTCCAGGACAGGAAGCCATCCAACTTGGACACTTCTACCAAGTTGGGATTGTCCCAAAGTGGTGTATTCGCAAAAAATCCTGAGATACGCAAATTAGACCTCACCATGGACAACAATTTCTTGAGGACTACAGTAGGCGCAGCCTGTGGCAGGTGAGGAAACCCCGCCTCCAAACACGCCAGTACCGAAGTGTTCCGAGACCCTGTACGTAACAGATTGTCAATAGAGTCAGATTCATTTAAATACCCAGACCCACCCAAATGCTGTAACTGAGAAGCCACAAAATAAAATTTGGGGTTAGGGACTGCAGCTCCCCCCTGAACTTTACCATATTGTAATGTAGAAAGCCTAATACGGGCACATTTTTTCTTCCAAATCAAAGACCTAAATAAAGTATCTATCCGAGTGAACCATCTGCGTGGTATCCACTGAGGAGAATTGTGCATGATATATAATCGTTGAGGGCACTACACCATTTTGATTAGATTTATCCTACCTATAACTGAAAGCGGGAGTGTAAACCAAGTGAGACAGGAGATTCTCCTCTAGGTACGTCTGTGGATTAGCCGATACCTGAACCCCCCAAATATTTAAAAGAAGAGACTACCTTCAGGAACCTTGCAGCATCCGGCAGCGAAGCAATTGGGCCATCTACAAGCAATAGGACAGACTTACTCCAATTAATTGAAAAACCCGACAAGGAGTCAAAATGTTTTATCAACTCCATAGCCGCAGTAAGGGAGGTATCCACATCCCCTAAGTATAGTAATGTGTTGTCCGTGTAAGGGGAGCGTCTTTACAACAATCTTGCATTTGTCTATTAAAGCTGAACTCTGGGCCAGAGAGAAAGTTACCCTTTGCAGTGGGTCCCGCTCTGTACTGCAAGAGTAAAATGCTATTTTTGTCTAAAAATAAGATGGCAAATAAGATAAATTACTTAAAGGATAAGTTCACCTTTTGTAAAATGTTACACCCATATTCAGGTGCTGGATCGCAATGGGGCTCAGGTAAGTATTAGAGGGGCTGCTGCACACTGAAGCTCTTTTTATTTGAATGCAGAAAATGCATTCGGATAACAAAAGCTTCTGTGTAAAACCACTTGAAGTTTTTAGGCTGCCTACCATGAGCTAGATACATATGCTGCTATTAACCTTCCATAAATTATAGCACAACTCTATATTTTTTTTTTTTACAATGCTTTCTTTAGGGGGGGGGGGGGGGTGGAGTGGTCAGTGTCAGTGACTGTTTTTTTTATTTATTTTTTATAACTTTTAAATATTTATTACAATCTTTCTTTCTCTTTTTTTTTTATCAACCCTGTTGGGGGGGGGGGGGGGGCTTTGGTGGGATATGAGGGGTCTGAGCAGTCTTCCCCAGTCCCTTTCTCAGCAGCCTCGGCTGCACTGAAGATGAATGGACAGGAGACGGAGGCTCCTGTTCATTCATCAACTGAAGCATAGTAAACACCATTTATGATGCTCAGTTATGAATGGACAGAGTCATTGATCACTGACACTGTGCATTCAGAAAAGGAAGGAGCCGGTAAATGACATATTTACCAGCTCTTTCCTCCGCTCTGCTTCCTGACAGATCTGGGACATGGAGGAGTGGGGGAGCGGAGGATGACACCAAGGGAACAGAGGGGGGGACAGGAGGACATAGCGGGGGACCCTAGGAGCACGGAGGAGGACACAGGGGACAGTCAGCGGCAATCAGTGTGGCGGTGGGGGCCGTTCTAAGCACCCATCTCAAGATTACTATGAGTTAAGTCTAATGGGGTCACGAGGGAGGAGCCTAACAATGGCACCATCTGGGAGTGCACTGTAGGAGCCCTGGATCTCTTAGTGCACTAATGGAGCAGTAGGTCTGCAGCTTTGAGCCCAGCCCTGCTGTACCCACCCCCTTTACTCTGGCGGTATGAGGAGAAGGAGTTAGCCGGGTAATACCAGAGCTGTGACAATAGTGGAGGGGAAGCTGCCATACCCCTCCACTGCTCTGGTGTCGAGTGGCACGAGGAGACAGAGTTTGCCGGGTAACTCAGAGCCACGGAAACAGTGGAGTGGTGTACGGTTGACCTACCCCCCCACACCAGGGGAGGAGAGGCTCAGTACGGGAGCCATAATTTCTAGTGGCGCTCTTGTGCACCGGGCATAAATCGGAGACACCGGGGGAGGAGACAGGGGCTCTCTGAGACACTTGGCGGTGTTAGGTGACATCTGGAGAGGCCCGAGTGAAGACAAAGGCCACCAGAGACCCTGGAATAGAGCATGCTTGTGAGCCAGGAAAGGGCTGAGGTAGAGCTGCCCACTGGGAAGTGCCAACGACCCCCGCCCCCCACTACTGAGAAGCCCGAGTGACCATAACACATACCTATTTGCCGATATTTAGGTGAACATGCATTAAATAAATTAAAGGAAACGTGGGGAGTGGTGAGTACACACACCATCTTGTAAATACAGATAAACATAGACTATGATGTAGTACTGCATTGTGACACAGGTGAATTGGACTACTGGTGAATGTTGAAACATTAAAATCTGCAGGAAGAATAACTCACCACCACACGTTTGTATAATGAGACACCCTGGCCAACATGTACTGCCCTAATAGAGGTCCAAAACAATATCTGAAAGAGATTTAAAAAACATTTATGGACTTTAAGAGGGGCAGTGTAGTGTTGGCAGGAGACTTTAATTTTTGTTTAGACCCCAGAATGGATAGTACATCAAATGCACAGAGAATAGGAAATCATTCATTGAGAATGGTAAAGAAAAAATGAAATCAATGTCAGCTACTGGATAGATGTTTGGCGTGCCCAACACCCGCAGGCAAGAGATTATACATTCCATTCTGCGGTGCATAATACGTACACAAGGTTAGATTCTGTCATTGTGGAACATCCCTTATTGGAGGAGTTGAGACCTGTGGGAACTCAAAAAAGGATAAATGGAGACTGAAAATTTGATACAAGATATAGAACTAGAAAAAATTAAATATTAAATAGAACAATATTTTGTTGAATCAGTCCCCGGAGTTCTCAAGGGCCACAATATGGTAAACAGATAAGGCATATATTGGGGTAATACTAATCTCTATCGGAGCAAAAAAAAAAAAAAGGATAGAGTAGGAGACCTGGAAAGGACAGTAAATGAAATCCAAGCTATAGAACAAAATCATAAAAAAAAAAGCCCGGATGCTGAAATACACCAAAAATGTATAATAAAAAGCAACCACAAAAAAAAAAAAAGATAGATATAAATGGGGAAATAAGCCAGGAAAATATATTGCAAAAGCTCTAAATCAGGAAAAAAAGCATCAAACTATATAGAAAAGAGGAAAAATGGAAAAGGAGTTCAGTTTTTTTCTGCCTAGTTAAGGAGAAGACATGGCTCCCTTCGGGCCCATAGGCTTGGAGGCTCTTAGTTCAAAATTATTTTTTTATTTATTTATTTATTTAAGTTTTTAATCGTTCCTGTGATCTTCGATCAACTGCCAACTGGGTGACAGGCTGGATCCCAGATCCTTGTAGTCCCCTTGTAGTTTCGGCCATCCAGCGTATGCCGACCATAGCTACGCACTGGGTCGTCCACGACATGCCCGTCGCTCT
Organism: Rana temporaria; assembly: GCF_905171775.1. Lineage (NCBI taxonomy): Eukaryota > Metazoa > Chordata > Amphibia > Anura > Ranidae > Rana > Rana temporaria. The sequence goes on from NC_053491.1 coordinate 399,926,131, forward strand.
ACGGGTGCCCGGTGAGCTATATGCTCCAGGGCTTGCATAGGACCGGTCTACAGGGCCGAGTCGCAGTAGCCTGGCCGACAGTCACCTCCGTTATCATGCGGGAGATGGTCTGTCTAGGATGCTTCCAGCATAAACCCACAGGAAGGGTAGGTAGTTACAACCTTGCTTCAGCAAGAAGACAGAGCTGGGCATCCCTGGAGAGGTGAGTAAAGGGCTCTATATTTCCCTTCTCCCCCCCCCCCCTAGGCTCCTTAAGCTAGCTGCTGGGGCGGGGGTTCCCTTGGGGAGCTTCACCAGGGGGGAACCAACTACGTTCACTAAAATAGTGTATAAGTGCCAAAAGAGATTGCTTACTGTGTCCTGCTCCATGCTGTCGACGGCCATGTTTGGTGTGTCCATGCTGCATTTCTTTTTTTTTTTTTTTAAATTCATTCTTTATTTGTCTTTTTTTTCTTATACACATTTGATTATTTAAACAAATCTTTCATAACAAAAAAGTTCCAAGAACCGACATCATTTCTTATTTGTTACTTAATCTTAGTGTACGATACAGCTGGTATAAAAGTTAAGTATATACATTGATTATCTTATTTATGTGAAGGGAAAGGAAAGCAACATCCAATAGAAAGGAACAAAAATGAGGGATGGGGGGAAAAAAAACAAAAAAAAAAGAGAAAAAGATAAAATGCTCAGATCATCCCCATTAGTCAGGGGAACTGTTCTTATACCTGTTCACGGTGTGGTTGGTACCTAATATCTTCGTTCTTAACTTTATATACCTGGACCCTCCCTCCATTTTCCTCTCTCCCCTGGTGAGGTTTCAAAGCCAGCCCCAGCTTTCCTAAATGACACATGTCTGGCTTTATTTTTAGGAGTTGTTTTATTTCTACCTCATCCCAGTTGTATTTCTTACCCACTAGAGGGGCAGGTCCTTCTCTTCCAACCAAGGTCTCCACATTTCCTCAAACTCCTTAAGGTTACCTCTTTTTGTATAAACTGCTCTTTCTTTACATATCGTCTCGTTTACTGCTCCCACCCATTCCCTTATTGTTGAAGGTGTTATCGCCTGCCATCTTGACATTATTAATTTCCTGGCTTGGAACAGACATCTCAGTAATGCTACTGTGGTGCTTTTCTTCTCGTTCCGTTCCCTTCTATATCCTAGTACACATAGTGTGGCTTCTGCCTCCAGAGGTATACCAAATGTCTCCCCTATGACATTTATCACTCCCTCCCAATAACGAAACAACTTTGGGCATCGCCACACCATGTGTACCAGGTCTCCAGTCCCCTGGCATCTAGGACATTTATCATCTGTTCTTCTCCCGAAGTTGAACAGACGTTTAGGTGTATAATAAGCTCGATTCACCAGCATCAGATGGGAGACCTTCTGTGGGGGTGAGACCGAAACTTTCGGCCCCATCTCCAGAACCCTCCGCCATTGATCCTGTGTCATTTCCCCCAGATCCTCCTCCCATTTCTCTTTTGTTTTTAGAAGATGCCGGCCCATATTAGCCTTTTTACCCATCTGTTTGTATAATTCAGAGATGAGTCCCTTAGTTGGTCCTACCTTGCCTAGTTCTTGGAAAAGGGGCATTTCACACCACACTAGCGTTTGTGTCCTAAACTGGGCTTCAAGGGCATGCCCCACCTGTATATAAGTAAAAAATGAATATTGAGGTATCTTAAATTCCTCTCTTAAATCCTGAAATTTCCTATATTTATCCTCTTTATACAGTTGTTTCAACCTTTTAATACCGTTTATTTCCCATGCTCTGACCTTTCCTATCTGGAGGACTTCCTTCAATTTGTTGTTATTCCACAGTGGGGAGAGTTCAGAAAACCCGGTATAGCCCATCAATTTTTTAACCGATTTCCATATTTTGGTTATCATTTTTGTTGTTGGATTCCTATATCTAAAGGAATCAGCCTCTAGTGCTTCAAAGATAGTGTCATGAGAGACCCCATTCATCATTATCATCCCATTAGGGGTACCTCCTCCTGGGATATTACCTCCCCCTATTTGTTGCAGTTGTGCAGAAAAATAATAAATCTCGGGTTGGGGCACTGCAAGTCCTCCCTCCCCCACCGGGAGTTGCAATGTGCGAAGACGTATCCTGGCCTGTCCCCCTTTCCAAATTAGCTCCCTAAAGAGAGATTCAATTTTATTGAACCATTTTTTACTAATCCATATTGGGGAATTGTGCATTACATATAAAAGTTGTGGTTGCCAAATCATTTTGATTAAGCTACACCTACCCGCCACTGACAGATGGAGACGTTTCCAAATATAAATTTTTTGTTTGAACTTAGCAAGTAGGGGGATGAGATTTTTATGAATGTATTGATTAGGGTTTTTCGTCACCAATACCCCCAAATATCTCATTGTATCCACCACTGTTAACTGTGGCAGTCCTCGTATCGCCGTTTCTCCAAGTGGATCTATCGGCAGTAGCTCGGACTTCCCCCAGTTTATTTCTAATCCCGAAAAACTCCCGAACTCCTCCACCAAGCTCATTGCTTTTGTCAGAGATTGTTCCGTGTCTCCCAGGAAGAGCAGGATGTCATCGGCATAAAGCGCGATTTTTTCTTCTCCCGTCATTCTCTGGAATCCGGATATCTCGATATTTGACCTAATAGCAATTGCCAAAGGTTCCATCGCTAGGGCGAAGAGCAGGGGTGACAAAGGGCACCCCTGTCTCGTCCCCCTCTCGAGGACAATTTTTTTTGAGAATTCATTATTTATTTTTAACTTAGCACTAGGATTATCATAGAGCAGGGGTCTCCAAACCCCGGCCCGCGGGCCACATCTGGCCCGCTTGAATGTTTTATCCGGCCCGCAGCTCATTCAGAGACTGCCTGCTTAAATTCCCCCGCACGCACAGTGGGACAGAGGAGAAGGCAGGCGGGCGATGTATGTGTACCGCTGACAGAGCAGATCCAATGAAGCAGAGGAAGGTGGAGCGGTGGGCAGATTACCATGCATGCAGGGAGGAGGCGGGGCCCCACTGTCGGGCAGCATGGATGTGGGCTGGCTGTGTGTGCTGAAGTCAGGTAGGGTCCTGCAAGATACATGTCCCGGCGAGGGGGAAGGGGGCATGGGAGAGCAATGAGTGGAACCCGCAGGAGACCTGGAGACTGACACTGCAGAGAGGGTGGAGACACTGAGGAGGCAAGGCCATCTTAATGCACGGGCAAGGGCCCGAGGTGTATGGGGAGCCCCTGAAGTTTCATCCGCCGCAGACTGAACATGGGGTAGCTGCCTGTCAGTAACAATGACAACTCTGCCGAACGCTGGCAAATACAAACTGCACGTGCACAGTTTAACAGCCAGCCGTTCTTCATAAGCTGAGCTTGGAATGGGGCATGCTTAGAGTTCTGTCTGATGACACTCGGGGGCGGACCCTGTGTTTAAACATCTCGGGAGCTGGGCATTTTGCCGCTGCCCCATAGAGCAGAAAGTGCATTGCATGCAGAGAGGGGTACACTGCCTGCAAAGAACTGCTACACCGGCAGGCTGAGTGGATAAAAGACATCAGAATATGCAGGAGCGTGTTTATCTTTCCCCTTCACTGAGAAGCATTAGAGCAGTCAGATCACCCAGAGCTACACACAGGAGTCGTGGATGGCTTTGATCTTCAGATGGTCATGGTAAGCCTGACACTTTACTCCTGGATACTATGCCCTTTCCAGGTGACAGAGCTCTGTAACACCTCCTGTACTGTGCCCCCCTTGTACTGTGCCAACCTATACTGTGCCCTCCTGTCCCCATGCTCCATGTATTATTCCCCCTGCCTCATGTACTGTGCCTCCCCTGCATTGTTCCCTCTTGCTCGCCCTGTAAAGACATACTTAAATACAGGCCACTGATAGGCTGTGAGATATATTTATGACAGGGGAGCAGTGTGTACATGGAGGGGGATGGCATAAAAAAGGAGTGGGAGCAGCTTCCCATTATCTGTACACCATCCATCCCCATTCTACTGCACCAAGTATATAGCACCAACATCTTCACAGCCTAGTACAAAGACATTTGTCCTTCCAGCAACACTATCAATGCAGAGACATTTTTTTTCTTTTTAGTGACACCACATATGCAGGTGCATTTCCACCCAAAAGCTGGTCTTGCCTAGGGTGCAAATTTCAAGCCCTGGGATGAGGTTGGAGTGGAGGAGGCTCCTGCTCTGTGCAGCTGCCACCACCAGATTTCTAGAAAGGTATTGTGCCTGTTCCAGTGACAGCTAACCCACCCTGGTGTGCTGCAGATTCCTCCACTGTCATCATCTGAAGGAGGAGCCGCAGGACTGGAAGGAACTGTCTGCAGAAATGCAAAACCCAAAGGTGTGTGTTAGGAGAGAGGTATGAGGAAGGGGGGGGTGTGTGATTAGAGTGGAGAGATATAGGGATGTGTGTGATCAGACTGGGGGTATCTGGGGTGGTGGTGATCAGGCTGTGGGGGGGGGGGAATGAGTGTTGTTATCATATTAGGGGGGTATCAGGGTGGGGGACACAAAAATGAGGAAAGGCTCTGACAAGATTATTTACATTTTTATTCATTTATTTCTAAATACATTTTTTCGGCCCGCGAATACTTAGAAAATCTACAATGTGGCCCCCGGGCTAAAAAGTTTGGAGACCCCTGTCATAGAGCATTTTTATCCACCCTGAGAATATCGGGCCAAACCCAAATTTATCCAGCACCCTCCAAATATACCCCCATTCTACGCTGTCAAAGGCTTTGGTCACATCCAGTGACAGTACGGCCCTTGCTCCCTCATTCTGTGTTGGGGTTTGTAAATTTAGAAATGTCCTCCTGATGTTCATACTGGTAGATCTATTAGCTATAAACCCCGTCTGATCTGGGTGAATTAATTTTGAAATAACCCTGTTAAGCCTTGTTGCCAAGACCTTTGCTATAATTTTAGCGTCAGAGCACAGAAGGGATATAGGTCTATATGCCACAGGGTCCAGGGGATCTTTCCCATCTTTTGTTATAATTATAACCGTTTCTTCCAGCATTGAAGCAGGGAGTTTACCTTCTACAGCCGCTCCATTTAATGTTTTTATAAGCTCGGGTAACAATATATCTCCATAATATTTGTACATTTCCACTGGGAGCCCATCTGGTCCTGGCGACTTTTGGTTCGCCATACCTGCTACTGCCAACTGTAACTCCCCAAGTGTTATTGGGTTTTCTAATTCTTCCCTTTCTAATTGGGTTATAAGCGGGATTTCTAGTCTCTCCAGGAAGTCCTCCATTTCTTTCTCCATTCCCCTCTTTTGTGTAGTGTACAATTTTTGATAGTATGCCCAAAAAGTCTGCACTATCTCTGGGGTGTCTGAGGTTATTGCGCCACTTATTAATCTGATGGACCGAACGCCGGAGGGGGAAGAGTTAGATTTTACCACCTGCGCCAACATCCTTCCAACACCTTCCCCTTCTGCAAATGAGGATTGTCGCAGGAAAAGTCGTCTGGTCTCTACTACCCTTGTAATTACCGATTTATACACTTGTTGTTTTTCAAGCCATATTTTCTTTCCCTTCGGCGTTGGGTCCCCCACGTAGTTATTTTCTGCCTCTAATACCTCTCTACGGGATTTTTCCTCCGCCTCTCTTGCTTTTTTATTAAATTTTGCTATCTGCTGAATCAGGACACCTCGAAGGTACGCCTTCAGGGTGTCCCATAATATCCCAGTGCCCGTGGTGCCTTCATTGATATCTACAAATTCCTTCAGTTTGGGCAGAACTTCATCCGACTTCTTTATTAACTCACACCAGTGTGCATTGATTTTCCAATCTCTCTGAGTTTTTTGTCCACCTTGATTTAGGGTAAGAACCATAGGAGAGTGATCAGACACTCCTCTTGGCAAATATATTACTTTTCCCACCATCTGTAATGCTAAATAATTCCCCAGGGCCATATCAATCCTGGAGAGTGTAGAGTGCGTACTTGAGTAACAAGAATATTGTTGAATCCCCGGATTCCTCACTCTCCACAAGTCTAACAGACCAACTTCTTCCATAAATTGACCCAGGCGGCTATTTTTCATGAGGTCTGGGACCAACGGTGTAGGAAACCTATCAACTCTTCGGTCCAAGACCTCATTGAAATCTCCTACCACCAACACCGGTATCTCTTCCTTCCCTAATATGAATTCATTTAATCTGAGCATAATATCAATCCTAAAGGGCGGGGGGACATATATATTTGCTATTATATACATTTTATTGTTTATTATACAATGCAGAAAAATAAATCGACCATATTCGTCTATGCTGACCTGTCTGCAGGAAAATCCCACTCCAGCTCTCACCAGAATACTCACTCCTCTAGAATATGTGGAATGCACTGAGTGGTACTGGGTAGGGTATTTTTTACTCTGTAATAGGTAACTTGTATTTTTCATTAAATGGGTTTCCTGCAGACACATCAGCCCTATTCCATGTTTTTCCAGCGTGGCAAAGACTGCAGCCCTTTTAGCTGCAGTTCCCAGGCCCCTAACATTCCATGAGCTTAATTTTAACATTTTACTTTACATATAGCAACCAAGGATATACCATAAGGGGACAGAGGCATCCATCCCAAAACATAATTTATATAACTATTCTTTACCCTAATTATCTTTGTGTGTAAATAGTCCATACTAATTTTACCGTGTCTATTAGAACTTGTGAGCTAACATCCCCGAAAAATGTATGTGCTATTTAGTGTTATTTCCATGTAGGTTTTCAAACTTTATTTTCCCATACAAAATTTATACCCCTTGTGAATTACTTTGCCATTTTCCCATTTTCCCATTCCTTTGTGCATTATCATTACCTTCTATACTTTTCTTTGGTTCGTGTTTTACATATATTTTACTTATTGCAGTGAACATTTTTTCCCTGTGTATCATGTGCTTATCTTCCCTTCCCCTCCCACCCTTCCTCCCTCCCCCCCCTCCCTCCCTCCACCCCCCCTCCGCACCTACCCAGGTGTTCCCCTAAGGGGTTTCCTATGGCCGTTTCCCATATCATCCTTTCCTCTCTTAACCCACCTTCATTCACTCCCCCCTTCCCCCCCGCTCCCCACTTCTCCCACCCCTCCTCATTCACAATCCTCCCTTCTCTATTCAACTCTTGACCAATTCCTCTCATTCGTTTAAGTGTGCACCCTTCCTCCCACCCCCCCCCCACTATCCGTGCGAGTTACAAATTAATCCCCTTACTCCTAGCTCCCCCCTCCCTCCTTTAGTTGCGTTTCCATCCATAATGCTGCATCTTCAGGTTTATCAAAAAATAATGTCATTCCCAGCGCAACCCCCCGTAGCCGCGCTGGGTATAGTAAGGCATATGAGAGTTTAGCCTTCTGCATTTTCCGTTTAATCTCCAAAAACCCCGCCCTCCTCTTCTGTAACTGGGGAGAGAAATCAGGATAAAATGAAACTTTAGAGCCTTCAAAAAAAACCTCTCCCATTTCTCTACTCTTTCTCAATAAGGCCTCTTTATCACGGTAATTCAAAAATTTTAGTAGCATTGATCTTGGACGCCCCCCGGTGGGGGGAGGCTTAAAGGGGACTCTATGCGCTCTTTCTATTGTAAATGCTTGTGAGAAGCTTTCTCTACCAAATAATTTTACAAACCAGTTTTCCAAAAATTCTATTGATCTAGCCCCCTCACATTTCTCCGGTAGCCCCACCAGCCTGACATTGTCCCTCCGGAGTCTATTTTCTATTTCATCCATTTTTTCTTCTAATGTCTCCACTTGGGACTTCATGTTCTTAACATCCTGTTTGAGAGGGTGCATTTCATCCTCCATTTGTGAGATCCTCCCCTCTGCCTCTGATATCCTTTCGTTAGTTTTCCTTAATTCCTGTCCCACTGAGACCAGTTCTTCCTTAACACTTTTCATTTGATCACACAGTTCTCCCAGTGCCTTTTTACATTCATTCACCACTAGGAATACATCTTTTATTGTGGGAACATCTTCTGACCTAGGGGTTACTTTTGGATCCATAACTATGGCCGCTGTGTTCTTGTTAACTGAAGTTTTACTTACTGCCGCTGCCGCTGTTTGGCCTTGGCTTCGTCTCTCTGTGTTTATTTTGGCAGAGGCCTGGGGTATTGAGCCATTTTTAATGGGGGTCTGCTCTGATGAAAGAACATATTTTTCTAATTTGGCTGCTGCTGCAGCAGCTACCCCCACCTTGTCTTTTGCTGACCTTAATGCTTGCGGCCCAGACATTATAGAGAGAAAAAAACTTCTGTTTTTTTAAAGGAGAAAAAAAAAAAAAATGAATTGACCATTAATGCTCAATCTCCAGCTGATCCTGATCCTGATGAGCAGTATATAGTCACATTGAGACCAGTGGTGGATAATAGATCAGTAACTCTGCATTTCAAATGTATAGTGAAGAAGTCCCTTTTATCCTCGATACAATGTGCAGTATGCGTACTCTCACTTTACTTCACTTTACTTCATTGTGCAGCTTAATTCGTTTAGGTTTAGGTTTATAGTCAGTCCATACATCAATGCACATCACAGCACAGTACAGCACCATTAATTCATTTAAAACCAGCGAAAGTCCAGCAACTCATGTAGGGCCTCCATAAATAGCGGTAAAGCTGATCAATGGCGCCGTATTTAATGTTTGAAAGTGCTAGACAACAAGTCCAAAAGCAGGGTATCACACCAGCTGTGCGCCAGGGGCCATAAATAGTAAATGACGGTAAATAATAAATCAATAGCCCTGCTTCACGAGTGTAAAGTGGAGAAGTCTCAGTTATCCTCGATGCAGTGTACAATGTATATACTCTCACTTCACTTTACTTCACTGAGCAGTTACTTCATTAGGCATATAGCCAAACCATTTCTCAATGCACAGCGCAGCACAGCACTATTAGTACATTTGGCATATATCCAGTCCAGACAGCATACCACAGTACAGGTCCGTTCAAGGCACAATGTAATCCAAACGTCACTGTTTGTACAAGATTTTACTCACTTTTGTGCAGTTTTTACAAGGTTTCCCCACTGCTTCTCCTCCTTTAAACAGGGCTGTGAGACTTTAATGTAGTGATACAGGGGGGGAGTGAGTCCTCCTTATTAACCCGGTTCAGCACAGGAGAGTAGGGGAGACCCCCTGGCTATCACCCGTGCCTCCCCGAGCCTCCTACAGCCAGGAAACGCCGATCCACGCTGGGACTGACACGGCCGGTCACATGGGCTGGTCAGCTGACCACCGTCTTCCAATCACGCGATCAGCTCATCTGCTGCAGCTACGCCTCCACCCCGGGTCTCCTCCGCTCTCTCCCCGGCTCCAGAAGCTCCCCAGACGGGACGGATGGAACGAGCAGGTAAGCAAAAGCCCCCCCGCAGGGCACAGGACATCAAAGCTCCCGACCAGCGATGCAGGTGAACCGCCTCTGTCAGTAAGGATATGCTGTAGATACGGCGTGGTAGCAAATAATAAGATCAGCAGGTATGGGGACCAGACTCCAGCTATTTAGGAAATTTAAGCAGCGCTCCCAGCATGGCCATTTCACATGCCTGTAGGGGGGGAGAGATACATGGGAGGTTTAGGCACACACCTCTCCACTTCTCACATCTCTACCTCGCTCACTCTCCACACTCCACGCTCCACACTCCTACATCCGGCCACACCCCCTCATGCTGCATTTCTTTACTTGCACAATGTATAGAGCTGCATAAGAGATTCTGCTTACTGTGTATCCTGCTCCATGATGTCGGCGACCATTTTCCCCGTGATGCATTCTGGATTGTTTGTATGCACTGGTGGCAATTTTCTTGTAGCCGACCGGTGGGTTTGTGAAGTAGTGTCTTCAGGGTACAAGATAGAATTCTATCTTGCCCACCAAACAGATTTTTTCCCTCCAACCTCCAGCTACAACCGACTTGTCAGGAAGCCCTATTTGGGGCAGTTTTAGACCTGCTAAAACGCGGGGTGGTTATTCCTGTCCCAGTTCTGGAACGGTTTCAGGGGTTTTACTCCAATCTGTTCATAGTACCAAAGAAGGAGGGCGTTCGCCCAATTCTGGACCTTAGGGCCCTCAATTGCTTTGGGAAGGTACAAAGATTCCGGATGGAATCGGTTCGCTCTTTTGTCACTGCCGGGGGACTTTCTGGCATTCTTGGACATCAGGGATGCCTATTTACATGTCCCCATATGCACAAAGCATCAGAGATATCTGCGTTTTGCAGTCGGGAAAGGCCACTATCAATTGTCGCTCTTTCCCATAGTGGCATCACTATCGTGGGCTACTTGGATGACCTGCTTCTAAGGGCCGCTTCGGCCTCAGACTTAGAGGTGAGCGTGTCTATAACCTGTCAGACTCTCAGACACCTTAAGGGTGTGCATACAATATTTTTTCCTACCTTTTTAAGAAGTACAAAGGTGTACTTCCGTCCCAGCTGGGCCGCGGCGAAGTACGCCATTTCCTCTTCTGCAGCGAGCCCCCCTCCTTCTCCTCCGCTGCCTTCTGGAACTTGTGTGTGTCCCAGAAGACAAAGTGGCCATTCAGAAAGCGATGTGTGGTTTGCGCATGCGCAGTAGGAAAGGCTCCACTTCCGGTTGTAATGGTGGCGCCTTCACACGAGACAGTGGACGAATCAGCCTCGGGGGGGCTGGTGGGGATGATTCATCCACTGTCTCGTGTGAAGGCGCTGCCATTACAACTGCAAGTGGAGCCTTCAGCCTTTCCTACTGTGCATGTGCAAACCACACACCGCTTTCTGAATGTCCACTTTGTAAGGGAGTATTTTATTTGGTGCTGTAATAGTCTAATTCTTTCCTTCCATAAATGAGCATTTATAAACATGGAACACGTTCAGTCCCCCAGATTAGTCAGCTACCTGTTGATAACCTGAATGGATTATTACACTGTCCCCTCAGCCTGACGTGAAACAGGAAGTGTTGTTCAGAAAACATGTAAATGGTGTGAAACAGCCAATGTCCGTGTATGGGAGATTTGTATTTATGTCAGTAACCTCAGTAATTAGGTATGTGACATAACCTGTATTTAAAATTTACTTTGCTAATTTTTCTTCTAGCTGAACCAGTTTGTGACTATTCTTTCTGCACATTCTAGAAGCATAACAGGATTAAGATTTTCTGTCAAGGACTTTTTGATCACTGTCAAATATATTCTGGTTGAATACTTCTTAGGTTAATTCTCCAATTTTGCCCTTTTTCAGGGATTAAGACTTCATGCTCAGACTTGTTGTGAGAAATGCAGATTAATTCCCGGTAGTTGGGAAAGCCAAGAAGCCCTCTTGTATAATTTACCTCCTGTGAAATAAAGTACTATGAGTTGTTTATGTGGCAGTAATAAGGACGGTGTTTTTCACTTTATCTAGGCTGCTAGTGGCCTTGTGTCCATGTGTCCAATTCATGAAACGAGTAGCAAATACTTATTGCCAAAAGTTATAATCAGTTCCATCTTTCAATGGCTTTTTTCCTCATAGAATAGGTGCAGGAATTCCCCCCTTCTGAGTCACCCTTCACCACTGCCCCCTACCCACCCCTGAACACCATCCCTTGGCCACACCCCCTACCCACCTCCCAGTACCGCCTCTTTTGGAGACTACAGAGCCAAGTATCATTTTGTGCTACAAAAAGTAATTTGTATGGAATTTGATGTACCCCACCCCAGAAACAGTGAATCCCCCACACAACAGCAGACCTCCTCCCCAGCAACAATGGACCCCATCAACAAAATACCACCCCATCAACAATAGACCCCAGTAGCAGAAGATCTCCCAGCAGCCAGCATAAATAGACCCTCCAGCAGCTGGCAACAATAGATCCCTCCCTCAACAGAAGATCCCTGCCAGCACCAATATACTCCTCAGCCAACAGTAGACCTACGCAGCAACAATATACCCCCACAAAAAATTGATCTCCACCAACAACAATAGATTCCCCAGCAGCCAGCATCAATAGACCCTCCAGCACACCTTGCCATAAAATACATTCAGCGTTGGAAGTGCCGGAACGACATTCCCCCACGTTTCCGCTGAAAAAAAAACCCTGCATCTTTCATCCTACTGGAGAAGGCCCCTTTCATATGAGTGGACCGATCAGGCCATCCATTTTTCTCGATGGGGAGGCAGATGTAAACGGACATGTGTCTGTTTACACCCGCCTGCACCCAATCCGTCAATTGGATCGCAGTCGGATGGAAACGCAGGCAGTATGTTTCCATCTGACTTCCCCATAGAGATCAGCGGGCTGTGTGTTCTGCAGAGCAGACATGGACCTGTCATCAGCCTGCTTGGGTGGGATCAAAAAGACAGATCCCCTGCTGAGCAGGCGGATCCGCATGACGAAGTCTGCCCTATGTGAAAGGGGCCTAAATGGAGTAAAAAAATATATTTTTATAAGCAATAGATCTCAACCCTATATTCACTATATTACCAAAAGTACACCTGACTTTACACACACTTGAACTTTAATGGCATCACAGTCTGATGCCGCGTACACACCATCACTTTATGTGATGAAAAAAAATGACGTTTTTAAAAACGTCACTTTAATTGACCGTGTGTGGGGGAAAACTTCGTTTTATGTCTTCTAAAAAACAACCAAAAAAAATTGAAGCATGCTTCAATTTTATGTGTCGTTTTTCAAAACGTCAACTTTTACTTCACAGAAATTGACCGTGTGTAGTAAAAAACGTCGTTTAAAATGACGTTTTTTCACCCGCGCATGCCCAGAAGCTACTTATGAAGCAAGCTTCAATGGAAAAAGTGGTGAGTACGTAACCTCGCTTTGCTAGAACATTGTGAGAAAAACGATGGTGTGTAGGCAACTTCGTCTTTGAAAATTGAAGTTTCAAAAACGTCATTTTTTACTTCACAGAAAATGTCGTTTTTTTTCATCACATAAAGTGATGGTGTGTACGGGGCATAAGAGGAGGGGAAACAACATGTGCATGATGCCTTAAAATTTATAATTGCAGAGGTGTTGCATGGGTTTCCTGCTCTTGTTATTACTGTGATTGTCTTTTACAGGATCTGCATGGTTGGGAGCCCCCCCCCCCCTCAGTTCCTAGTTACTCTGCTAGGAACACTCAGTGAGCACGATCCCAGCCCAAACAAGGGATTGAGGCTGCACATACACTATATTACCCAAAGTATTGGAACGCCTTCCTTTACACACACATGAAGTTTAATGGCATCACAGTCTTAGTCCATAGGGTTCAATATTGAGTTGGCCCACCCTTTACAGATATAACAGTTTCAACTCTTCTGGGAAGGCTGTCCACAAGGTTTAGGAGTTTGCCTATGGGAATGTTTAACCATTCTTCCAGAAGCGCATTTGTGAGGTCAGGCACTGATGTTGGACGAGAAGGCCTGGCTCACAGTCTCTGCTTTAATTTATCCCAAAGGTGTTCTATCGGGTTGCAAGCCAGTCAAGTTCCTCCAACCCAAACTCGCTCATCTATGTCTTTATGGAATTGCTTTGTGCACTGGTCCAAATTATTTGGTGGAAGAGAGATTATGATGAGGGGTTGGTCTTGGCCCCTTAGTTCCAGTGGAGGGAACTCTTAAGTCAGTATACCAAGACATTTTGGACAATTTCATGCTCCTAACTTGGGGTGAAGGAGATTGATTGGCTTGCACAGCGTCCTGGCCATCAGTTGAGATTGAACCAGTTAATAATAATTTGCACTGACAGGGGGCAGGATTGCTTTCTAATTACTGATAAATTTCAGTTAATGTCTTGGCTTTCCATGCCTTTTTGCATCTCCCTTTCTTCATGTGTTCAGTACTTTTTGTACCTGTGTCATTCCATTTTATTACACATAACTTAATTTCTGAACTTATTTGTTTGAGGTGTAATGTGGTGAAAATTTCATGTCAATAGCACCTTTAGAAATGTATTTATTAGAGGTTGACGGATATATCGGCCGATATATGGCCATTTTGGAAAAATCGGCCGATTATTATCCAAATTAGGCCAATATTGAACACTGACCACACCGTGCCCACATTCCTCCTCCCTTCTCCAAAATATGTTGGCAGAACAGTGCTGCGGTGTGTGAAACTGACATGTAACTGAATGGAGAGAGAGGAGCTGTCAAAATTCAGCATTGATGTTGAGGGTGGGCGGCCCGGGGTGGGAAAACCCGGGGTGGGCAGGACCTAGCAGCTATCCAACACCAGCTAATGGGATCTGGGTGGGCCGCTACGTCTATGTGGCCATCCCCCTTCTCAAACAGCCCAATCATTGGTTGGAGTTGGATAGCTTTGAGCGTGCCATGTCGCCTGCCACCAGAAATCCATCAGGTGCCCCCAGCAGAGTCCCTCCTTACACCAGGTGCCCCCAGCAGAGTCCCTCCTTACATCAGGCACCCCCATCAGAGTCCCTCCTTACATCAGGCGCCCCCATCAGAGTCCCTCCTTACATCAGGTGCCCCCAGCAGAGTCCCTCCTTACACCAGGTGACCCCAGTAGAGTCACTCCTTCCACCAGGTGCCCTCAGCGGAGTCCCTCCTGGCATCAGGTACCCTCAGCGGAGTCCCTCCTTGTATCAGGTGCCCTCAGCGGAGTCCCTCCTTGCATCAGGTGCCCTCAGCGGAGTCCCTCCTTACATCAGGTGTCCCCAGTGGAGTCCCTCCTTACATCAGGTGTTCCCAGCGGAGTCCCTCCTTACATCAGGTGTCCCCAGCGGAGTCTCTCCTTACACCAGGTGTCCCCAGTGGAGTCACTTGGCTCTGCCTCTCGTTGGATAATCATCGGATAAGCATGGTTTGATCTCTGCCACCATTACAGAAGACCAGCTCTCGTGTAACAGGTCACTCGCCCAGGGGAAGAAACGAGGCGGAGCCCAGGTGGCTGTCAATAGAAATAGAGCTGCCACCAACCTCCCCACCCCATGGCCCCTCCCACAACAGGTCACAGACGGGCAGGAGATTAGCGGCAGCTCCATTTCTATTGGCAGCCAACCGGGCTCCACCTCTTGTTTCCTCCCCTGGCCGATTGACCTGTTACACAAGAGCTCAGCTGGTCTTCTGTAAAATGACAGTGGAGACAATTCACCAGTGCCGGTTGCGGACCTCTAGCGAAAATTTTTAAAAACACAGATTTCCCTAGACATTTCCTGGTATACGGTAAGTCCGGGACAAAGATCTAAATACAGGGATTGTCCCGGGCAATTTGGGACAATTGACAACTTTGATTACCTGTGCCAGAGGATCCACCACCAGCCCCCTTATACTTACCTGAGCCCGATCTTGATCCAGCGATGTGCCTGAGAGCAGCAACTCTCTCTGCTCTCTAACTACCAACTGGGCAGACTGATAACTGTCAATCAAGTTATGTAACGAGGGAGCAGAGGTGGGGCGGGGGACCCAAGAAGAAGAGGATCAGGGCTACTCTGTGCAAAACCATTGCACAAAGCAGGTAAGTATAAAATGTTTGTTAACAGCTTTAAAATTGTCACAGCGCTGCCCCCCTTAAATTATCTTATACATGCATTCAACTACAAGTCCACAAAAAAATAGTCCATAGTAAAGTGCAATCTTCAAAGTGCAAGGTGCAGAAAATTCCTTAAAGTGCTGAATCCAAGGTGTTGTACTCACCTCTTATGTGTCACCACTCACCAACAATCACTGAAACAAGGCATATGGAAATCACTCCCAAGTATTCTGATGTGATGTGGTATGAATGGTCCTCTGTATATCTCTTCTTCCACTCCTCCGTAGCATTAACCAGACCAACGTGTTATTTCCATGCCACAGAAAAATATCCACAGTGTTATACTGTTTATTACATTAAAATATTTTTTTAAATGACACTTAAAATGTAGTAGTAAAACAGAGAATATACATCCAACTATGGCTGCCGCTTTGGCATGCATTCCAACAGCCAGAAATTATGTAATAGGACGTCCTCGCTTTAAAGCGGATGTGCCATGGGAACAAAATATTAAAAGTCAGCAGCTACAAATACTGCAGCTGCTGACTTTTAATATTAGGACACTTACCTGTCCTGGAGTCCAGCGCCGATCGCAGCAGAGCACGAGCGATCGCTCGTCACTCTGCTGCTCCCCCCGCCATCCACGCTGAGGGAACCAGGAAGTGAAGCGCTGCGGCTTCACTGCCCGGTTCCCTACGGCGCATGCGCGAGTCGCGCTGCGCCCGCCGATTGGCTCACACGCTGTGTGCTGGGAGCCGAGTGTTCCCAGCACACAACAGGCGACAGACGGGATGTGACGGAATGCCCGTCTTTCGCCCGTAGCGTGTAGCCGGAAGTGGGTGCAAATACCTGTCTTTAGACAGGTGTCTGCACCCCCCTCCCCCCTGAAAGGTGTCAATTGTGACACCGGAGGGGGGGAGGGTTCCGATCAGCGGGACTCCACTTTAGGGTGGAGGACCGCTTTAAGCGTTTACTACTACATTGTAAGTGTAACTAGAAAAGCTACAATTTCTGGGGAAGTTGTGTGAAGTGTTCTTGCCTCTACCAGTAGTCTACAACTGGAGTGGGCGGAGTAACTGGGTGGAGTGGCTTGAGTAACTGTTGTGTGGTTGGAGTGGCTTGAGTAACTGTTGTGTGGTTGGAGTGGCTGGAGTAACTGTGGAAAGGTTGGACTGGGCAGAGTAACTTTATGGAGGGCTACAGTGGAGTTTCAATGAATGTCAATGGATGGCGTGAGTTGCAAACAAATGGTCATATTGTGAAAACTATCAGGATTATGGCTTAGCTGTGGACATGTGTAGGGATAGCAGCAGGGATGTGTAGGGATGGCAGCAGGGATAGCTGAACGTTTTGATATAAGATTTGTGTAGGTGGGCTAAAAAATGAGGGAGTGGTGGCAGTTTATAAATCATGTCCTGATTTTTCAGCTTTTGTCAGCTCACACTCACAGTTTTGAACATTTCGCCATTCATTCCTATGGGACCAATTTCACCGCAAAAACAACGATATTTCGTGAACCATTCCACAAAGTAATAGCACACCAATCTGGACCAATCTGCACGTTTCGGTGTATTACTGTCTATGTAGTGTAAAAGCTAAAAGAAGAGTAATGCCGCGTACACACAGTCGTTTTTCGGCATGGAAAAAAACATAGTTTTTCAGCATGTCCAAAAAACTAAGTTTTTCCAACTTCATCATTAAAAACGATGTTGCCCACACACCATCGTTTTTGAAAAATGATAAACAAAGTGCGGTGACGTACAACACGTACGACGGCACTCTAAAGGGGAAGTTCTATTTGCCTTTGGGCTGCTTTTAGCTGATTCCTTGTTAGTAAAAGACGATTCGCGCTTTTTTGTCTGTTACAGCGTGATGAATGTGCTTACTCCATTATGAATGGTAGTTTTACCAGAACGAGCGCTCCCATCTCATAACTCGCTTCTGGGCATGCGCGGGTTTAAAACGTTGTTTTAGCCCACACACGATCATTTTTTACAACCCGAAAAACGACATTTTAAAAATAGACGTTAAAAAATGCAACATGTTCGAATTTTTTTTTTTGTCGTTTTTTAGAAGCTGAAAAACGATGTGAAGCCCACACATGATCATTTTAAATAACGTTTTTAAAAACTATGTTTTTTTTCATGCCGAAAAATGACCGTGTGTACGCGGCATTAGGGTGGTAAATTTGGCTATAATAAGAATATTATATATGTGAAATAACAGTAAGTGATCTTGCTATGCAAGAACACTTAATTAAAGAAAATCTTTAAATGTAATAAATGGTATAACACTATAGAGTCTTTTCTGTGATTATATGGCATGGAAATAACACCCGGTTAATGCTATGGAGGAGTGGAAGAAGAGATATACAGAGGACAATTCATACCACATCACATCAGAATACTTGGAAGAGATTTCCATATGCCTTGTTTAAATGATTGCTGGTGAGAGGGGACACATAAGACACACTTTGGACAATTTTTGTGGACTTGTATCTTAAAGTGGATGTATTGTAAACCCACTCTCATCCTTTCTAAACTACTGCCATAGTGCTGATCTATAAGGATATAGATGCCTCCTGCATGTATCCTTACCTGTCAAATGTTTCCCCTCTGTCTGTTATAAGAACTGAAAAACTGCAGATTCTGTGGGTGGATCTGTTGTCTGGAGCTCTGTGGGTGGAGTTGTGATGTCAGTAGACTCCCCGCCTACCTCTACACTCCCCTTGTCAACATGCATTTTTTCCTGTGTATTCCTTACACTAAATTCTGCTATGATCACCAACATCCAGTCAAAATCCAGAAAAGTAACCACATGACTTCAGAAATGGAGTGGGGGTGGGAATTAAAAAATAATGCCTGTCTCCAGGCTAGTTCATGAGATATGTAAATAACCTGTCATTCACAGCAAGGGAGCGGAACAGACTAAGGTTTTTCTCTGTAAGTCCGTTTAATTTCACTGAACAATAAAAGGGGATTGCTCAGAGCTGGATTAACTATGTGTGGCAAGACTGGGCACAGATGATAGGAAATCTTATACTGTACATTGCGACATCAAAAATTTGGGTTTACATCCACTTTAACTGTGCCTCTATCCCTGTCTCTCAGAATACAAAGGGGGGTTGGGAGTTTAGGTGAGGCAAATGACAAAAATGTTTAAAAACTATCTTGACATACTTATTGACAAATTGCATAGCACATTGTAATTGTATATACATGTGGAACAGTAATTTCATATATTTACATGCCAAAAATGTAACGTTCATACTTATACATGGAAGGCTTAGCAGTTCATGCAGTTACCAATGTAGTAAGATTATTATACTCCTAGTAGTGAAGTTGGTAAGAATGACAAAAGGTTAATGATGTGGTCTAGATGAAAGATGGGTCCTAAACTGAAAATATGGCTGCATCCTCGACATTCCACTTCCTCGGGAGCGGATGCATGGACTTTTCTGCAAAAGACGTAAATACCAATGGAATCTAATATTAGACTCTAACATCAAAAGGAGGATGAAGGAAGGAAGCATTTTCCAACCCTGAATACTTACAAAGGGCTAAGGTTCAAAAACATGTGGTGCTGCCAGATGAGAGTCACTAAAAATCAGGAGCAGAGGTAATGTAGACTCACATGCGTATCGGGCGCTCATTCAATGCCCCCAAATATGTATTCTTGGAATCTTTCACTTCATATTACCACCAAGTACAGTATGGATATCTTTATTTTCTTTGGGAACATTAAATGTGCACCCGATCCGCGTGTGGTTCTATATTACCTCTGATCCCGGACACATTGGGCCAGATCCACATAGAAATAGATCGGCGCAGCGTATCAGAGATACGCTACGCCACCGTACCTTACCTGGCGTTCTTTCTAATCCTCAAAGATTTTGCGCCGTAAGTTACGGCGGCGTAGTGTATTTCTGGCGGCGGAATTCAAATCGGCGATTAGGGGGCGTGTTTCATTTAAATGAAGCGCGTCCCCGCGCCGAATGAACTGCACATGCTCCGTTTATAAATTTCCCACTGTGCATTGCGCTAAATGACGTTGCAACGATGTAATTTTTTTTAACTTTGACGTGACTTACGTCCATCCCGATTCACGGACGACTTACGCAAAAAAAAAAAAAAATTCTAATTTCGACGCGGGAACGACGGCCATACTTAACATGGCAAGTCTAACTATACGCCGCAAAATAGCAGCTTTAACTATACGCCGGAAAAAGCCGACTAGAGGCGACGTAAGAGAATGCGACGGCCGCGCGTATGTTCGTGGATCGTCGGAAATAGCTAATTTGCATACCCGACGCGGAAAACTACGTAAACGCCACCCAGCGGACGCCGAAGTATTGCATCTTAGATCCGAAGGCGTACGAGGACGTACACCTGTCGGATCTAACCCAGATGCCGTCGTATCTTGGTTTGACGATTCAAACTAAAGATACGACGCGGGTGATTTGAAAGTACGCCGGCGTATCAGTAGATTTTGAGTTTGAGTTTCCATTATTTCTTATGGGGAAATTCGCTTTTTATATACAAGTGCTTTGGATTACAAGCATGTTTCTGGAACTAATTATGCTCGCAGTCCAAGGTTTTACTGTACATCATTAGTTGGCCTTCTTTGCTGTACAATGTATACAATACGTGGATTCTCTCTTTATAATTTGCTTTCACTCGGCATGACATCCTTTATGCACAGCTATGCCGAGATATGAGCATATTCTCTTATACAGAGAGACAGGGATCATACTGGGTACAGCCGCTATGTAGGTGAGGGCTCGGATCATGTGACATTTTCACGTGGTTTGCATCAACCCGGAAGTGAGAAGACGAGGGCAGTGATGTCGCACGCCTGCCCTTCCTGCCAATACTTGACGTCCCGCGGTGATCCGTAGAAGTGGGGGCGGGGCCTTGTAGGAGCTGTCAGTACCGCTGCACGGAATGTAGAGAGTGATAGTTGAGGATCCGCCCCTCTCAGACAAAGCCCCGGACAACGGGCAGTCGTTCCGCCATTGGATGCCGGTGATGGCAGGTAATGTGCGCGGGCTGGGGGTGGAGGACTCCTTTATATCAGTGTGATGTAGAAGACACCTGAGGGAGAGTGCTGTGTGATTTCTCATCTGGAGGGCAAGATGGCAGAGGGTATGAAGGGGACCATGGTGCCATGTGTATGACCACTGCACAGGGATGTACTGTGCACAGTGACCAATCAGAATGTAGCTTTCATTTTCAAAGCTCTAATCTAAGCAGTTGTAAACCAATGCAGAAAAAACAACTTTCCCCTGTAAGAGAATTGGGTAATGTACCAGTATGCACCACATTATGTAATACTTACCTTGGAACGAAGCCCTCCAGTGGCGCGCTGTCACCGCTGACAAGGCTTCCATCTTCCCCCGTTCTTGCTTCCGGGTTCGCAGACTCCAGCTGTGAGTGGCCGGGCCGCGATGATGTCACTCCCGCACATGTGCGTGGGAGCCCTTGGTGATGGCATGGTATAGCAGACCTGCAGAACGCATGCGCTGGTGATGTCACCGGATGCATCAAGTGTGAATATTTCCTAAATGGTGCAGGTTTAGGTGATTTATCATTTTACCTCCAGGGAAGACTTATTATAGACAAGAAATCACAAAGCAGCAGACTTTACTACCACTTTACTGAACAAACAAAAACTAGAAGATGATTGGTTACTGTGCACAAGATTCTGCCTGCTCCAGTGTAGCAATGTGTGCCAGGGAGGGAGCTGTGCTTCCTGGAGGGTTAGGGGGCTATCGGGGAGACTCAGAGATATCAGTGCTGGTGATGGAAGGACACACATGGGGTATCCGTGCCGCTGATGGAAGGACACACATGGGGTATCCGTGCCTGTGATAGGACACACATGGGATATCCGTGCCGGTGATAGAAGGACACGGGGGGGGGGGACATGGGGTGCCGGTGATCGAAGGACACACATGGGGTGCCGGTGATCGAAGGACACACATGGGGTGCCGGTGATCGAAGGACACACATGGGGTGCCGGTGATCGAAGGACACACATGGGGTGCCGGTGATCGAAGGACACACATGGGGTGCCGGTGATCGAAGGACACACATGGGGTGCCGGTGCCGCTGATGGAAGGACACACATGGGGTATCGGTGCCGCTGATAGGACACACACATGGGGTATCCATGCCGGTGATAGGACACACATGGGGTATCAGTGCTGGTGATGGAAGGACACACATGGGGTATCAGTGCCGCTGATGGAAGGACACACATGGGGTATCAGTGCCGCTGATGGAAGGACTCACATGGGGTATTAGTGCCGCTGATGGAAGGACACACATGGGGTATCCGTGCCGGTGATAGGACACACACATGGGGTATCCGTGCCGGTGATAGGACACACACATGTGGTATCAGTGCTGGTATGGGAAAAACACATGCTGGGGGTGAGTTGAGGGACTAGATGTAAAGATACATGTGGGGTATATTTTCTAGGGGGGTGCTGAGTAATGTAGAAAGGATGCACATCGGGTATCAATGCTGGGGGTGAGTTGAGGAACTTGCGTAAGAACACTTGTGAAGTATCAGTGCCAGGGGTGAACCGAGTAATATTGGAAGGACACATGGCGTTATTGGTGCAGGGGTGAGCTGAAAGATGATAGGACACACTTGAGGTATCAGTGCTGCGCTTGGTTTGAAAGACTGGTGAAAGGACACGGGAGGTATGAGTCTTGGGGTGATCTGAGGGCTGGAGATGAAAGGACACACGTGGGGTATCGGTGGTGGGGGAGAGCTGAGAAACTGGTGGAAAGACACATGTGGGATATCAGTACTGGGGATAATATGAGGTACTGGTGGTGGTAGGACACCTGTGGGCATCGGTGCTAGGAGAGATTTGAGGGACACGTGTGAGGTATAAGGACAGCGGTGGATCTCAGGCACTGGTGATGCAAGGATACAGATGCGTATCAGTGCTGAGGATGATGAGAGGGACTGGTGGTGGTAGGAGGACATGTGAGTTTTTAGTGCAGACAGTGAGCTGGTAGAAGGACCCATGTGGGAGATCTTTAAGTACTGGTGGTAGAAGGACATATGTGAGGTATCAATGCTGGGAATGACCTGAGGACTGGCGGTGGTAGGGTACGTGTGAGAGAATTTTCGTACTGGTGGTAAGACATATGTGAGGTATCGATGCTGGGAATGAGCTGAGGACTGGCGGTGGTAGGGCACGTGTGAGAGAATTTTCATACTGGTGGTAGGAGGACATATGTGAGGTATCAATGCTGGGAATGAGCTGAGGGCTGACGTTGGTAGGGCACGTGTGAGAGAATTTTCGTACTGGTGGTAAGACATATGTGAGGTATCGATGCTGGGAATGAGCTGAGGACTGGCGGTGATAGGGCACGTGTGAGAGAATTTTCGTACTGGTGGTAAGACATATGTGAGGTATCAATGCTGGGAATGAGCTGAGGACTGGCGGTGGTAGGGCACGTGTGAGAGAATTTTCGTACTGGTGGTAAGACATATGTGAGGTATCAATGCTGGGAATGAGCTGAGGACTGGCGGTGGTAGGGCACGTGTGAGAGAATTTTCGTACTGGTGGTAAGACATATGTGAGGTATCGATGCTGGGAATGAGCTGAGGACTGGCGGTGGTAGGGCACGTGTGAGAGAATTTTCGTACTGGTGGTAAGACATATGTGAGGTATCGATGCTGGGAATGAGCTGAGGACTGGCGGTGGTAGGGCACGTGTGAGAGAATTTTCGTACTGGTGGTAAGACATATGTGAGGTATCAATGCTGGGAATGAGCTGAGGACTGGCGGTGGTAGGGCACGTGTGAGAGAATTTTCGTACTGGTGGTAAGACATATGGTCAAAGCAGTGGAAACTGCAGCTCAATCATTCTAAATGTAAAATAACGCACCTAGGGAAATAGAATCCTCTGCTAGAGTAGGTTATTGGGAGTCCAGTGTTGGATAGAACTACAGAGGACAAAGATTCAGGCATGCTTATGTCAGATGATTGGCAATAAAGCAGATAGTGCGGCATGGCAAATAGAAATCTGGTATGTATCACTAGAGGGGTCACCGGCAGGTGGAAAGAGGTCCCGATTTCTCTGTATAGATCTTTAGATAGACCTCAGTTAGAATACTGTGACCAATTCTGCAGACCTCTTTTTTTAAAAAAGATTTAAGAATGAGCTGAGAGCAAAAAAACAGTCCAAGACTGAAGCATCTGCGTTATGAGCCTGTTGATTTGATGTGTCAAACAGGAAAGAGGAATTTTCAAAACTAATTGTACAAAGTATTCTTTTATCTAAAGAGTAGTTGATGCCTGGAATAGACCTCCAGCAGAGGTAGTAAGTCATTCAACAGTAAGTGAATTTGAACATGCTTGGGCCAAACCTAGATCTATACTCCAGACAAAGCTACAAAACAAAAGGTGACAAATTTGATAGGCCGCTTGCTCTTTTTCTGACATCCACTGGAAACTCTTGGAAAGAGAGGTCTGCTGGAAATTTAACCCCCACAGCAGATTTCCAAAAGGCTTGAACCATAGATATGATGTGGATCTTTTCTTAAAATAGCAGTCAAGTTTAGCTGTCTTTTTATATTTTTCTCCAGCTTTCTGCAACATTCGATTAAAGCGGTGGTTCACCCACCCAGTGTTTGATACCAGTACATGGATTCTTATAGAATTGCAATTTATAAATAAAGGGGGGAATTCCTTTTTTTATGTCGCACTCATCTATATATGCAAAATAGGTCCTCGTAGGCATGTTACAATTCACTAATTTACATGCTTATGTTTATAATGATATTTAGAAATGTATGTCATTATTTTCTCTTCTTTGCTCCCTCTTACTCTCCTTTTCTTTTTCTCTTTTTTGCTCTTTTTTTATTTTTGATGTTTCTCATTAGTGGTATATGATCTCTCTTCCTCTCCCCATTCCTATCAGCTGGGCAGTCCAAAAAATGTGATTGGATTATTGCTCAAGCGGTGGGTAGGGCTTGTCCCTTCTTATTTACTTTATAAAGCAAGTTTGTAATTTTTATATTTGTGCTGTCCCCAAGGCTGTGTGTCGAAACGCGTCAGTACTTGTATCTTTTTACATGCACCAATAAACGTTTACATTTGAATATGGACATGGAGTTGCCGGATTTTCCTATTTCGACTTGCTCTTCTTCTGCCATAACTCTTCTATGTTTTTTGAGAGGTGTCAGTGCTGGGGATGGGTGGAAGGGCACTTGTATGATATGCTAATGTGCCTGATGAGGAGCTACAATAGAGTATGGTGGCTACTGCAGGGCGTCTATAACTGACACCCAGGTTGGCTCCTTGGACTGTGGGACCTAATTATATTGCACATTATTTGAGTCTTCCAAGCAACAGCACTGTTCACACTAGAGCAGGGGTGTCAAACTGGTGGCCCTCCAGCTGTTGCAAAACTACAAGTCCCATGAGGCATTGCAAGGCTAACAGTTACAAGCATGAGTCCCACAGGCATGATGGGACTTGTAGTTTCGGAACAGCTGGAGGGCCGCCAGTTTGACACCCCTGCACTAGAGCATGGAGCAGCTCACAGGAGGGAGTCCAGTGCATCTCCATTCTCTGGTTCAGGTCTGATTTCAACTCAAATTTTTGGCTGAATTTGGACCTGAAATGGACCAAAGAACACACGGGTCTCCAGTAGGATGCGCACCAGAGCTGCCCCGGAGATGTGTGAACCAGCTGCTATGTGAATTGAATGCGTAGAAACTCGCATCCAATTAGCAATAGTGTGAACCCAACCTAAAACTTCTCATTGGCCAGTTTTTTAATATGCAGAATTTCACACAAGCGAGAAGAGGATGAGTAGGTAAACAGGATTTTCGAGAGTGGCAAACCTCTTTATCCTGTTTTTTTACAGCCACAGGGGATGGAAGTAAAAAAGATGATCTCTTCCAGTCTGAGTAAAGACATCAGTAAAAACCTGAATGAGGTTCTATAATTTTATCATTTTCCTTCCACTTCAAAATGATGTGCCACTTTGTGTTGGACTATCACATAAAATCCCAATAAAATACATTTACGTTTTTGATTGTAACGTGACAAAATGGGGAACACTTTCAAGGGGTATGAATACTTTTTCAAGGCTGTGTGTGAGAAATTTTTTAAATATATTATAATAATCTACAAATTTGAAGAAAATACTAACGGTACATAGGTTTATATAATAACAATATTTTAAACACACACACATTAATCATAGTAACATTAGTGCCGGTTCACACAGGGGCAGCACGACTCGGCAAGGCGATCTGCACACGACTTCAGAGGCGACTTGCAAAATGACTTCTGTATTGAAGTCAATGCAAGTCGTCCCAAAGTCGTACAAGAACCTTTTACTGTAAAAAGAAAAGGGGGGTTCCCCTGGTGGACTTTTAAGACACTAATAGTATTCCAAAATATACAGGATATTGAGAGTAAAACATTTTTTATTCACAATTGTACATATTTATAAAAAAAAATGAAATGTTGAATTAAAATATACAGTTCCAATGATTGTCACCATATAAGTAAATACATGAAGCACCTTCTTTACACCCGATGCATTTCAGGGTAACCTTCTTTAGGGGTGTTTAGAGAAGGACAATTATTCCATGTATTATAAAGGATGATGAATATTTCATTGGATACAATTTTTTAAAACAATTGAAAATATAAACGGCACGCTGGGTTCAATCAATGAGGTTGCCAGTCAAACAAGAAATGGGTATCGGAATATACAAATAATGCAAGTTTGAGATGAACATTTATAAGGAACAGGTGTTCATCCCGTTAGGGAGAAATTATTCCAAAGATCGAGAACCCAGTGGATCAGCCAGAAGAGATATACTGGGACTGGGATGGAGGTCCCTGATTATATGAGATCCGCAACAGACCTAATAATGTCCGCTGTCAAACAGTACACTGTATTATTGACAGGATCAACCTCACAACTTGACAATCCAGCAAAGACTTGCGTCGCTCCTATTAGAACGGTTCATAGTACAGAACAAATCGCGTACACACGATCGGTTAAACTGATGAGAAAGGTCTGATGGACCGTTTTCATCGGTCAAAGCCGATCGTGTGTGGGCGCAATCGGTTATTTAATCATCGGTTAAAAAAAAGCCAACTTGTTTTAAATTTAACCATCGGTTAAAAATCCACGCATGCTCAGTATCAAGTCGACGCATGCTTGGAAGCATTGAACTTCGTTTTTTTTCAGCACTTCGTTGTGTTTTATGTCACCGCGTTCTGACACGATCGGTTTTTTAATCGATGGTGTGTAGGCGCAACGTACCATCAGTCAGCTTCATTGGTTAACCGATGAAAACGGTCCATCGGTCTGTTCTCATCGGATGAACTGATCGTGTGTACGCGGCATTAGTCGCCTGACAAGTCACCCCTGTGTGAACCGGCACTTAGTGTCCCAACACCAGTGCTGTCTCTGATGTGTATCTGTTGTAATAAATATGTCTGAGCTTTGCAAACTGTCAACTTTTGGCTGCCCAGGAATAAAGATGCACAAATCTGTAAGGGTCCTTTCACACTAGCGGACCGTTCGTCCGCTCATTACAAGTCCGTTAACGGACTTGTAATGAATCCCTATGGGAACGCGTCCGTTAGCGGATGGAGCATCCGCTAGCGTCCGCGTCAGTCGGGATCCGCTTTTCCGAACGGAAGAAACCCTATTTTTCTTCCGTTCGGCGGAGCGGAACTGATGCAGACGGACAGACGGTCCGTCTGCATCAGGTTCCCCATAGGGGACAGCGGAGCAGAGACCGGGCGGTCCTTGCACTGTGTGCGGGGACCAACCCTATCCGCCGACAGCTGAGCGGGGATCCCCGCTGAGCCGACGGAGACACACGGAGCGGACCCGGAAACGGTCCGCTCCGTGGGAAAGAGCCCTAAATCTGTCGCAATAACTTTGCTATAGGAGATGCAACCTCATTTGCAACGTATTTTGTTGCTTGATAAATGGCTTCCATAAAATATTCCACATCTGAGGTCAATTTTTGCTGTATCACCAGGCTGAATTTGTAAATATGTTGCAAATAGTTTTTTTTTTTTTATTCGAGTATGTAACACATTCCTACATAATTTTGTTACAAAGGCAACTTATTATTATTATACAGGATTTATATCAGGGTTTGGCAAATTTGCTTGGAATCTAGGAGCCAGCTAAAAAAGTCAGAAAACGCGCCCCGTCCCGCCAAGCTTGCGCGCAGAAGCGAACACATACGCGAGTAGCGCCCGCATATGTAAACGGTGTTCAAACCACACATGTGAGGTATCGCTGCGATCCATGGAGCGAAATAAATAATTCTAGCTCTAGACCTCCTCTGTAACTCAAAACATGCAACTTGTAGAATTTTTTTAAACGTCGCCTATGGAGATTTTAAAGGGTAAAAGTTTGTCGGCCTTCCACAAGCGGACGCAATTTTGAAGCGTGACATGTTGGGTATCAATTTACTCGACGTAACATTATCTTTCAAAAATTGGGATACATTTTACTGTTGTCTTATTTCTTAATTAAAAAAAGTGTATTTTTTCCCCCAAAAGGTGCGCTTGTAAGACCGCTGCGCAAATACGGTGTGACAGAAAGTATTGCAACGATCACCATTTTATTCTCTAGGGTGTTAGAATAAAAAAATATACATAATGTTTTGGGGTTCTAATTAGAGAGAAGGAGATGGCAGTGAAAACAGTATAAAATCACACATTAGAACTGCTGTTTTACTTGTAATGCCAACGGCCACCACCAGATGGCGCCAGGTCAGACAGAAGCTTGGGCCTTCACAAGGCTGCAAAGCCGCGGGCCCTCCGCGATCGCGCGGAGGTGGGGGCGCACGGAGACACGGGATCTTGTGCCTCCGTGCGCCCCACCTCCCCCGCCGCACAATCGCGGCGGGCCCACGATGGCCGGTAATTGAGGCCGCGGCTTTGCGGCCTCAATTACCGGCGGGCGGCAGGTCACAATTTCTTGTCGCAATTGCGACTGGGCGCCCGGATTTTGTCGAGCCCTGATTTATATAGCGCCAACAGTTTGCACAGCGCTTTACAAAATGAGGACAGACAGTACAGTTACATCACAAATCAATACAGGAGGGATCAGAGGGCCCTGCTCGTTGTAGTTTACAATATAGAAGGGGGGGTCAAATGGAACAAAAGGTAATAACTGGGGGGGGGGGGGGGGAGCTGATGGAGA
The DNA here is from genome assembly GCF_905171775.1 of Rana temporaria. Classification (NCBI taxonomy): domain Eukaryota; kingdom Metazoa; phylum Chordata; class Amphibia; order Anura; family Ranidae; genus Rana; species Rana temporaria. The sequence continues at coordinate 399,954,778 of NC_053491.1, forward strand.
AAATTAAAGTACAATTGTTAGGTGTGGGTAGGATAGGCGGAGGGTTTCAGGGATTGTCTAAAAGCTAATGGAGAATAAGATAAACAGACAGATTGGGGTAAGGCATTCCATAGGATTGGAGAGGCTCTGGAAAAGTCCTGGAGGCGAGCATGGGAGGAGGTGACGAGGGAGCTGGGAGAGCAGGAGGTCTTTAGAGGAACGATGAGAACGAGTAACTTGGCACAATCACCACCCCTGTGGTCTGGCAAAAAAAAAATCCGTAATCCGTATTGATTGGTACGGTTAATATTCCTAATTGACCTTGTTTACAAATCAAATAAGATCTACAAGAGTATTGGTATGCTGCTTCTCCTTTCACTGTCCAGTCACAGGCCGCTAAACACAAAAAGGGGA